>NC_134234.1:144983363-145286393 GCF_965152275.1 Natator depressus
ATGTAAATGTAATTGCTATTACTAGCCTTTATTTGTAATTCTTTAGTATAGTCTCTGGATATATTTTGCATGAGGATCAAAGGCAAATGTGTTTATTAGGCTAAATATTGCATGTCTTGGGAGTCAATTCCATTCCTATGGCTGGATGATTGGTTACTCAAGAAGGAAAGCTACTAGGTAGGTAGGAATAGAAGTAAGAGGAAACATGGAAACTGCCCCCAGGCCTGAACAATAAGGGCTTGTCCAATAGGGTTGCCACTGCCAAGATGCAGACAAACTAGTCACTGCCAGACCCCCACCAACAAAAGACAGCTATTGGCCACACACATCCTCTGTCAACAAATGGGGATAAAACAGTGTGGGGAAGGCAGTCCATTGTACATGCACTTTCTGATAGCATTAAATAACTGATATGGCCTGCATCTCTCAAATGCAAAGAGAGTTCCTTTGAAATACTAGAGATAACAGCTTATCTAGAGATGGTGGCACTCACTCAAATTGTGTACAAAAGTCGGATGTGTAGAAAAGGAAATAGAGTGATAAGCTCACATGGAGATATTGAAATTGAGGAAATGATATTTTCTGGGAAGTAATATAAAAAGACCACTTCAAGGCTAAAATGGTAATGCAGGGATTGACACCTAATCTTCAAAGGGAACTCAGAGTACAACAAAGGTGGGTGTCTGAGAACCTTGGGCACTGAGAAGTTGAGAGAAATTTGACCGCCTGCAGGAGAGAGACAGAAGTCTAAGGATGTAAGTGTTTTGTTCACTGAACTGTAACCATAACATATTGACCTACTTAGATGAGGCTGAGTGCAGTCTTAGACCTAAGTATATTTTATGCTACTTAGCATGGTGGTGGTGTATCTAGCTAGGTGCAGATGGCTATCCCAGTTTGTATTTGGAAGTTAATTCCTAGGTGGTCCTGTAGTTTTGAGTCCGGGAACTATAATTCTGAGGATGCGCCAGAAAAAGAAGAGAGGAGGAAGAGGAAAATGAAAGGAAGAATCTGAGCTCTGGAAAAATTAAGGGAAATAAACCTTATCTTTGCTGTTATCAAGCTTCCCAAGTTTTCCTCAAAGAGGTTCAGATAGAAAAGAAACTGTGGAAGAACTACAGAGAAACAGAAATCTAACTTATCCAAGTGCTTCATGATTCCTGCTTTTTCCTCAATTGTCTAATAAACATTCTTTCTTTAACCTACTTCTGCCATCCTTATTATTTACTGTTTATACTACAGTAGTGCCCATGGTTATGGGCCCGTTGTGTTGGAGCTGTACAGACACATGGGGCTGCATTCTGCCACCTTTACTCATCTTTGAGTAGTACTCTAGGCTCACTGGTTTCAGTAGGACTATTCCTGACCTAAGGTACTACTCCACGTGATGGAAGGTTGCACAATCTCACCCATAGAAAGATACAAACTTCCCTGAAGAGCTTCTGGCTCTTCCTAGGATATTCACTATGGTCCTTTCTTAGAAGGCAAGTAAAACTTCTGACTACTGGTGAGAGGCCAAAGGGGACAAAAGATACTTGAGCTAAAGCACAGAGCAAAAAGCTGCCAAACCTCACAGACAGTGGCTGCAGTGAATAAGGAGCGCGGGGAAAGCTAAGAGACAAAAGGAATTACAGCAATTGTTTATATGCTCTATTAATATTTATGTTAATATCTTTTATTTTTAGGCAGTAATTGTATTTACTGTTTACTTCCCAATACACTTCTAACTGTGTAGACTTCCATACTTAAACCTCAAATCTGCAACACTACATTTCAATGTACTATGAACTTTCACATTATAAATGTCAAGTGAATGAAAGCATTATTTATGGTTTAGATTTTTGTCTTGTTTTTGTCAATCCTGATCCTGTTTACATTTTATTCAGGCAAGATTCCTATTGAAGTCAAGGAGTGAGAAATAAGAGAGGTATTCTTGAGTGACTCTAAAGAACTACTGCTGTGTGTATGGTAAGTCAAATTCTGTGAGTGGTGAATAACTATGACACCAGGACTGAGTGACTCTGCAACTGTGGAATTTGCTCCAGAACCCCACTCATTGGCACAGAACCATGTTCCAGAATCTAAGGTGTTTGCTCCTGCTGTTTGGTTTTAAGTTTCTACCACATATGGTTGCAAAGAAAAACCTTTCCAATGTAATCCACACAGTGTTCTTGTATGCTGCATACATGTCTTGGAGGTGTGAGACGCTCCCTCATCTAACTAAATACATTTCAGTGGCACCATCAGTAGCTATTTCATTACTCTCCTGGCCCTGCAGTTTTGTGGCCTTTTAGGAAGTGTGTGGTGCTTGGTGTACAGCTACAAATCTGGAAAAGGGAGACAAGCCCATGACTGTTGAACGTGTAAGTCCACAACATTCTGCAGCATCTGTGTTTGCTGCCTGAGAAGCCACATTATGTCCTGTGCATCTCCCTCTCCTCTTCCTGCTGGGACTTCTGGGCCTTTCTCCTTTCCGCTCTTTCCTTCACCATGCGGTATGCAATATGCACCCTCTAGGCCCTCTGCTCATGGTCTGTTACAGCATCAACTTGCAGGATCTCACTGAACCCTCTTCTTTCTTCTCATCTGGCTCAGGAGTTCTGTGGGTGTGGAAGGGAACCCCTCAAAGCAGAAGCTCCAGATAAAACACACAGAGCTACCATTGTCGGTATACTAACAACAGAAAGTGAAAGTCAAGGTTCAGAATGTCTTACTCGTGCTCCCCTGAAGTTTTAAATAAGGCATGCTGTGACTTGTGCGCTTGGAGGAGCCACACTGAGATTGCTCAATCAGGGCAAACTGCAAAGAATAGGACAGACGATCCCCAAAATTGGTGGTTATTCTAATAAGTAGATTCACCGAGCCAGCAACAAAACAGCTTCTACAATTCCTTACTGGTTACCCAGAAACCAAAAACACAGCTCCTGTAAAGGAACCCAGCCTTTGGCTCCCATCCAGACAACCAAGTCAACTATGATGGTGATTATTTAAAATCTTATTCACCGTATTGTGATGGGTTGGGTCACAGAAACCCCCCTGGGACTGCCACCTGATGTACTGGGACTGCCTCTGAGCCCATTTTCCTTGGCAGCTTGGGACTTCACTGCCTTGCATTGTTGAGCCAGACCCGCTAGCCTGCTACAAACAGAGCCCCAGGTCTGAACCATGTCCCCCAAAAGCTGCAGACTTAACTGAAAACAGCTTAAGAAGTGCTACTGTTTCCAACACCCAGATACCCAGTTCCCAATGGGGTCCAAACCCCAAATAAATCCGTTTTACTCTGTATAAAACTTATACAGGATAAACTCATAAATTGTTTGCCCTCTATAACACTGTAGAGAGATATACACAGCTGTTTGCTCCCCCAGGAATTAATTACTTGCTCTGGGTTAATTAATAAGTAAAAAGTGATTTTATTAAATATAAAAGGTAGGATTTAAGTGATTCCAAGTAATAACAGACAGAACAAAGTAAGTTACCAAGCAAAATAAAATAAAACATGCAAGTCTAAGCCTAATATAGTAAGAAACTAAATGCAGGTAAATCTCACCCTCAGAGATGTTCCAATAAGCTTCTTTTACAGACTAGACTTCTTCCTAGTTTGGGTCCAGCAATCACTCACACCCCTGTAGTTACTGTCCTTTGTTCCAGTTTCTTTCAGGCACTCTTTGAGGTGGACAGGCTATCTTTTGTGCCAGATGAAGACAAAATGGAGGGGCTTCCAGGGCCTTATATAGTCTTTCCCTTGTGCAAATCACAGCCACAAGATGGGGTCTCTAGCCACCTGGGCAAGTTACATGTCTATGAATGATTCAGCTTTTTGCAGGCTGACGCCATTGTTTACATGTTAGTTTGAACATTCCCAGGAAAGCTCAGATGTGGATTGGTGTCTCTCAATGTCCATTGTTAGTTAAGTACTCCCAATTACTTGAATAGCCCCTTCACACTATGTTGACCAAATCTGCCTTATGTGCTTCCTACAGCAAACACTTTAAATACAAGCATAGAGCCTATGCCCATAACTTCAGATATAAAAACGAAACATGCATACAAATAGGATGAATATATTCCGTAGATCATAACCTTTGCAAAGATATGTTACATGGCATATCTAGCTGAAAACATATTCCAGTTATGCCATATTTACACTTATAAGCATATTTCTATAAAGCATTATCGGGTGCAATGTCACACATATATAAAGTTTTACCAATCCCAAGGGATTGGACACATTACCCACCAGGTCAATGAATATTTCAGACCTTATCCAAATACATGCTTACAGCCAATTCTTATTAACTAAACTAAGAGGTTTTTAAAAAGAAAAGAGAGAGAGGATTGTGATTAAAGATCTATACATACTGATATGAATAAAGTTTTTAGGTCAGTTTCATAGTAGAGATGGTGAGTTGCAGAAAGTTCTTTCAGAATCAATTCCATAGGTTATAATCCAGTAGACTGTCCATATGCAGAATCTTTACAAGTTCTTCCATGAGAAATAGCAAGGTAATCCAGACTGGAGCAGGACACCTCAGTCTTGCGACTCAAGTTTCCCATCACCAAGTTTAAGCAGTACTGAGACTGGGGCCCTAGAGTTCTTTTATAGCTCTCCGGCAGGGTGTGGTAGCCTCTTGACAATAGTCAACACAGCAGGCATTCATTGGATGAAGAATGGGTAATATACACTGTAGCTTTAAAGTCAATTCTATTTCTTCTGTATACATAGGTAATTAGCTGCAATGATTAGCATAAGGTAATTATCCATTTAAGTATTTCATAGGTAGTTTACTACAAACTTCAAAGCAAAATAAAGACAATGATATTATTACACAATTCCTTTTTTATCTCTTAATCAATGAACTATAGTAACAGAAAGGAATCAGCTGATTATATTGTTAACCTCTAACAAGATATAGGTAAACACAGACAAATACAATCACTATCTTTTTCTAATTCTCTAACAATACAAGTCTACATTTCAAAGCTCTAGTCTATCTAACATGGCTATGTTAGCTATTTATAAGGAATAGCCCTAATTACCATTTAAATACTTCCCTAATATGTCTTTAAATTTTGAATTTGGGTCATTTAGCCTGCTGATTGCTTAACCCTTTCTGGATCAGTGTCACACATGCTTATTGACACTTCTTCTGAGTGCTTGTGCAGGGCACCACTCACAGCACCAGCCCTGGTGTGTATGGCCTGCCAGGGGTGAGGGAAATGAGGAGGGAATTGCTTGGTTTCATGAAGCTGAGTACACAGCAATGGCACTGAGTGCTGGCTCCATTTTCCCCAGGCAATGGTGATTTTTAGCTGATATCTCACTCCTGAGGGTAACAAAGGCATAGAGCACGCAGCTGCTGCTGCTGGCATCCCAAAGTCACCTGGGCCTGCATGCTGCTAGCCTGTTTATTTCAATGGTGCCCTTTTAAAGGGGTGGGGAAAGAGGGACTTTTAAAGGGGTGGGGAAAGAGGGACTTCTGGTTTCCATGACCTCTGAGCAATGGAGTTCACAATTGTGACCAGAGCGGTCAATGTCAGGCATTGTGGGACAGCTGCTGGAAGACTGTTAGTGTTGGCATAAGTAAGGCAGTGCCTACACTCACCCTGCATTGACCTCAATACATTGACCATGGCTCAGTGCTGCTCATGGAGGTGGTGTTACTGGGGCACCATAGCGGGGAACTTACATCAGTGGAAGATTAATTTAAATGTAGACATTTGCACAACAAGGTTGATGCAAGGCAACGTATGTTGACCTAATGTTGTCATGTAGACCAGGTCTTAGAACAGGCAGTGGAGGACTGAGGATAGAGTTCCACTTCAGTTAAACTATTACCTGTAAGTGAAAAACTATACACATGTAAAGGCTGAAGTTGATGCTGACGCCTAAAACTTAAGTTGACCTAGCTATGTTGCTCAGGGGTGTGAAAAATGTACACCCCTGAGACACCCAGGTAAGCCGACTTCAGCCCCAGTCTAGATGTCACTAAGTGGACAGAAGAATTCTTCCATCTACCTAGCTACCAGTGCTTGAAGGGTGGATTTACTACAGCAGTGGTTCCCAAACTTGGGACGCCGCTTGTGCAGGGAAAGCCCCTGGCGGGCCGGATCGGTTTGTTTACCTGCCGTGTCCGCAGGTTCGGCCGATCGCGGCTCCCAGTGGCTGCGGTTCGCTGCTCTCGGCCAATGGGGGCTGCGGGAAGCGGTGCGGGCCGAGGGACATCCTGGCCGCCCTTCTCGCAGCCCCCATTGGCCTGGAGCAGGGAACCTGCACAAACGGCAGAACAAGGTTGGGAACCACTGCACCACAGCAACGGAAAAACCCCTTCCGTTGCTGCAGCAAGTGTTTCTGCGGTGGTGCGACAGTGGCCAGGGCCGGCTCCAGGCACCAGCGTTCCAAGCAGGTGCTTGGGGCGGCAGTTAGAAGGGGGCGGCAGTTCCTCCGGCTGCGGCGGCAGCTTCTCTGTTCCGCCCGCCGCCGCGGCAATTTGGCGGCAGCTTCTCCCCTTTGCCAACCACGGTGGCAGTTTTTTTCACTGCTTGGGGCAGCAAAAACTGTAGAGCCGGCCCTGAGAGTGGGATAGCTGCAGGGCTGAAGCTGTGGTGCTTGGCACTTGCAGGCATAGCCTAAGGTTTTAATTAAAGGTAAAGAGAACTGTGGGTAGTGTTTTGTACGTTAATTCTTTTGCCAAGTGTCAGAAATGCACGATTGCAGAGGTAAGACAGTATAAATGTATGGCAAGGTACATTTGCTCTTATAACAGTTTAATATTGACTGACTGACTTTTAACCACTTCATCCCACCTGATCCACCTTTGCAAGGCTTAAGAAAAACTGATTGTGAAAGGTGCTAAGCACCTGCAGCTACCATTGATTTATTAGGATTTACGGGTGCTTGGCACCTTTGATCAGCCCACTGTTACATGCATTATACATACAACCAAACTATTTGGGGAGCTGATATTAGTCTGTAGTTCATTTGCTCTTAGTTGAATCACATAATGAAAACTGGTTTGTTTGTACTTTGAATAATGTGAAGGGAACTGGCTCATTAGTCCCTCTTCAAACAATAAATTATATGGTTTTTGACTTGTTTGCTTTTCAATGAGGAGCAATGGCTGTTTCATTAATTGTTTCTTATTTATTTAGTGTAGCAGAATGTGGATTGATTTTTAAATCAATTTTTAGTAAATTACTCTTTAGATCAGTCTCCAAAAAAAATAAATTTCCTCCACATGTGAAAACTACACACTGCAAGTGTTGGGAAGGCAATGGGATACAAAAATATCACTCTGATTTTTTGCTTCTCCGATCACGGGGCTACTAGAAGGCAAAAACTGTATTTTTTCCCTTTGATATACATATCACTCTTAACAAAAAAAGAGGGGATAAGGCTGTCCATAATCTTACATTAGAATATATTCAGCTTGATCTAAACATTTTTGCACAGCTGTAACTGTCAGTTTTGGGTGGGGCTATTTAAAACCAATATAGTAATATCAGTACAACCCTTAGTGCAAGCATAGTTATTTTGGTATAAAGGTGACTATTACTAGTATAGTTTATTCCCCTTTCCATGTGGGTACAAATTTTTGGCCTTCTTTACGCTATAAAGTTGCACTGCTTTAACAGGTACAATCCCCCTGTGGTGGACACAATTAAATTAAGTACAAAGGTGCTTCATACAAAAGAAGGCAAGCACACTGTATGGATTTTAGCCAGGCCATAACTTTATTAGTCAAATTAGATCCAAGGTTCCTGTCAAATAACAGCCCAGCACACAGACAGACCCCCCACTGGTCCTTTGCCAACTCTTGGGGCTCTCATCACAGTGGGAGCCAGTCATCACACTAGAAGGGTCTCTGGGTTCCTCCATTCACCACCTAGCATCCATCCCTCTTTTGGGAGTTGAGGTGAGAAGGCATCTTGACCCCCCGCCCCCTGCAGCCAGCACCACCACCAAGTGTATTGATGCAGCAGTCCACCTGAGCAGTACCCCAGACCCTGGTTCGCATTTGTCCCAGGGGGTTAGACACAATGGCTCCATCTTGTAAAGGGATGCCCTCAGAATTCGCATTATGGCCTATCTAGAAGTTCAGCCAACACAATACTGAGATTATCCAGGAACAGATTGGTGCTTATGTCAGAGACATGCACTCCATCCTCTTGATAAAGCTCAGCTGCACTCTGGGCTTATAACTGAGCCACTTGGAACTCCAGCCATCCTGTTACTTTCCAGTTGGCCTTCTTGTGGGCCCTATCCGCCTTTTTCATAGGCAGAGGTCAGTCTGCCATACCCTGTGGGCTAGTTTCTCCAACCATACTATCCCCACACTGGCAAACATGTCCACTAGATGTCCAATATCCCACTTGGCCTTCCAAATCACATGAAAGCCAAAGCACTTTCCCAGGTCATTCTCCCCGAGATAGATAATGGGGCACAAGCCCAGCAAAGGAGAAATGAGCTCATCATCAGCTGTGCAAAGAGAAAATTGCATCCCACCTGAGGCCCGGCTGCATGTCCCTTGCTGAGCTACATGCTCTCCTGTAAGCCCAGTGCACAATGCTATGCCCTCAAATGCCATATCCCCAGTCATAGCTGTGTTCCGATACATTCTGTGTGACAGACATGGAGAAGGAAGCACACCTGGTTAAAAGCTGTGGTGCTTACAGCCCACCACATGCATTGGTCTTCCCTCAGGCAACCATGCATAAGACTTATAAGCCCTGGATCACCACACCATATAGCCTGGGATTCTGATGGACCCCACAGCCAACTAGACTGCTGCTGTTGTGGCCCCTATACAGAATGAGTGGAGCCATATTCTCACAGTGGCAGGTCCAAGAGTGACAGCCTCTTCCTAAACATGCCCACAAACCGGAATTGGTAAGGAAGGACCCTGCAGGAAGAGGGGACTTTCACCTGGTGACCATTGAGCCACATATGGCAGGAACGGTGTACCAGAACACCAGCCTCACCAAAGCCAGTTTGATTGATTTTTGATTGCAGACCTTGAGCTGTAGACAGTCCCTTTCCACTGCATGTCTTATAGCTTGAGAGCCCACCCCAAAGAGTCTACCTTGGCTGATGGGAACAACTCACTGAGCCAAAAGGCCCTGAAGAAAACTGACAGAAAGGCTGCCTTGAAATGTCCAGCCTCACCCCACCCCACATCCCCAAACAGTAGACCCCAGGAAGAATCTCAACTAATTGTTGAAGGACCTGCAAGGTCACTGGCTTCCTGACATTGCTCTGCATCCCAGCAGCCCAGGCCCAAGCCATCCCTCATCCTGCTGATCATGAATCCCCGATAGGGGTCCAGATGACTCACAGACCTTCAGTAAAAGCCCACCCTAGATAATGCGTTAGCTATCGCAAGACCATAAACAGCTAAATTTGGGCCCCCCTCTCCCCCCCCCAAAATCCTCTTCAAATGGCATTGTGTAAACTAAAAGGGTGCATGGTGCAAGTGCTCCCTTCAGCAGTAACTGTTCTGGCCATTCCTTGGCCTCCAGTGCTCTGAATCTGGTGACCTACAATCAAGAGCACTTTGGCTATGTTAAGCCCAGGTGCATGCCTGGCAGCACAATGAATATTGCATGCATGTTTCTGTTTGGCAGCGTTCATTGTTAAACATCTCTAGAGGCAAGAGCCTGCTTTGAGAGCCTTAGTCACAGTAAGGATTCCATGCAGGTGGAGCCACTCCTCCCCTTCCCTGGGAAGGGCTGCTGTGCCCCGTGCTAGTAAAGGAAATCTCTCTCTTTCACAAAGCCGTGGTGAGACATGAGAGAGACTAAGCCCTGATGTCCTGCCCTTATATCATTCCAGCAAGAGTGGAGTTAAGTGCCTTCCAGTTCCTGTCCAGGAGGACAAAAGAGACAACCAAGCCTCTGTTCAGAACACACTGTGCACGTTTCACAAGCATGGACTGTTTGGGGTGAGTAGGACTCCATCCCAGGGGTGATCTGCCATCCCCGGGCCCACTTGAGTGCACACAAGGAGAGACAGATGGAATAAATTCCAAAGCTGAACCATTTCCCCTCATTCAGGAATCTGGCAATGAATGTTCAGTTCATCCATCAAGTAACTGGTGCACTCACACTCTAGCCAGTCTGTGAGTCCAGGAAACACCCATCTGACTGGGAGAATTCTGCACTGGCACTGACTGATATGCTTGAGCAGGACTGGTATGTAAGGACAGAGATGGACACACAAAAAGCCATTTAAGGCATCGTGTTGCATTGTGGCTGAAACCAGCGCTCCCCTTCCAGCTAAAGCCCCAAGCCTCGGCAACCTCCACAGAGCTGGAGAGCCATAGGGCCTTAAGCCCCAGCCCCTACGGGGCTGAAGCCAGAACGGAGCTGCGGGGCTGAAAGCCCAAGCCCCAGCACTCCCCCGGTCTAAAGCCCTGAGCCCCAGTGTTCCTGAGGGTCCTGAAGCTGTAAGCCCCAGGGCTAAAGCCCTGAGGCAATACAATATTTGCTCTTTTGTTTGTGGGGTTTTTTTGTTCGTTTGTTTTTTGTCTGGTTGACTGGTAAGTCTGTAACTTCTGGTTTTCCTATCTTTGAGGTTCTACTGTATCGGGCAGGTTAAAGTGGTACAACTTTTGTGCGTAGACAAGGCCTTCAACTATAATCTCCTTTGTTAGATTAGTGTAATGGAATCAAAAAGGGGAGGGGGAGAGAACAATAGCCTGATTCTGCAAACTGATTGACTGCAATAGGCCTATTCATGTAAGGATTGCCTGTAATTTCAAGGGGTTGCAGATCAGACCCATGCTTACTAATAATGATGGGCTATTGGAAAAGTACTAAACGGGCTGTGACCTGTGAGGCTGATCAAGCCGTAAATGGTTTTTTGGAAGCAACATTAGTCACTATTCAAGCACATAAGTGAACAAATGGAGCTGGCAAGCAGAGATATACAAAGGAGAAACTCTCTGCTTTTGCTATTTTTGATCCTAAAAAAGCTGAAAGGGACACATTTTTCTGGGAGGAGAAAGGTCAGCAATTTATTTTGTAAAATTTCTGTTGGCTTTGCTAATAGGGTTCTTACATAAGAGAGAATTTGTTACCCCACAACAGTCAGACCCAGGGAGTAATTAGCATCATTTCTTTTTTCCTGTCCTGCGTTGAGCTGGTTGGATGTAGGATAATAGCGGTAATGAGTGTAATCACGGGGCTGTGTTTCACTCTTGAGAGTTCTGCTGACAGCACAAACTATAAGAGCAGCAGCAGCACTGCAGAGCTGTTTGTGAGGAGCAGCTGAGCCGCAGGCTGGAAATGGAGTGTGGTTAATTAATCTTTCTGGGCCAGATTCTGAGCTCATCCGCTCTAGTTTCACACCAGTGTAGTTCCATTGATTTAATTTGAGTTACTCCTGATTTATACTGGTGCAAAATGGAAGTATAAATACACCCTCCTGCCTTTTTCAGATTTTTTTTTTTTTCATATTCCTTGGGAAGCAATGTAGAAAGCTATTTTCCTTATCTTCTTAAGTAAATATAAGACAAGTATCATGAATGTAACAGCTGGAATGTCGGGTCGCATCATACTGTAGAACTTATAGTTAGAAATAGGGAAGGAGACACGGAAGAAGAAAGATTATTAGACCAAAACATGTTTTCATTTATAAAGCCAACACTTCTCTGCTTTCTCATTCTTGATCAGGTCCTTGAGTTTGACCAGATAGTTTCACAGATAGCAATGTCAGGTCATCATAATGATTTAATGTACCATAACAGGCCGATCCATTTTGCATACAGTAGATATAAGCCTCCATTTGAAGAACAGATTTGAATACCCCTGGACTTGAAAGTTGATCTGAACGTTGCCACTGGCCTCTATTTCTTTCTAATGGGCCACACATAAAAAACAGGATTCAAACACCCAGATTTTTGAAAAGTCTGAGTCTGGATTCCAAGACAGCCTGGATGTCTTGGGCCCATCTTTGGTTATTAAAGTTCTACTATTTTGTCAGCATACCGTAATGTATTACTACTGCCAAAACAAGGCCTTTTCCTTTCCCTGCATTAATAATAAGAAATAGTGCTGAATTTGAGACGGGCTTGAACTTCATTCCTAAGTCTTGAACTGTGTGGTGGCTCAGAATCTGGAGCTCAGCACAGAGCCAAATTCTGCCGTTCACAATAATCTCTAGCAAAACAACACAGAACCAGATTTTGTTACTCATTTTCAGTCGAGCTGCAGTTATGTCAACAGCAGTTTTGGGACAAAGATCTGGTCTGAGGACAATATGCTCAGAAGACCTGATTCAACATCCATTGAAATCAGTGGGAAGGCTCTTATTGCCTTCAGTGGCTCAGCCCCATTATGGTTTTATTTCTCGCTTTATAAATTGTGTCATATGGATGCTTTAAGAGAATTGTTTTTCCTAAAATGAGCAGTGAAGTTACATTACATGGTGGTAAAAATGCCTGCACCCTCTCTGCACTATAACTTCCAACATTGCTACTTCCAGTGAAGAATTATGAGTCCTTGCATTGCCACTGACAGCTGCATCCTGACAGTCTAGGAGATAAGAAGACTCTCTGGCTGAGCTGAAAGCATATGCTGGAGAACGTTCACTGGGACCACTTGAAAACTACCAATGGTGGTATAAATATTGTCAAAGTTAAAGTTATTAAAACTAGTGTTAAACAGATTCAAACCCATGGTTACAAATGATCACCAGCATTCTTATTTTAGCTAAATAATCATACTTAGCAATTACATAGCAAAATGCTTTGGCAAATATTAAATAACTCATCTCCCAAAATACCTCTCTGAGGAAAGCAACTAAATATTCTCTGTCACGCTATCTGGGGTGGCTCATGACTGTGAGTGCCTACCTCAGGGCCGACTGTCAAAAATAAAGCAGACACCCCAAACCAGTGGTATGTTCCATAACGAGATTTCACCAACTCAGTACCAAATGTGAACTCCAAAAGTACTACGATAGTCTTATAATGGAGTCACAGACAGTCCCCTTAGACACTCCAGGCTACCTTGCAACCAAGGCAAGCTGGACTACATGATAAATGGTCATTTATACCAAAAAACACAAAATATTCAGGCTACACCCAGTCCCAAGAGACCAGTCAATCTCCCAGGTCGATTTGCATCCTAAAACTCACACCAAAGACAATGCTAGTAGCTAGTTCTATAGTAACTAACAAACCTGTAGTTAGTAACCTATAGGTTTATTCGCTAAGAAAAAGGAAATATGAGTTATTGAGAGGTTAAAGCAGGTAAAATCTATTTACAGCTGAGTCACAGTCTATCATTTCAAAAGGTAGCAGAGATGGAGGAATCTGACAGTTTTCCAAAAGACTTTTAGGGTTACCCAGAGTAACTCTGGGGGTATCTATCTTCTCTGTCGGTTATTCTGCCTTGTTAGACTCCAAACTGTCCACAAAGAATTTTTCCTTGTGTCCATATTTATAGCTTCTCACATAAACCAAGATGGCAGCAATTGTTGCCACACAGGTTCCTTCTTCATGGAGCCAGGAGAGGAATGCACTTAACAAAATCTTCAATCTCACACACAATGCAGAGAAAGCAGTGTTCTAAATGAGCACGTGGTCCAATGGATTGGCTGCTAAACTGGAATTCGGAAACTTGGTTTAGATTTTAAGATTCTTCCACTGACCTGCTGTGTAACCTTGGGTAAATCACTTTAACTGACTGTGTTACTGTTGCCCCTCCCATCCTTAATCTGTCTTGTTTATTTAGACTGTAAACTCCTTGAGAACAGGATGGTCTCTTACTATGTATTTGTACATTGCCTAATCCAGTGGTGCTCTGATCTCGGTTGAGACATCTACACACTGCTGTAATACAGATAATTAATGATAATAATAATAGAAAACCTACCTGCTTCCGAGGCCTTGCTCCCTGATTAATAATCTAGTATCGGTACTATTTCCAGTGTTACAGGAGCTTTCAGTCTTCCAGCTTTGCAAGAAAGAAATGCCTAAGGCTGACATGTATCACTCTACCATCTCCAGTTTATAGTCTTAAAATTCTAGTGTCATCCTGGGGATTTCCTGCCCCACTGGGTGAATTCCATTGAATGACACAGAGTACCATGTATTTTTTTCCTTAAAAGAAAGAAAGAAAGAAAGAAAGAAAGAAAGAAAGAAAGAAAGAAAGAAAGAAAGAAAGAAAGAAAGAAAGAAAGGGAAGGACAGGAATGTACCTTGTTCTCTTAAGAGGGGAGGAAAAAATAAACATTTAACTCCTGGATTTCGAGATTCCCCTTTTCTCTGTTCCTCAAGAATGAAGGTGGAGAAAATGAATGAAAATTCTTATAACAAATTGACAGAGTCCTTACTTTGTCTTGATTTTATTTATTCCTTTGTCAAACTTCTGACCTCTCAGCTCAGCCTGTGTCTGCTTCCTATTTGGTCTTCCTGTGTCCCACCTCCCTGTGTTGACTTTCAGCAGTTTAATATGTGTTGTCTCTCTTTACTTATCCCTTCTCATGGCCCTGTTCATTCATTCTCTCTTTCTCTTTGCTTCCCTATTTCCATCTTTCAAATACAGTAGCTACGGGTGGTCAGTGTGTAAGGGAGTCCCAGCCATATCTCCTCTGGCATATGGGAGTTGCACCTTTGGCTCTGTATACCCAAAGGTCCCCGTACACAGAAGGAACCCTCTAGCAGCTGGAAAGAGGCTGTTTTGCACCAACAGAGCAGTCCAAAGCTTCTGTAATGCAGCCCACGATTGAGCCTGTATTCTGGAATCTCCAGCTCAGAAAACTGAACAAATAAAACCAAATGAATCTCCAGTGGAATCATACTGTATCTGAGGAGACAATTAGCCTTGTGTGACTCACAGTCATTTTAACCTTCCCCACCAGACAGGGCAAGACAGTAGCGACCTTCATTTCCCACACGCATTCTGAAGTGGCATTGTTATGGGCTAGACTGTTCCATTAACCCTTATGCCAGCTCCCCCACTGCACATCCATGTATTAGTGAGACAGAATCATTATTATCCGTATTACCATAGTGCTTAGGAGCCCCAGTCACTGACCAGGACCCTGTTGTGCTAGGTGTTGTACAAACAGAACAAAAAGATGTTCCCTCCCCCAAAGAGTGTACAGTCTTGCCCTAAATGATTATTATATAACAATAGCAAACAGGGCATTTTAACGTTTCCCTAAACAGTGTATTACACCTAGGTTAGAGTGCAGATTTTAATGTTTCTCTTTCTAGTTTGGGGGAGGAGGGCATGCAAATTATTGTTCATTTTTAGCAATAAAAACTGTTTACACTTTGCTTTAAATTGTTTTCCGTGAAAAACATAAAACATGTGCCCCCCTCTGACGTCCAGTTCTGCCTGGGATGACATCTAGTGAAAGAGCTTCTGAGCCCAGTCACTACCTCTGCAAAGGGGAAAATTTGTATATTTGCAGTGTGGTGATGGTGGGAGCAGGGGTTAAGCCTGTTCTTAAATTTTTCCTGTGATGGGCTATTGTCATGTTCTATCAGTTTAAACTAAAACTAAACACCCTATTCATAGCATAACGGGTAGAGGTAAAATTTCCTGCATCAGTTCACTGGTGCAGTGACACCTCCTGTCATGCAGCAATGTGTGCCGCCACAGGGTCTAGATATTAGTTTTCCCAGTTTGAGGGCAGGTCCCTTTAGAAGCTGATTTTAAAGAACAAGGAGTGATGTTCTCCTGCACTATCTAAGGGCAGGATCAAGCCCCTGGCATTTATATCATATTTTTCTCTTGCTGTTCTGAATGTCACAGGTGGTTAGCGGATAGCTGTGTGCTGTGCATTCAAAAGACACTGAAAAAGAAAAGCCCAAACATATTTCCTAACATCTTTCATTGTCTTGATTTTAGCTTTCAGTAAAGAAATTCACAAAGCAAAGGAAGAAGAAAGAATCATTATGAATCGGATCACGTATATTGTTCAGTCATGATATAATACCCTTTTTCCCATTTGAGAGGTTAAAATAATCTTTGAGTTTTCTGCCAGTGTTAGCAGCACTAATAAATAACACTTTCATGAGACAGGAAGGTCTTAGTATGGCAAGAGCCGTGAGTATCTAAGCCCTGGCAAAGACCTCCTCTAAGTCTGTTGATCACTTACATCTCTGCTGGTAACAGCAATTGTGAAACCAAAATATTCTATATGAGAGAGACAGTGACATTCAAACATACCCGGGAGTTAAGTTTTCAGATTTGAAGAGCCTCTCCTCTCTTGAGAGGCAATAGGGATGGGTGACATGGGTTTGATTTGAATAGAAATTGACCCAAACCTTTATCCTCTGGACTGATTTGGTACATCTACACAACCCGCAGCTGCCAGCATCCCAGGCTGGGTCAACAGACATGGGCATGCAGGACTCATCCTAGTGATCTAAAAATAGCTGTGTAGACAGTGCTTTAAAGCTGCAGTGTGGGCTGCAGCTCAGGCTCTGAAGCCCTCCCTTCCCGCTCAGGTCAGAGCCCGAGCTGCAACTTCAGAGCGCTGTGTACAGAGCTCGTTTTAGAGCACTAGTGTGAGCCCCGCAACTCTGAGTCTGTCAACCCAGGCTGGGAGACTCATTGCCGCGGGCTGGGTCGATGTACCCATGGAGACTTAAATGGTCATTGGCTTTATTCTCAGTCTTTGCATGGGGTAAATTTCACCTTCCCTGTATGTTCCTGGCCTGCCCCCAAACTGTTTATTGGGAAAACTGAGTAAAGCAGAGGAGGAACAGGCACCAGAGCAATTATCATTCATTTGTATTGTGTTAGCACCAAGTACCCCAGTCAGAGACCAGGCCACCATTGCACTAGCTGCTGTACAACGCAGAACAAAAAGACACTCTCTGCCCCAGACACCTCCGGTAGGTTGTGCTTCCACAAATGCTTTAGCAAATGTGCTGAGTGATCCCTATGAGGCCTCCTAACATGAGCTAAACTACACATCTGCTTCATGTAATCAGGCGAGGACTGTACTCTGGTTTTACAGTGGTGTTTTTCCACAGACTTCAGTCCATAAATCAAATGACTCAGTGATATGAGATAAAAAATATAAGTGACTGTTTTGCAGACGAGCCAGTTCTTTTCCAAATACCAAATTGCCAAATTTCTGATCCAAATATGAATTTGTTCTCTTAAATTTGGCTGTAAAAAAGGTCTGGGATGAGCAACGTGGCTGAGTTAATATCGGGGAAGCAACATGAACTATTGACATTTTCTGACCTGTAAGTGTGTGATTGTTCAAACCTTAGGCTTCTCTAATTCTCATTGGTTGCATTATCATTTTTAGTTAGGATTAAACCTCTTTTAAAAAACAAATAAAGAACTAAGTAGGGACAGGTAAAATGACTTGTTAAAATAAAGCTGATCAAGACATTCTGAAGATTAAAAAAGGTCCATTTTGAAGCAAATGAACTCCTCTCCCACCAAAATAGGGCTGAAGTGGTGCATCAGCCTTGTGTTAGCCCTCTGCACAGGCATGAATTTCACTGGGGAGCTAAAGGAGCTACACAGGCCACTATTGCCACGGGAGTGGGCTTTGCTGTATTGGAATAATGCACAGGTGGGAACTGCTTCTCCTCTGCCTTGCACCTGTGCAGTCATTTACACCTGGGCAATGTGGGTGGCAAGCCCTGTCATTCACTTTGCAAAGGAGCTGCTGCTTAACAAAGAGGCGTTTTGTATCAAATGGACAGGGACAGAGCTGCAAAAGGGTAAGAAACCACTGGCAGGTCAATCCCTGCGGTGCTTCTGTTCCCAGTCTGCTATTTATTTAAAATTGCCTGTAGAACCCTGTAGTTAATTCTGTGGGCACTTCCAGGTGTGCCGGCAAATGCAACATCTGAGTCCAGCTGCAAAAAGTCATAGTGGGGCTAGATTGTAACTGTACAATCTGTCCTTAGTGAGGGGCTCCCCAGAGCTGCACTGCCTCAGGAGTAGCATCATTACAATTCCTCCCCTGCTCGTCTTTGCTCTGATTGGGAGAAGTAAACTACTTCACCCACTTTTGTAGCACAACTTACTCCCATTGTGCAGATGGCCAGCTATTCTAGCTGATGAGTTGGAAAGGGAGGGTGCTGGACTCCTTCCATTTCCTACCTTTTGGTTCATAGTAAGGATCATGAGGCTAGTCACCTCTGCTCTCTTCACTGTAACCAGAGCAGGTCCAAGCAGAGACATAGGGAGGTCTTATTCTCTTGTGTAGCCAAGTAAGCGTTGTGACAATCTAATGCATAGTTTGGGGCTGGCTCAGTACCAAGCAAGGTCAAGCGTGGCTCAGATGCAAAGGAATGCACAAAGCTACTATAATTTTCTCCGTGTTTGTTTGTGGTGGGTTTGCCTAGACACCTCATGGCCCATCTCGAACGTATGGCAGGGGCATCTAGACAGAGATGCTTGACTATCTCTAAACCTCCTGGTAAATGTTTTTACAGGTATAATAATTGTGCTGTTGAATGGTCATCAGAATCCAGTTCCTTGCTCACTATCTGGCTGAGAGTGCATTTGACTGCAGTGGGTGCTGGGGAGGGACACCCAAGTTCAAAGGCAGCTTTGTATCATTTCCTCCCACTTCCCTGTGCTTGTCTGTCTTCCCCTAGCTGATGAGTTCTCTTAAAGTTATTGCACTGTGGTCTCTATAACCTATTTGCCTTTTTTCTTTGATTCAGCACATCAAAGGCATGCAGGATACTAAACTTATAGTAGCACAGAGGGTGCATAAAGCGACATTTCTAACAGGTCGCTTCTGTGAGAGAGGAACTGAAATTTATAATTTAGGCTGATGGCCTACTCCAGCCAGAGGCACCTGCAGTAGCTAACGTACTCTCCTCCTTTCATCTGGCACAAGAACTGAAGATCATATCACAGCAGATGCCCGGTGAAGCCAGTCTGAAATTAGTGCCATTTGTCTTTAAATGTCAGGATGATGTTACACTTGACATCTACATGGTGACACATTGTGCTGTGCTACAGCCCTTTGCACCTTTTTGACTCTAGGCCCAAGGAGGCCGTGAAACAGGGTATGGAAAGACAGGCAATCATCAGAAACACAGATATATATGTGTAAAGTAATGGAAGCGTCAGCATAATCCCCTAATTAACTTTCCCTGGACACTCTTATGCAGTAGATCATGCCTGAAACATTCCCACTCTAGTTCATTCTTCTTCTTCCTTACCCTTCGCACCTTTCTGTTTAGAATAGACATGTAGTCTTCATTGCTTTTGCATATTTCATTTGCCATATGTTATATTAATAACACAACTTATACCACGGCTACGTTCTAGATCCTGTGATTATCAGTGAATTTACAGTTCTACAGTGGGTCTCTTCACCTGCTCTAAATCCTTCCTATAATTATCTAATTAAGAACACATAAGCACTTTTCTTAACGGTGACATACTGCCATTGCTCTTCATAAGTATTCTTTGTTTTCTGTTCTGAGCCAGATCTTCCTCTCCGCCCATCATCTACTCCTGCTACATTTTTAACTTCTGAAGCAAGCTACAGCATAAATTCTGGCACCATCCCAAAGGCTTTCCTCAGCCCTAGACAAACTGCCTTAGGTGAGTTGGCAGGGGTTTAGGAATAGAAGGGGTGTTTTAATTGTGAGTTAGTGGTGGTGGAAAGTCTGTCTCAAAGAGGAAGGCGTTGAACCATTTCCTAAAGATGGTCAGACTCCGGATTTGCCTTCTCTCCTCTGGAAGAGTGTTCTTTAGCTAGAGCCCCTTGAAAGACAAAGCTTTGTCCCCAGCTCTCTCATGCCTCATCCTGGAATTTGTGATCTGCCTTGTCTCAGAGGAGCACAATCTGAATGTGGTTCATTGATCAAAATTCAGTCTTTGATCTTGCTGTGGCTTGATCTATTAATTGCTTTGAAAATTAGGATCAAGGCCTTAAACTAGGCTCGGAAGCTGACTGAATCCAGTGGAGAGACTTGAGCATGAGCATGACGCGTTCACAGTGGCCATGGAGAAGGTGACAGCTGCTTTCTATGCCAGCTAGAGCCTGTGCAGCATCTTCACATTCACTTTCAGATACAGTGAGTTACAGTAATCCAGCCTGGAGGTGACAAATGCATGGATTACTGTGGCCAGGCCATTACCAGGGGAAAGGGATGAAGTTTCCTAGCTAGGGTTACCACCTTTCTAATTGCTGGATCCTGAGGCCCCACCCCTGCTCTGCCCCTTCCCCTGAGGCCCCACCCCTGTTCTGCCTCTTCCCTCGAGGCCCCGCCCCCTTCTGTCTCTCTTTCCCCCCCAAGGTCCCGCCCTCATTGCTCACCCCTCTCCTTGCCTCACCCCATCACTTGCTGGATTATCTCAAAGAGTTTGCCTACAGGTAGGAGGTGGCTCTTGCTGAGCAGGGGCTGTTGTGGGTTTATGACCCAGAACATCCCCCCATCCGGGGTAACTGGTCTTTTGATTCAGGTGCCATTTAGGCTTGCCAGGTCCCCTTTTCGACCAGACTTTCCAGTCAAAAATCGAACACCTGGAAACTCTAAATGGCACCTGGACACAGAAGCCAAAAAACAGTCTGGGTAAAACCCAGATAGGTGGCAACCATATTCCTAGCAAGCTATCAGTGAAAGAAGTCATGTTTGGAAACTGACCTTACCTGCTCATTCAAGCTCAGTGAGAAGTCAAACAGGAACCTGAGGCCTTGCACAACTTTGAATTGGGGCTTGATGCCTTCAGTGGAAGGTGGAGACAACATCTTGGACAGTTCTTTGAAGTGTTTCCCCTTTGTAACCAGCATCACTTTGGTCTTGCCTGGGTTCAGACTGAGCAAGCGGCCTTCATCCAAGGGCTAATTTCTTGGAGGCATTCTGACATTTTAGTAATGGTGGTGGTTGCAAATGAGTCAGCCATGAGTTGAATGTCATCAACATGCTGTTAGCATCTGAGCCCATAGCATCTCACCATCTCTCCCAGTGCTTTCATATAGATTTTGAAGTGGGAATGGTATGGGTCCCTGCCAGTGAGGGCTTTCAGAGTGGAGAAACAGTTACCCGTCAGCACTATCTGAGTTTTGTTAGAGAGGTACAGCTGGAGCCTCTATATGCTGGGCAATCTAATTCTGCTATGTCATGTAGGCATATCAGTAGTACTTTTTATCTAATGTATCAAAGGCTGCAGAGAGGTCCAGCAGTATGACTTGGAGACCTTACCTGTGTCCATGGGCATGAGAAAGTCATTCCTGCAGCTTTCAAGCTTACACAGACCTGAAGAAGAACTCTGTGTGGCTTGGAAGCTACTCTCTCACTCACCAACAGAAGTTGGTCCTGATTGTAAGGCATCCAGGATGTTGGCTGATATTACTTGTTGGAGTTTGCTGGTTACTACTTTCTCCCATTTTGTCCAAGAAATAGACATGGAGATAGAATGGTAACTGGCCAGATCTTCAGGGTTGGGTGTTGGTGTCTTGAGGACTGGGTGAACTACTGCATTGTTCAACGAACTTGGTAGGTGAGCTTCTCTGGAAGGAGACAATGACTATTTCCCTTATTAATGGGCACAGTCATTTTTCACTGGCTTTTACATGCCAGGAAGGGCATGCATCCATTTCACAGGTTGTGGTTCTGATGTTTTGCAAAGCTTTTTGAGCTTCAGCATGTGTGATGGGGACAAACTCAGTCAGAGGTGGTGAGGCAGATCATACAGTCTGGTCTGGGGTGGAATTTTCTTTCTTAGTTATCTTCATACACATTCTCTTGATCTTACCAGTGACGGATGCTGACAGATCTTTACAGTGATTGTTGCTTAGGTCTGGTGTCTCAGTTATGCAGTCTGTGTTGATTAGCCATCTCACTGTGTGAAATAGATCATGTCACAGTTTCAAGGTAACTGTGCCTGTATCCCCACTCCTTCCCCTCCCGCAATGGTCCACTCCATAAGTGCCTGCTCAGGTATCCAGGCACCACCTGTCTCTGGGAAGAGACCTTTGTTCAACTCCCTTCTGAGTTACTTAAGGCTGCACATCTCCCTGCCTTACACTGTGATATCCCCAGCAGGGAAATCGGCCTAATGGCTGGGGCCTGTGCTTTGCTTTCTCTCTGAGGGCTATGAACAATATATTGCCTGCAGTTACCAAAGCAAGCACATTTATTCTTAAGGTAAAAGCATTACAGAGGAAACATAATGAAAACAATAAACATATTTCAACATACACTAAACATAGCAGGACTCACCCATCAGTCTTACAGGGCATTGGTAGGCCAAAGTCTTTCCAACTTTTCTGCAAGGGTTGGGTCTCCCCATGGACAGAGGGTGGTCCTGTCCATTTTCCGGATCAGAACCAAGGTTCTGAGTCAGGTTAAAACCAGCCTATTTATATCAAAAGCCCTTTGTTTGTTGATCTGTGTAAAACCCAGTTTGAAGCAATATATGCAAGCCTCCCCAGGGAGTGGTACCTCTCTGCAGGTGTTTAAAACCTGAGTCATTCACTTTAATCACCCCCACCATTTTTACCCGGAGAAGCTCTGGTAACAATTTGTGGCATACCATTCCCAGCCCACAGTGATTCATAAACTTACAATATGCTCCCCCAGAGATACTGCATGCAATTGTAATATCTGTCACAGCTCTACTGGCCATGATTCTGACACATTGATTGCAGAGGAGTAGAAGGCTCATTTTGCTTCCTTTATGCAGTAGTGTAGTCCGTTGCAAGTGTGGTTTGTGCTGCTAGCAGAGGGATTCATGATGTTTCTTCCACCACTTGCATTCTAACTTTCTGTATCTGCTCTTCAGATGTGTGAACTGTGGTGATTGTCTCAATTGATATGGGTGGAGTGCACAGCCTGGGACCCAGGAATAGAGGGTAGGGGGCAATAGGTGATTGTACTGTTGTGCTAATCTCTAGGACAAGTTGAAAACCAAGGGAGTTCAGATGTCTTTGGTTGCTCACTATCTTAGAAGGAAGGAAGGAAGGAAGGAAGGAAGGAAGGAAGTCTCTGATCTCTGTTTGAATGAGGTGGTGATCAGACCAGGAGAGTGATATGTTTGTGACTTCTCCAATATCCAGTTCTAAACTGAAGTTAGGATCTAACATATGCCTGCATGTGTAGATCCAGAGACTGCCTGGGAGAATCTCATGGTTTCCATGTAGGTCATGAGATCAAGTACTACTCTATCAAGATTGTCTATGTGAAGATTGAGGTCACAGAGGACAAGGAATTTGGGATCTTCCAGTACCATGCTGGACTGCAGCTCTGACTTATTCCAGATAGTTGACAGAGTTCCCACCTGGAGATGTGTGCACCACGTGGGAGTCTAGGTTCCTCTTAACCTTCATCTCACAGATCCTGTAGATGTGCTCAGATGTTTTTGTTTCTGGGATGGAACATTTTCTGCATCCCAATTTTCTTGAAAACCACTTGTCCAGTTCCTCTGTGTGAACTGACCATGCTAAGAAGCAATTGTAAACAGCCTCTCTTGTAAACATAATCAGAGAGAACTTTTTTTTATTTTTTAAACAATCTTTAGAGTTAATTTCCTGTGCTGCCTTATCGTAAGATATCACCTTAATTTATTACCCATCTGATTTTTTTCTTTTTTGGTAGAAATTTGTTCTTATTAATGGGAAAATATTACATATGTGTCAGGCTTTCCTAACCTGAACAAGTCTGATTTGAAATAGAATTGTAATCTCTTCTTAAGGATGGGAAATGAATATTTTAGAGGTGCTTCATAAAGCTAGATTGGTTGCATCTCCTTTCACGATCAGCTTTATATGTGGGTCAAAAGAAAGCAACATTGGTCTTGATTCACCATTGAATTAGTCCAGCTCTATACTATCTGGTGTAACCCCCTTTATTCCAATAGATTTACATGGATGTAAAACTGGAATAATGCAGCATAAATTGGACCCTAATGAGATTTTTCATACTGTGGAAGGCAGTGTATATGTTACTTCCTCCTAATGAGATTATTTTCTTCCTTTACTAACTAGTAAATTAATTTTAGAAAAGTGTGGTACAAACTAAAGTTGGGTGAAACTCCATCTTAATGGCTCACATGTACATTTTTTTCCACCTGGGTTCACATCTCCTGAGTTTCACCTTGACTTTCAAGGAGTGCAAATCAAGTAGCAGCCAAATTTCACCCAGTTTCAGGTCAAAATGATGTGAAATGGCAAATATTCCAAGATTTTGACACAAAACCGTAAGCGGACATGATCTGCTTGAGAATGGACCCATATTCATTTTAAAAGTTTGTGAATCCAAACAAATCTTACCTATTCTGATGTTTGAATTTCTAATCAACTCTGAAAAGCAAGTGAATTTCTCAGTTTGGGGTTTCATTGTGAATGTTTTGCACAGCTGCAGTGCAAACCTGCACAGGTAGGTAACAATACAAAGGTAGGATTCTAGTACTGTGTGCCTTGATGACAGTTTCAGCTCCCTTTTATAGAGCTGAATTTATCTCAGCCTAATTTGATTCCCATCTTTAATAACAGCTCTTTAGTAAAACCTGTTAACTGTTTTTTTTTTTTTTGGAGGCATAAATTCAAACATCATGTAGATTAGGGACTAGTCAAGGGAATTTCAGTTTCAGGACATTGTCCACAATTTCAGAAGACCATTTAAGCTGAATCTACATTCTGCCTTGTCTCTAGGAGTTAAATCCCTTAGCCAAGGGGGTTCATCTAGGCTGATGGCATGGCTTGACAATGACATAGCAATTCATGATGTTATGTCTTTTATTCTGTGCCCATAATGCAAATCACTCAATGAAATTAATGGTAGGTAAATGTAAGATGAACTAAAGGAAATATTTCTTCACAGAGCTTCTGGAATTCACTGCTGGAGGAACTCCAGGTGTCATGTGCTATAGCTGGTTTTAAAAATGTTATGACTAATAACATTTGTAGTTAAGCATGATTACCGTCCTGGATAATCAGATCTAATATATTGAGCATCCTGCAGGGGTCAGGCAGGAATTTTCAGTCCACATACAGCACTGCACAAATAACCAAGTGCATTATGGTTTTTATTTTTTATTTTGAGTTCTCCTGAAGCATCAGTCAGCAGTCATTGCCAGAAGCAGGATACTGAACTCGAAACACCAGTGGTCTGATCTAGCTTGACACTCTGCTCATAGAATCTAGTTCTTTGCTGGCTTTCATTTGTGTCCAAAATATTCAAGGTCTACTTTGGATAGATTCCAGTGTCAAGTCTGAAAATGACAATAAGAGCATTTAGGGCTATAAACATATCAGCAAATGCTTGTCTTGCACATGACTTGTCTAATTCTTGTGCATTGTTAGCATAGGCAGCATCATTAAATAGCTTGTCACAGTCAGATATATTGTTGTCTGCAATCAGATGGTCAGCAATTGCAAGATTTTATTTGGGTTTTGATTTACATGCTATTGTGAAGTGATTCAATTCATTTCATTTGATATGGAGATGAAGAAGACAGTTTGGAAGCTGCATTTTGTTTGGATAATCTGTTATGCATGTTGTATTAAAGAACGTATTTTTTGTTTTGAACATATTTGGGTTTGAGTTTCTAGCAATCCCCAATTCTTACGGGTCCAGCCCCCTCCCTCTTTCTTCTTTTAAAAGGGCTGACAATTAATCTCAGTTAACTCATGCGATTAACTCACAAAAATTAATCGCAATTAAAAAAATTAATTGTGATTAATCGCAGTTTTAATCGCACTGTTAAACAATAGAATACCAATTGAAAATTATTAAATATTTTGGATCTTTTTCTACATTTTCAAATATTTGATTTCAATTTACAACACAGAATACAAAGTGTATAGTGCTCACTTTATATTATTATTTTTATTACAAATATTTGCACTGTAAAAATGATAAACAAAAGAAATCGTATTTTTCAATTCACCTCATACAATACCATAATGCAATCTCTATCGTGAAAATGCAACTTACATATGTAGATTATTTTTATTACATAACTGCACTCAAAAACTAAACAGTGTAAAACTAGAGCCTACAAATCCACTCAGTCCTACTTCTTTTTTCAGCCGATCACTAAGACAAACAAGTTTGTTTACACATACGAGAGATAATGCTGCCCGCTTCTTATTTACAGTGTCACCTGAAAATGAGAACAGGTATTTGCATGGCACTGTTGTAGCCGGCATTGCTATGTATTCACATGCCAGATAAGCAAAACATTCATATGTGCTTTCGTGCTTTGGCCACCATTCCAGGTGACATGCTTCCATGCCGATAACGCTCATTAAAAAATTAATGCATTAATTAAATTTGTGACTGAACTTCTTGGGAGAGAATTGTATGTCTCCTGCTCTGTTTTACCTGCATTCTGCCATATATTTCATGTTATGTCAGTCTCGGATTATGACCCAACACATGTTGCTCATTTTAAGAACGCTTTCACTGCAATTTGACCAAATGCAAAGAAGGTACCAATGTGAGATTTCTAAAGATAGCTACAGCACTTGACCCACAGTTTAAGAATCTGAAGTGCCTTCCAAAATCTGAGAGGGAGGAGGTGTGGAGCATGCTTTCAAGAAGTCTTAAAAGAGCAACACTCTGATGCGGAAACTACAGAACCCGAACCACCAAAAAAGAAAATCTACCTTTTGTTGGTGGCATCTGACTCAGATGATGAAAATGAACGTGTGTCAGTCTGCACTGCTTTGGATCGTTATCAAGCAGAACCCATCATCAGCATGGACACATGTCCTCTGGAATGGTGGTTGAAGCATGAAGGGACATATGAATCTTTAATGCATCTGGCATGTAAATATCTTGCAATGCCAGCTACAACAGTGCCATGCAACGCCTGTTCTCACTTTCAGGTGACATTGTAAATAAGAAGCGGGCAGCATTATCTCCTGCAAATGTAAACAAACTTGCTTGTGTGAGCGATTGGCTGAAGTAGGACTGAGTGGACTTGTAGGCGCTAAAGTCTTACATTGTTTTATTTTTGAGTGCAGTTATTTTTTTGGATATATTCTACAGTTGTAAGTTCAACTTTCATGAAAAGAGATTTCACTACAATACTTGTATTAGGTGAACTGAAAAATACTTTTTATTTTTTATTTTTTACAGTGCAAATATTTATAATAAAAATAAATATAAAGTGAAATCAGTGTATTTGAAAATGTAGAAAAAATCCAAAAATATTTAAATAAATGGTATTCTATTATTGTTTAACAGCACGATTAATTGCATGATTAATTGCAATTAATTTTTTTAATCGCTTGACAGCCCTAGTTTTTATCATATATTTGTGGGTGCTTGGTGATGAATGGTGGTCCTGACTCCAAAATATGTTTTCTATGTATAGGGTTTCTGAGGCAGTGTCATAAACATACAGCTAAGGGTAGCATAAAATCCCTCCTTACCTGTAAAGTGTTAAGAAGCTCAGATAACTTGGTTGGCACCTGATCAAAAGGACCAATAAGGGGAGAAGATACTTTCAAATCTGTGGGGGGAAGGTTTTTGCTTTGTCTCATTGTGTGTGTTCTCTCTGAGACAAAGAGAGAGACCAAGCAAGTAATCTAGCTCCTACAGAATGATACATTTAACTTACAGAAATAGTAAGTAATAGCAAGGAAATGCGTTAGAGTATCTTTTGTTTTAGCTTGTGAATTTTCCCTGTGCTAAGAAGGAGGTTTATCCCTGTTTTTTGTAACTTTAAAGTTTTGCCTAGAGGAGAATCTGCTGTGTTTTGAATCTTATTACCCTGTAAAATTACCTTCCATCCTGATTTTACAGAGGTGTTTTTTTTACTTTTTTTTTATAATAAAGTTCTGTTTTTTAAGAATCTGATTGGTTTTTAGTGTCCTAGAAACCCAAGGGTCTGGTCTGTGCTCACCTGGTTTACCTATTTGGTTGGTAGATTATTCTCAAGCCTCCCCAGGAAAGGGGGTGAAGGGGCTTGGGGGGATATTTTAGGGAAACAGGAACTCCAAGTGGTCCTTTTCTTGAATCTTTGTCTAACTCACTTGATGGTGGCAGCGGCACCCATCCAAGGACAAGGAAGGATTTGTACCTTGGGGAAATTTTTAACTTAAGCTGGTAGAAATAAGCTTAAAGGGTCTTTCATGCAAGTCCCCACATCTGTACCCTAGAGTTCAGAGTGGGGAGGGAACCTTGACAGGCAGTATGTTGAAATGTCAGAGCAAGAACATGGTTTCAACACACTCTTCACAGACTAAAGGTTTGTGATTGCAATATGTTAAGGCTGAATGGCTCTAACTGACAGTGGAGCTAGCAGTATTGTTGTATGCATGTTGGTCTTAGGAAATTAGAGAGACAAGATGGGAAAGGTGATATCCTTTATTGAACCAACTTTTGTTGATGAAAGAGACAAGCTTTTGAGCTTATACAGACCTGAAGAAGAGCTCTGTGTGCCTTGAAAGCTACTCTCTCTCTCTCTCACTAACAGAAGCTGGTCCAATAAAAGATATTACCTCCCCAGCCTTGTCTCTCAGACAATGGAGCAACCATCCCAGGCTTTTATTCCGAGAGAATGATTTCACGTCACAGTTAATCTGGGTAATTTGCATCTGGTTTAATCTTGCCTGGGCGTAAGCATTCTCCCAACAGAGCTGAATTATTGTGTCCTCACAGTTTCTAAACATGTCTGTTGTGGGCATGTCCTATGGTGTTTTGTGCTATGATGTTCTAGGATTCCTTCCCAGTCAGTTATGAGAGAAATGTCTGTCCTTTGGGGGAATTGTCAGAAGGGCGTTGGAGAGGGGTGGGCAATAATTTTTGCAGGGGACCACGCCACGAATTTTGGTAAGTGGTCAAGGGCCACACATTTCTACTATATTAATGGAGGGGTGCGGAGACGGGTGCGAGGGAGTTCGGGTACAGGAGATGAGCTCTGGGCTGGTGCAGAGTGTTGGGGTGATTCTTTTACTTTTTCTTTAATTAAAATTCTTCTTTTAAGAACCTGATTGCTTTTTCATTGTTCTTAAGATCCAAGCGTTTGGGTCTGTGTTCACCTGTGCAAATTGGTGAGGATTTTTATCAAGCCTTCCCCAGGAAAGGGGGTGTAGTGCTTGGGGGGATATTTTAGGGGGGAGACGTTTCTAAGTGGGCACTTCCCCTGTTCTTTGTGTAACACTTTGGTGGTGGCAGCTTTTCACCTAAGCTGGTAAGAATAAGCTTAGGGGATCTTTCATTCAGGTCCCCACATCTATACCCTAAAGTTCAGAGTGGGGAAGGAACCTTGACAAAGCCCATCTACAAAAGTTCCACAGGAATAAAGAGGTTCAAAGGGACATTGCAAAGGTGATGCTGAAGCTGGGTATGACAAGGAGGCATTCCAGTGCCGGGCAAAGGGGAAAGGACTGCAGTAGTCTTACCACAGGGCAAAGGAGGCCAACAAACAATCTAGGGGTGTCCTCCAGAGCGGCTGCTAGAACTATGTGGCATTAGATGCCAGACTAAGCAGGGACCCTTCTACCAACCTGCGAATGAAAGCGGAGACATTGCAGTATCCAAAGGAAGACACCCCAGCACTGAACACAGACAACAAGCTTGTTGAGGGAGGAGACGCGGAGGATGCTGAGCCTATGGAGAGCCAGGAGCTCTTCAAGACCTGGTTGAACCCACCCCAGCTGCTCCAGAAGGAACCTCTGAAGAGAGGATGGGGACTCAAGTTGGTTGACTTTCTAGCCCCCATTTATGCATAGCTTTCATTTTACTTTCTTCACAGCCCCCCAAACTTCATCCTTCCCTTTTCTGTCTCTCCACCCCCATGGAAAATGATGGCAGACCATGGGCAGGCAGGGAACAAAGGAATTGTTTTTTTTAATGGCTGGTTTATTTTAAGAGAATGCATTGGCAGTAGTAGTCAAAAAGTGACAGTAAGAAAACTATAAGCAACCAAAAAGCATTCCTGAACACATACTTTAGCAGAAGCTTTTGATGCATTCAAAGGGGGGTGGGAAGTAATACAATAAAGACAATGCAAATACAATCCCTGTACATTCCAGACTGAAAAAGAAATACACGCCAGCTAACACCAGAGCATTCAAATTAAATACATTAAAAGTACAAAAGAGTGCTTGCAAACAATCCAATAACTGGGCATTTATACTGCAGGATTTTGCATAAATATCATGTAAACTTACTGAATGCAAGTTTTCTAACCCCTAACACAATATTTTGTTTTTCCAGGTTGAAAGTCCAAATTCAGAACAAGTTACCTGCACTTATGCTTAGAGCCAGTGAAGAGGAAGAAATGGTAAGTTGCTGGTTCAGGGGCCTTGGCTTGGACTGGTTCAGGGAACTAGTCAGTGACCACCATTCTTCTTTACTCTTAGAGCATCCAGTGTGTCTTGACCTATTCATCCTGTTTGTCCTCAGCCATGTTTACTACACTGTCCCTAGACTTATCAGTCACCCATCAACTTTACCTCCCCCCCTCACAGCTAGAGGATTTGAAAAATACCCTCCTCGATTCACCAGGCTCTCTACTGTTACACAGCCCTGAAGCAAGTGGTAACACGTGTGGCCCTGTTTGTATTTTGATGCAGAGCTTTATGGGAAACATTTTCGGGAGTTATGCCACTTATATCTTCATATCTGCAAGCCTCATAAATCTAGCAACGGCTGGCTGGCTGGCTGGCTATTGATGACCAGACCTTGCCTGGGATATCCTTGAGAACCACACCCTGCCCAAGTGCTGAAAAACTGACCATGAGGAGGAGGAAAAAGAAATGAACAAGGAAGGACATTTTTTCTGAGTGCCTTAAGACTTTTGAGTGCAGAGCCTGTGAGACCAGGGAATGGAAGGAACGCATGCTGAAGGAAAGGCAAAAAAAGCCAGAGGTGTTTTGGGAGGTGCACCAAGACACCATGCAGGAATTCAGACAATAAACTGAGATGCTCCAAAGTATTATGGAGCACAGCATCCAAAGGCCTACACCCCAGCAGTCATTACGCTGCATGGACAACTCCTTCTGCCAAGGGCCAGGACCATATACAACAGAATTTCCTGCAACAATATCCCTTCCACTCAACCCCTCATGAGCAACAAGGAGACTATGTTGTGAGTACACATATACTGACCTGTGAGGCAGCCCAGAGCAGCCAGCATCTTGCACTTTTATTTTTAGTAGTTTTTTGTTGTTTATTACTACACAATGCAGTTCTGTTTTTTAAGTTCTCTGATTTATTTTATTTGTCTTGCAGTACAGAAATGTAAACACCAGATCAATAAGTGCTTATGAGAGTCAAAAAATTCATAGCCTTAAGGTCTCGCTCAGCTGCACAGTTCCTCAGTTTGCCTCTGGTAATTACCCTTGTGTCAGGCTGCTGAAAATCAGCAGACAGTCTTTCCACTCCTCCTCCGCATGCTCCCCCCCACCCCCGCCCACCCCGCCACCAGTAACATTTTCCCCTGGGCCTCATGCAGCAACAACAATAGGGCTATTTGACTTGTTGACAGTCAGTCTCATCGGAAGATAGCTCCACTATCTTAATCTTAAAAGCTCCACTTTTAATCTGCCAGATGCACATTCTGCGGTCATCCCGCATCTGAGCAGATGATCATTAAATCTTTCCTTCGGCATGCAACTTTCTCAAAAGTCCTGTATCTCTAAAGATACAAGCTACATGCTCCTTCTCTGACCACCCAACTCTAATATCAGTGAAACATCCACAATGATCCACTAATGCTTGTTTAACCCTGGAAAAGTACCCCTTTCTGTTTGTGTACTCAGAAGCAAATTGGGAGGAAGGCCGAGGGGAGATGGAGGCAGGCACAGAATCAGGATATTCTTCCCATCTGTTGATCCACCACAGTTCAGGAATCCCATTTCCATTAATCCATCTATTTCTTACCCACTGCCCAGAGTCACAGTCCTGTGCAGTAGGATGCTTGGAATGGCCTCATACACCTGGATGATGGTGACCCGCACTGTAGATTTGCCAACACGGAGCTGTTTGCTTACTGACTGAGTGCAGTCCAGAGTTGCATGCTTCCCAAGCAGGATCACTACCCATTTATCCACTGTCAAAGTGGTGCTCATTGTGGAGGCTCTCTGTTGGAAGGCTAAGGTGAGCCTTGAGAGCCCTGTTGTCCCAGACACTGGAGGAAAACAGTCAAGACCCCAAGGATGTGGTCTAACTAGGCCACAACATTATGTAACATATCTGGGAACTATTGAGCAATTACTTCTGCAGTTCATGTCATCCTTCCGTTGTAATCTGTACCATTTAGTGGAGGGCTGCGATCAGCCCCTCACCCAATTGACATGTAACAGTACCATTGCTGGCACCCCACTGCCCTCCCTTTTGAACTAGGGTTAAGGGGCTGAGGAAATGGGGTTGTCTCCTTGCTGGATCAGACATTAGGAGCCCCAACCTAAACCCACACCTTCTTGAAGAGAGGCCTTCTCCTAGTCCACTTCCAGTTCTGATTTCAGTTACCTGCACTGGACACAGTGATGCTGGAATTAGGGGTGCTGACACACCCCCTGGCTTGAAATAGTCATAACAAACACCAAATACATGGTTTACATGGTTTCCATCATCAGCACTCCCCCCCCATAAAAATTATTCCTGCACCTCTGACTGGACATTTGCAAATTTGGGACACATTGAATTTTACAACCTAATCTACCCACTGGCACCTAGGGCTTCTGAGAGGAAGTTGAAAAATCCCACCCCTCTGTGACAGTGTATACTATTATGGTCACTGCTTTTACAAAATGATGATAAATTTTGTACAAAGTATGCCTTGTGAGATATCATTTGAAAAGTCATAATCTGCTGAATATCATTATCCTGTTAAAATATGTGTAGCGACACTACATGCAAAGTTATAAGATTCTATTGTACAATTGCAAAAAGAACAGGAGTACTTGTGGCACCGTAGAGACTAACAAATTTATTTGAGCATAAGCTTTCGTGAGCTACAGCTCCCTTCATCAGATGCATTCAGTGGAAAATACAGTCAATTGTTACTGAATTACATTTTTGTAATTCTGGGTCACACCCCCAAACCACTTTTTCAGAGACAAAGACACACTAGCATCCCAGACAGGTGTTAAAGAGCTATCACCTACTTAACCGGCCATCCTCCAGCAGAGGGGAAGGTGTAAACAAGAAATTTATATTTAATCACAGAGACAATTCAAACCCCACATCCACACCGACTGTATGTCAACATGACTCAGCAAGGATGTTTCTAGCACAAGAAATGTAATTATAAAGAGGGAGGAAAACATTTGACTTCACCTCTCCTTCTCCCACCTCTATGCTCATGACATCAATGGCTTTCAAAGAACTAAGGGGGAGGGGTCCCAGGCTGAAAGGAGACACAGTCTGTGAAATTTAGCAACACATATGGTGAGACAAAACCTTTTACTTTTAACTTCACTTAGTATGTTAAGTCAGGTATTAGCGTTTTACTCTCTTATTTTCTTTTTGTAAATAATCTTGACATTTATGCATCATCACTTGTAATCACTTAAAATCTATCTTTCTGTAGTTAATATACTTATCTTATTGTTTTATCTTAACCAGTGTGTTTGGATTAAGTGTACGGAAAACTCTATTTCGGATAACAGGGCTAGTGCATATATACTTTTCCTTTGATGAAATGACAGACTTTCTATGAGCTTGCATTGTTCACTGGTGTGCAGACTAGTATAAGACACACACTTAGCCCAGCTTCATGAAAACCCCCAAACCATTCTTGTTCAGAAGAATCAAACTCTGCAAGGGACTCACACCAGAAATAGATGTTAACATTTCATTTTGAGAAAAGAAAATGGACTTATTTTTTGTGTTGTCAATTGACTTGCCTCAGGGCTGCACGGCGCCCCTTCTCCAGCCTTCCCCAAATATGTGGGAAAGGCTGTAAATTCCAAAGTCACATGCTTGTAATTTTCCCTTTTGTTTCATGGCAATATCCTTTATTTAAATTCATTGCTACAAACAAATTATCTGGCCTTCCTGGGTCCCTGCATAGCTGATCCTTTTTGCAAGGTCAATTGCCTAACTGTTGTTAAAAATTCACTCTAGTTACAATCTGTCACCTCTGCCCCCCACCGTGTCCTTTTAGGTTTTAGGTTTCTAGCCATCAGTTCTCTATGAGGAGGGAATCAGCATCCCTCTCACTCTAGACTGCGGATTTAGTCTTGCAATCCCTCTGGGCGTCATTGTGTTTATCCCAGCCGGTCTGTCTTTGGACCAGCACCTGTTGTTTTGCTCTCTCTCAAGGGGCTAGTGAACACCAATGATTGACCAGCTTTCCCAGAACAAAGTACATCTATTTAAGGACAGAAGCTTTACAGAGAAAACATAGAATAAAACAAAACAAAACCTTAAACGCATGCTGAGCTTCCCAGGAGTCACCCAGCTTTCACATGGGGAATCTGGTAAGTTTCAACATCCTTCAAACCCTTCCAGCAGGGTTTGCCCTGGGTTGAAAATTCATGTCAGTTTGTTGAATCAGAAAGAGAAGCCCTCTGCCAGAAGTGGCTCATCCTTTATACCACACTCTTTCTTTGTCTCCTGGGCCTCTTGAACTTGGTCTGAGCCAGTATATGCAAACCCCGCCTCCTGGGTGGTACTGCTCTTGAGTTGTGTACCTGCCCCAAGGTCTGCAGTAATAATTTCCTGCTGATTTTAGTTCCCGGAGGATGCTTGGCAACTCTCCCCCATGAAGTGAGAATACGATCCCTGGCTCATACAACTACCGATAGCGTATATAGTTGATACAATAGTCTCAAAGATATTGTATAGGTCTGTAATATCTGTCACATAGACAATGCCCTCTTGCACTGTAGTATGTCATACTAATAGCCTATATATAGTATGCAAACCTCAGTTGGGTCATGAAATCCCCTTTAAAAAAAGACAAGCCTGAATATTTAGATTTATTTATACTATGGGTGTCTGAATTAATCCACATTGCTTACTATAAGGTAACAAGATATATTATCTTGCAGCTGATATTGTAGTTGCATTGAATTTATGGTTTATCAGTTTAGATAACAGTACTAATGACTGTGGATCAATGTTTAGCCAGCTTTATCAAAAATAAAACAAGTAATCAACACTGCATGATCAAAGTGAACCCAGAAAGCCTATAGGGATCTATTAATTTTTTTCCATAGAACTGCATAAATATTTGCGAAGCAGTTAAGCAATTAGTGACATTTTGGAAAACAAACCTCTTCAGCTGCAAAAAACACCTTAAAAATTCAGAGGAATGCAGGTGGCAGAACCCTCCTAAAACTTCAGCTAAAAAAACCCTCATGTAAATCACAAATGAAAGGAAATGCTGAACCTAAGCTACTTCTTTGTATCCAGATGTTGCAGGAATCTGCATAGTGGATAATTTTTCATACAATGGTTTTTAGAGGAGAGCCAGTGAAACTTTCTCCTTCCTCCCCAAAATACCATTCCTTAACTTCAAATATCCAAAAGTTTCCCAGCATGGGAGTATTTGTTACTTTCTTTACATATTTTTGTGGTTTGCATGATCATTTGCCTCCATAAATATGGGCTTGATCACTCCTTCTTGAGAATAACACATGGAAGGGGGAGGAAATCTTTCTGAGGTTCTCTTCACAGAGTATCCCAGCATTCTACCATGAGGCAGGGTTTGTCCACTGCAGAATGAGATTTGGATCCAATCTCAGACTTCATGGATCCAGGGGAACATAGGGCTATTCTTGCTTTCACCCCACATGGGCTTTCTGTTGGACCCATTCTGTTAGAGACTCCCTCTCCCTACCCCAAGCCTACCCTTAACCTTGTTTGCCCAGCACCCCTGATCTTGCATGTTTAAGCTCTGAAGACTGAAAATTTAGAAGGTAAAGAGCTCTCTGCTGTCATCTGTTGGTGAACTAAGGGAAAAACTACAATAAGATCTCTACCCAGAATTCCTTGAGCAATACTTTGGGAGTTACCATAGCCAAACACAAACTCAGAATTGGTTGGGAAGTGATGCTGAGCTGAGAGAGAGGAAAAGGGTGGGAAGGAGTTAAGATTCTAATTCTCATTTTCTGAGAGATTAGGAGGACTCTTCTGTAGCAGATGACACAGAGGTGGGTCTTTGACAGGGTATAGTACAGAGAGAACTTTTTGCCGAATTCTGGTGAGGAAGGCCTGCCTGAGCATATCTCAGTCCTCTGGAACTATGCTACCCACTCACACCTAGGCCATGAGGATGGAGCAGGGGGACATGTTGTGGTAAAGGGATAGTTGCATATTGGACATTAACACCAACAAATGGGAAGCTGAGTTAAGTCTACTGACAAAAGCTCTGTTTTGCTTATCATTCATTTAGATATATTGTGGCTTTGTTTTCCCAAGTTTTGTTCTGTTCCCTTTCCCCTGATAAAGTTTTCCTTGTTTCATACATAGACTCAGCGCTTGTGAGTGGGGAAGGACTGCCTATTAAGAGTATCCAGGGAAGTTATTTAGTGGTCCCTGAAGTTCTGGGTCCGGGCTTGAGCCGATGGTGTGTGTTAGTTTTAAGAGGTGCCCCTATCTATTTGAACCTGGCCCTTGTTGCTGACAACGCCTGGAAGAAGGGTTCCACATCTTTCATGCAGCAAGCCCTCCACAGAGTCAGGGTGAAAGTGGGACTGACACTGTAGAGGTGGCTGAGTCACCTTATCATATGGGAGGCATGAGATTTGCACAGATCCTCTACTCATGGATTGGGGACCATGACTGGGCCCTATATGAAGACAAGCTATTTATTCTGGTACACAGCATACAGACCCAGTAGGGCTTCCCCACAGCAAGAATTTTACCAGAAGTTGCCTAGGTTCTCAACCTCTTCCATACTGGGACTCCTCTCTAATCTAGATAGGATCTGGTCAGAACCTTCTCCCATTTAGTTTATGGGAAAAGCAGGTGGTTATAACTCTTGGATAAAGATTCAGTTTTAGCATGAATGTCCTTGTTTATGGGCACTTCAGTCATTCTTCTAATATTGATAGATTATTTTAAAATATAGCAAAAATGAGAAACCAAATAAAAAAATAATATCTGCTGGAAATATGCAAGTTTTCCAGAAAACATGACATCTTCAAACCAGTTCCTTTTGTATTAGCCCAGCAGTACTGTTTATCATGTACATACATTTAGACCATTTATTTTAGAATACTTGATATTTAAGGGATAATGAGGTAATTTTTATGAGGTAATAATCCAGTTGTGGATCCAAAGTGTATCATCTACAAGAACATGGGTCAATTACTAAATAATTATTTAGACAAACATGAAATAGAATTCATCTCACTTTTTTTTTTGCTTCTCCCCTACTGCCTGATGCTCCCTCATGCTGAGCTCATCTACAGTGGCAGGTGACTAAGAAATCACTCTTAGGTCAGGGAGTACTGAATCTGCCATCTGGAGGGCAGAAAGTGTGAGATTTCTGGTGTTTAACATTTTCTAAATTGGGTCTGCAAACAGAGATCAGGGAAGGGAAGTACTGAACTGGTGAGGAGTGAATGGGAAGTTAAAAAAAGAAGTTAAAATGGTAGTTAGAATTGCACTAAACTGAGAAATGGAAAAGGAAACTAGGAATTGCCATAGAGCAGAGGTTCTTAAACTGTGTCCGTAGACCACCAGTGGTCGGCAAGCTCCATTCAGGTGGTCCGCGGATAGTTCCCTCTAAGGTGTGTGCCTGAGCGGCCTCACATGAGAGAAGGAAGGTCCACCCACCTAATTAGTGGAGCCATTCAGGCATGGCTCCACTAATTAGGTGCCTGGACCCTGGAGAACATGCACATGTAAGGTGAGGTGGTGGCCTTGTGGGGAATAGGAGGGAGGTGGCAGGGGGCAGTGGGATGAGAAGAGGGGGTGGGGGGAATTTGGGATGTGCAGGGATGCAGTGACCAGAGAAAGAGGTATCTTTCCCTAACTCCAGGGCTGCAGCTTCTGGGGACAAATGGCCCTCCTTCCCAGCTCCAGCTCAGGGGCTGCTGCGGTGGGGGAGAGAAGGAACATCCATCGCATCAGAAAGGTAAGGCTACTGCTATCAAAATTTGTATGTTGTGTGCTGTTATTTGTAGAACAAAAAAAGTTAATTATTATTAAGTGGTTTTTATATAGATAGATAGATAGACAGCACTTTTCTCCAAAGGGCTTTACAATAGTTAGCTAACAGTACAAACAACATTTGGAAAGATCATGAAATGGTCCGCCGAGATCCTCAGCAATTTTCAAGTGGTCCGCGAAAAGAAAAGTTTTGAGAACCACTGCCATAGAGTATCCAATTACTGCCAAAGGCCAAAACTTGATGTGTCAGATGAAAGCGAGGAACACAACCCATAATGCATCTATCCAGTTGTGCAAAATGGTGGAGTTGGGGAATACTTCCTTGATTTCCACAATCATTAGCTTAACAGTTGATGGGCCAGATTCAGTAAAATGGGTCTCCCACTGCCAGTCCCTGGAGATGATTCAACCCAGAGAAGGTGGTTTGGACTTCTGACTGGAGATGTTAGGGGATCCTTTGAATCTCTGCTGCCAGAAGCTGCTGTGTGGGAAAGTGACACTCTGTGTTCACCCCCCCCGCCCCCCCGTCCAGCCAGTGCCACCCACATTTTGAGCAGTTTATTCCCATCCAGCATTGATCATACCAGGAAGAACAGAAGTGATGGCTGACACAATTTCATCCTCTGTTGAGGACTTTCTGGTGGCATAAAACCTGGGTGACTGAACCAGTTAATCTCGTTGTTTTAACTTTTATAGCTAGCAAAGTTGCTGGTGACCATGAAATTATATTGCTTTTAAAAGGAAAATCCAGCCACAGCAATTGATTCAGTGGCCTCCTGTGGCAATAAAATATTAACTTTCGTATCTTAATTCATTACACTTTAGTTTCATCCCCATGCTCACACAACATAGGAAAAAGCAAAAACTGTAGGGCTCTGAGACCTGGCAAGGGGGGTGGGCTCAGAGTCGGGGCTCCAGCCCGAGCAGGAATGTTTACCTTGCTAATTTAGCCCCCTTGCATGAGTCCAAATCAGCTGACCCAGGATCTGAGACTAACTGCTGAAGGTTGGGGGGCGGGTGTATGTTGTTTGTAGCGTGGCCATACCTTATCTCCCCTCCGTGCCTTTGAAAATCTCTCTTTACATCCTTCATCACTTACTTTTGAATATTTTGCTATTTGTTGTTTGGAATGTTTTTTTCCCTTTTGGCACATTATTACTGTACCTGTCATAGTTCATGTTCCAGTGTCTTTATGCTGTTAGCACAGGGTTTTCACTTTTGAAAGGCTGCCTTTTAAGCACTCATCAAGTTATGTAATCCTCCATTTGGCCGTACCAGTTTCACTCCCCCGTTTTTTGTTTCCTTGCTCAGAGGTAAACGCACCATCTGTGCCTCTACTACAATGATCTTAAATGGCCCCCAGGCTGAGTTGATGGTTTTAAATTTTGATTACTTTGCCCTTCAACCTCTTGTTAACCATTCTGCTCATTGTTTTCAAATCTGCCCTTTTAAGTTTGCTGTTACTGTGTTCCCCACCTCTGATAAGATATCAAACCTAAATGTGCAGTAATGGCTGTTAACCAATGGAGCTACCCCCATAAAAGATGCCACCTGATGCAGTTTTAAAAAGCAGTAAAAACACAAAATATTTATTTGAAAAAAAAAAAAACCAAAGATAACTTACCAAGAGCACAGAGGGAGACAGTATGAGATCCAGTTGGTTAAGGATGAAACAAATACCCACCACCAACCCCGCAAAAATACAAAACCTAAACAGCTCCCCATAGTTTCCATGATTCAGAATGATCAAACATAACTAAGAACATGGCTTACAAGGCCCCACAATTTGGGGGTGTGCATAGCAGTGCACAACAAAGTGCTGGGCTGTAAATTCCTCCTGTGAGCGCTGCAGGCTTGGACCAAAAGGTTCCTGTGACTGGGAGATCTAGGTTTAATTCCCAGTTCTGCCACATGCTTTAAGTTTGCCCTGGAGCTAGTCACTTCACCTTTCTGCATCTCAGTTCTGAATCTGTAAAACGGGGATAATAATGTTCTCTTTGTCTGTCTTGGTCTATTTAGATTGTAAGCTCCTTGGGACGGGGACTGTCTCTTGTTATGTGTTTGTACAGCACCTACCACAATAATTAAATGTATGATCACAGTATTTTCTTACTGTCTGTAAGTCTATGGACTACTCAGGAAAACAAGAGAGCCTCAGTTTGCACACAATCACTGTGATTTGTGAGTCCTGCTAGATCAGGAGACGGTCATGAAAATGCAGGCATTTACAATGGAAACAGCAACACATCCTTGTCTGCTGTAGTGTGGTTCTATTTGGTTCTGCTGACACAGTGTTTTGTTTTTAGGTGAAGTAGAAAGGGGAGCCCAAGATGGAGTGATCTTTCTTATTGTATCATTCTCAATAACTAAGTGACTTAGAAATCCTTCTTTTAGTTAAAATTAAATATTACCAAATTTGATCATCTCCCACAGAACTCCGTTCACTGTTCTAATTTAAAAGGCAAACATCTGAGCTCCTCAAACATAGGAAGAACAGGCATAAATATAATTAAAAGGAATTTCATGCTCTTTTCATCCAATTCTATCTGCTCTGTTGGAATTTCCACAGTTCCAGTGTGTTATGAGTCCTTCTGCATCAGAAGTAATGAAAAGCTAAATTGAACCAGTTGTTTTATATATAAGGATATTCCTAATGCCAAGGCTTTCATCAAGGATTATTATAACCTCAAAAATTGTCATTTAGTTGCTTAATAGGACTACTTACCTTTACTGTATCCAATTACAAATAAATAAATACATGCATCAATGTTTGTAAGATGCCACTTCCAATGTGGCCTCTCTGAGAGTGACCAAACCCATAACTGTCTTATACCTTTTTTGGTGGCTGAGATTGTTGAGTCTGGGTGAAATTCCTCTGTGTGCGGAGGGCCAGCACACAGCCTGTGCAAGAATTAATGTAACCCACCTTTCCTCTGGGTCACGCGGGAGCAGGCAACTATCCCCTGTTGCCTGGGAATCTTGCATCATTAAGGATAATGGAGATCATGGGGGGCCCATCTGAGACAGGGAATGTTACAGATTAAGTTGTTATATCTATACCACATCAGTAGGTGGCACTGCAAAAGCTCAGGGAATGGCTGCCGCTTTGAATAGCAAGCTGCAACGTAAACCTAACAGACTCTCTTGTCTTTATACACAGATCCATCCCATCCCTGAGTGCACGCTCTCCCTTAAGCTTATAGTCCTGAGCCCTCCCTTGCATTGGCGTGCTGGGTGAACAGGAGTTCAGGCCAGCACTCTGTAAGTCCAGCAAAGGCAGTCCAGGTGACACAAGGAGTGAGGCGATTTTGTATTGTGACCAGCTTAGCATACACAGTGCTATCTGGCAATGACAGTTGTAATATTGGAAAACAAGAGCCCAGGGGTAACTCACTCTTTTCCTTAATTGTCTGTAGGCCAAACTCAGATCCGCTGCCCAACTGACAGTCTCCAGCTTCTGCCCTCATGCCTAGCTGTGGAGGAGTCCAAGTGCCAGGGCTCAACACCAACAAGTGCGTAACTGTTGTGTAGTCTTAACCCTAGTTGCATGTCTTCAATCCTAGCAGCTCACCCATAGGACTCTGTCACAGCTTCTCCTCGGCCCAGACCCAAAGGGAAGCAGCAGCTCTCTGGTCCAGATCCCTGCCCATAAAATGGGTGCTGCTGTCCCCTTGCAGCAGTCTCTGATCCCAGAAGCTCAGTCCCGTCCTACCAGGCACCCACCACTGTAGCTTGGGATTTGCAGTTTAAAAAACACAGAGGTCTTTTTAACCAGGATACCCCTGAAAGGATTCAGAGGCTCCTCCAATAGGTGAGCCTACATTAAGGCCAACTCAAACCTTCAAAACAAGGCTCGCAGAATTCATAAACCTTGCACTGGCCACTCAGCACAGGGGAGAATGCCCCCTTCATTGCACGAATGGCAGATCTTTGGAAAACTCGCTTGGCATGAGCAAGATCAAATTCGAGTCTGAAAAAAGTTCAAAGTGTGGCAAGCTGAGCTTAATAAAAGTTAAAGCAGGAGCTCTACAGTGCTATCATAGTGTTCATAATAAAAAAAGGAATCAATCAGAGGAAGAAATAACTACTGGGCTTTCAAGAATATTTACTCCACCAAGCCCTCTTTTCCTTCTCTTTTATAAATTAAGATCTATTCTCCCTAGATATATACACATAACTGTATTGACATGAATTGGGGTTTCATGTGTTTGTGGAAAAGAGAATCCATCAAAGGGAGCTTTTCTTGTGTATGGCCTGCATGATCTAAGTGTCCGGAGTACATCATGTTTTAGCAGAGAAGATGGCGAGAAAGGCTCTTTTCAGTATTTCTGGTGTTTAATGCACCTCTCTGTTGCTCCATGATGCGTATCAGCTCAGCCTCAGGCTTGACACACACAAATTCTGTTTGAAACAAGATTATGACACAGTGATCTTGTTCGAAACATTACCTTTCATTTCAGCAGCAATATTGGAACCTGACCTTAGAACAGTTTAAGATTCCAGTCAGGTTTTTTGCAGAATTTTGGTGGGCTTCCTATGTTTTTTTTAAAGTTTTACTCTTTGGAATAAAGAGTAATTGGAAGCACTCGCTTTGATTATTAGGCAAATGACAAATTGTTTGTGACTTAGGGCATGATTCAGATCTAAGTTACATGAGTGTAAATCAGGAGTATCTCCACTGAACTTAACGAAGATACTTCATTGTAAAACTGATGTATATGAGAGAAGAATCAGGCTCCTAATGCATATGAGTTCTTGTCTGCACTTGAAAATTTAAAGTACAATAGCTAGTCCAGAAAACTGTATAGACAAGCCCTGATTTATCAGATGCTCTCACAAGAATTCGAAACTCTAGAAAACTGTTCACTGAGCTCTGACTCTAGCCTGAATTGTAGTTGTTTTCAAATAGAGAGGAATATTTGTTGCTGTGTCATTTGCCAGAACTATGTTTTCTGTGACTATTGTAAGCTCCCTGTATGTTGATGTAAGCAGAGACAGGATGAGCTCCACCCTGACATTTGGTGGTGAATTGTGGCAAGTTGTGGAAAAGAACATCAGGGGCCAATCTCATTTGCAAACGCACACCCACCCCACCTAGAATGAGGCCATAGCTGCCCAAATGGTCACTTTGGCAGCTGTGGGATCCCCAGTGTCTCTGTTATTGGGGCTGGAAGAATAAATTGTTATTACCCTGATTATGGGAATCAAGGACAGTGGAACTGTACTTGGCCTTTTGTTATGATGGAGGGACTCGCCATCAACTAAGTAGCACTCGCTAGGCAAGGGACATGGGTTCCAATTCTCTGTGAATTGAGAGAGGCTTGAGACAGGTATTAGTATCTGGTGGTGTGGGTCCCTTTGTGAGGGCCTGAAACATCAGTTGCACCTCTGTCTCTCTCCACTGTGGAATGTCAGAGCTAATTTTGGGTCTATTAAGAGTCTAGCTACAGGTACTGTGCTGAATTCACTTTGGCCTTATGGTGCACCAGCACTAAGGCTCCCACTACTGCAAGCTGAAATCACTGAGCACTGTGTCAAGTAGTGGGGAGCCGTTTGTGGATGGGCTGGTGGAGCAGTTTATGGGACGGCGGGAGCTGCTTGTGTGACACGGAGCTGTTCATGGGACGGCTGGTGGAGGGAACAGCTTGTGGAGCAGATCAGAGTGAAGCCCTGTGGGGCAGTCAGCTTTTGGACTTTGGGTGATTTTTGGATTGCTGGACTCAAGAGACGTTTGGGTTGTGGGACTCAAGAACCTGAGGGAAAGGACGTGACCCAGTTTGCTGGGGTGGGTCTTTGCTCATGGTTTGGTTGATGAACCCTAGTTGTGGTGTTTTCCCAATTTAATGCTGATGTCGTTTACCTCATGTTATTAAAGATTCTCTGCTACACCGAGACTCTGTGCTTGCGAGAGGGGAAGTATTGCCTCTTTGAGGTGCCCAGGGGTGTGTGTAAGATTTTCCCAGGTCACTGGGTGGGGGCTCAAGCCAGTTTTGCATTTGCTTTGATGAGAGGGAACCCCTGTGTACTGAACCCGGCCCTTGCTGCTATCAATTCGGCCTGGCAGAAGGGTTACATTACAATGCTATTCAATTACATGAAATAACCCCTTTGCCTTTCTACAAGATCCTCAACTGAATCATCCTTGATCCCACCCTCCTATCTCACCTGCTCCTGTCTTGTTTTCAGTACTCTCTAAAAATATGTCAAGCCAGCTAACTTCAGCAGTGTAGGAGGTGCACATCAACTGAGTGCCTTGCTTCAGTCGGAACAAGATGGTTTCTTTTAAATATGAAGTCAAACCAAATGTATTGCCCGTAATCCAAGCTATCATGATTGAGGTATATAGACTCTCTCAGAAGGACTCTCATACTTTAACAAACTTGAAAAAAGAGAGCATTTTTACTATAAAAACACTAACTTGCCAGTTATTTTCTGTATTAACTTCACGATTATTTCAGACACCCTCTTATGGTTGTATAAGAGCTTTTTTCCTATGTTTTGGGTTTTTTTCGTTCTTGTGAGTGTATTTTTTTTTTGTTTAATCCTACAATGAAGTCATATTCCCGTGTTTATGTAATGCTGGTTTGTTTCCAAGGAAGTTAATGTGATGACAGAAACTTAGTACATGTATTGTGACTTCAGCAAAAAGAAAAGATGAAAGGGAGTGTGGAAAGTATTTCAATACTAAAGAATTAAATGTTGTACTGAGTCAGAGACAGGAGTCTTTCGTGTCACACCAGCCTGGACTAGAAGCAGGAGACTTTAAGGTAGTCACTGGCAATAAGGACCTCTGTGCTTGGGTTATGTGTGTATTTACGCCTCCAGTCATTCCTGCATTATAAACACTGTAAAGAGAAAGCCTTTGTTAAAAGTCAAATGACCCAAGTCCTCCTTTACGACCATCGCTGTAACTCCTATGACATCAAAAAGAATTTGACCAATGCTCTTTATGTTTACCGTAAATATAGCATTTGTGAGCTCTGAACTATGGACCAGATTCTCTCATCTGACTGAGCTGAGCTCACTGCAGGACCACTTTGAGGCAAATCATAGAATATCAGGGTTGGAAGGGACCTCAGAAGGTCATCTAGTCCAACCCCCTGCTCAAAGCAGGACCAATCCCCAATTTTTGCCCCAGATCCCTAAATGGCCCCCTCAAGGACTGAACTCACAACCCTGGGTTTACCAGGCCAATGCTCAAACCACCGAGCTGTAGTCCCAGGACCACTAGATATTAGACCCCAGCATAACACAGAGTAGCAGCCTGAAGTCTGTTCCATTTTACAGAAGCAGACAATGGCCCCCAAGGACAGTCTGGCAGCTGGACTCTGTGGTGCCCCAGGCTTGCCCCTTTCTCCCCATCATGCCCCTGTACCGGTGGTTAGTAGGGTAGGTAGTGTAGAAGAGACTGTGGCAGCCCTATGCCATTTCCACTACCCCATCAGTCTCCCTGTATCCATATGTTGTCTCTTGTCTTGTATTTAGATTGTAACCTTTTGGGGGCATGGACTATCCTTTTTGTTCTGTGTTTGTACAGCCCCCTCGCACAGTAGGCCCCTATGCAATATAAATAATATTTTTTTAAAAGTAGCCTCCAGCCTACTCTACATTGCTCAGGCAAAAGGACAAAGAATGAAGGAGGATAACTGAGTTCCTGAGAGCTCCCTCTCTCTGCTGTGCCCAAAGTAAGCTGAATACAGTACAGTATCCTGCCCTTTTATGTTTAAGTCTGGATAAATGTTTAATCACAACTACAAATTTCACAATGAAAAATTGGAATGGTATACCTGAGGTCAATGTCAAGGTCATAAGCAAGATGCAATGAGCAAAATTTTGCCTTGGGGGCCATTTCTCTTTAATTTAAGACCTTCCCTGACATAAGAATTAAATGTCAGTAGCTCCTTTTCAATTTTAAGACCTTACAGCCTCAGTCACTGTTGGCATAAATGAATGCTGCTCCCTCATTGACCTCCATGTATGGTCATATGCCAGCTGTGAATCTGCCCTCTGTGTACTGACTGTCATGGAAGTCTTTCTTAATTCAGAAACATTCTGCTCCTTCTACAGTTATTTGTGTTGCTCAGAACATCTACAAATTCAGCCTTGTCATATTTGATAAAATCAGGCTTAGAAGGATTCTACCAGAATACTAAACATGGGTTTCATGTTAAATGATATACTTACCTTTTTAAGAATGTGCCATTTTTCAAGGAATTTCTCTGATTCATTATTTTGAGTGAATTATGTTGCCACAGATGTTTTAATTGATCCCTAGCATTGCACTTGAAGGTTCAGTACTCATTAAAGTCACTAATTAGTTAAGGAGTAGACTGATAAGTCTTTATAGTGCTTTCATCAAATAGAATAGCAGCTATAAACTGTGAAGCCATATTCATGTTGTCCTCCCACCGCCACCCTTCACCCTCCAACAGTGTTTGAGTGACTGTGTATGGTTTTGGCCTCCTAACTATAAAAAAGACATTGATAAATTAGAAAAAATGCAAATAAAGGTGACTAAAGTGATAAAAGGATTAGTGGGCATGACCTCTGAAGTGAGATGAAAGGAACTGCATATGTACAGTTTAGAGAAAAGATGACAAAGAGCAGACATGATAACCATGTTTAAATACTTGAGAAGTAGTAACACAAAAGATGGGGAGGAATTATTTAAGGTGGTTAAGGATGATATAATGAGCAATGGCCTGAAAGTTAAAGAAGGAAATTTCATTCAGATTAGACATATGGGGTAAAAATTCCAAAATCAGGTTCAATTAGACAACAGAACAATTTGCCAAAAGAGGTCACTGAGTTACCATCTCTAGAAGAGCTCGAGAATAGACTAGATAAAGCATGTATTGGTTTGATGTTGAGAGCAGTCCTGTCCTGCCGGCTGATAGACAAGATGACTGTAGATAATCTTTCTAAAGCTATTATATCAATGAGTCTGGGAATAAAATGGAATCCAAGTGTGTGTGTGTGTGTGTGTGTGTGTGTGTGTGTGTGTGTTAGTTATCTGATTTACCACTATGTAAAGAGTCATTCAAAGTAGACTTAAATTTCATCTAAGTATGCCTTAGCAGAGACATGTTGAATAGCAACACTTATTATAGAAATTGAACAGTGGAGGCTCAGTCGTTGGGGACCGCCACACTCAGACAAATGAAAAGATAAATTCAAAGTGAAATAAATTTACTATATCATAGTCCTGTGCACCATCCAAAGCCCATTTATTTAATCTTGATGCATGATTCATATAGGGGCACGTACCCTGCTACCTCACAACGTGTGGTATGGGTAATGAATATACGCACGTGCCGGTGTGGGCTTCCAAAACAAACAGCAGAGGAACATCACTGACCAGCCTCTCAGGCATGACAGCTGATGGAGGGGGCCTTTCAAAGACGCATTGCCTACTGAACATGTGTGCAGCTACAGTGAGTTAAAGAGCCTCACCTGCTTTTTTTTTCTTTTTTAATAGGAGTGGAGTAGAATATAATGGACCATTGTCCAGTATGGAGTTTATGGTAGCTCAGTTATGCAGGATGATAATTCATGAGCAGTTTTACTTTAATCTGTGGTGTTATTTGGGATCTAATTTTCTTCCAACCCTTATTCCATCTCCCCCTACATTATCCTCCAAATAAAATACACTCAGAGAATACCAAGATAGAAATAGAAGTGCATAAATCTTTCAAATGCATTTATAGCAGTGCTTTGCACTATGGCACATATTCAACTGGCAGCTGCTGCATGCCTTTGTGTTCTCATTCATTAGATGTGTCTGTCTGCAATAATACGAGCAAAGTGGAATTTTTCAAATCCTAAATATTCATCTGTTCTTTCAGTTGCTCACAAAGGAGCGATCAAGCTATTTATTAGGTAAAGCGTCCAAGGTAATGCTTGTTAACTCACAAAGCATCAAACTTTGTGACAGAATTCTTCAAGGGTTAAAATAAAATGTAGAAAAGAATCCGAGCAATAGGGGTTTTTAAATAGGGATTCAGTGATATAATTAAGATAAGTGAAATGGTGAGAGTGAAACTGAATCTCAGTTTTAAAGAATTGCAGTGGTTCTCTAAGAAAGAAACCAGGGCCTACTGTACAATGTAAAAGCATTGTGACCTTGGGAAGGCATTGCTTGGAAAATGAAGATAGCTTTTTATAGTTGACACTGCTGCTAATTCAGCAGTGATGCAGGTTTTCACAGCACAGATGAAGCAGTGGTAATCTTGAGAAGCCCACCTTCGTACAAACTGAGATCTATTGCCTTTTTCAAAACATCAGGACAGTCATTATGCCATTACCAGCAGGAAAGAGATATACATGTCATTCAAACAAGGTTAGTTTCTCGAGTGTCTGGGCACGTGCAAGAGGTGGAAGTTTAGTGTCTTTCGGCGATAGGTGAACTATTTTTAATTGCTCTATTTCCCCTTTTAAAAATCCCTTTAACTAAAATGCCAGTTACTGATACTAAACTAAGTTACAATCTCTCAAGCCATGATTTATGGAAAACCCAGAAGAGTCACTGCCATTTGATTGGTAGGCCTGCAGCGGTAGTTATGATTTTAGAGGCGATATATATTTTGTTTATGTGGAAACCTCCTAAACAACATTTATATCTTCAGTCTTAAAGATTTGTGGATCTCTTGGAAAAGCAAGCTAGGAGTTGTTGCTCTTTGCCCTATGCTAACAGGCTCAATTTCCTGAATTGTAATTACAGAGCTTGCAGTCATCTTCAGGGGCTACTGGCCTTAATTCTACATTCATGCATACCTTGAGGAAAGTAAAAGAAATAAAGACCAAGCAGGTCTATCTCCTGGGTGTCTAATGGTGGGAGGGAACTCTCATGCAGAGACATTATAATGATTAAATATCTCTCACCACCACCATGCACAGAATAGAGCTGGTACTTGTTATAGTCTTTAAAGAAAAAAATGGGTCCTGATTCTTTTCTCACTTAGATCCTGATCCAAAGCCCATTGAAGTCAATGGAAAGACTCCCACTTTTTTCAGTGAGCTTTGGGCTCTATTTTAACTTCAGTGGAGTTACTTCTGATTTACATAGGTGGCAGAGGAGAATTGGGCCTGTGGCATTTTGTAGTCTATCCATTAATTTTTTGAAAGTGTCCAAAATGAGGTAATTCTCTCACATTAATAGTAATACTTAGCTCTTATACAGCACATGTAATCAGTTGATCTGAAAACACTTTACCAAGAAGATCAGTGTCATTTTCTTCATTTTACAGATGGGGAAACTGAGACATGAAGAGGTCACCCAGTATAACAGTGGCAGTGCCAGAAATAGAATCTAGGTCTCCTGAGCATCCAATCCACCAGGTCATACTGTATGTCACTTCATATACTGTATATTTATGTATTATTGTTATTACTTTATTTGATTTGCATTGTGTTAGCACCTAGAGACACCATTCAGGAAACAGGACCCCTTCGTGCTACGCTCTGTACATACATAAAAAGATGATTCCTGCCTCAAAGAATCGACAGTCTGAGGGCTCCATTACCCCATAGTTTGGATTATGGGGGTGTGGATGGTGCTGTGTGGTAGCTCCCCCATGTGGACTCTATGAGCATGAACTAAAAGGTTCCTCGTTTCCATTAATGTAGTCCTCTTCAAACAGGACTGTGTTAATGCAAACGAGGAACCTTTTAGTTCACATCCACAGCAACCACACGGGGGAGTTACAGTGCAACACTTTGGTGTGCACTGCTATTCACACATCCGTAATCTAAACTGTGGAGCATGTGGACGTACCTTAAGTATTATGGGGGTGTCAATAGCAGTTCTACAGTTAACGATGCATTTAAATCTTCCCTTAAAGCAGGATTTAAATCCTTCTATTGGTTTGACTGGCAATTTCCTTGATTTTTAGTGATTGCATTCATAGGAAATGCTCTTGAGCAACTTTAGTAAGCTCCTTGGGACAGGGACTGTTTTGTTCTGTGTTTGTACAACACCTAGCACAATGGAGTCCTGGGCCATGACGCCTGCTCCTGGGTGCTACGGTAATACAAATAATAACAATAACAATAATAATTTAGATCTGACTCTTTTTAAGATGAAGGGAAGTGTCCATGTCTGGGTTATTGGCACTGTATTTTGTTTTGATAGGACACTTTTTGATGTGACACAGCTACTGCCCCTCTTCATCTTTTTATTTCTGGCAGAACTTGGCAGCTTGATTCAGTGGGGGCAGCCGCATCATCACATTACCAACCAGCTTCACTGTCACGGCCCTCCTCCACAGGCTGGGATTGACCATCACCAGGGTTACACCTTTTTTCCAGATCCTGAGAGATATAGTGACCATACCAAAGAGACCCTGGCTTTGTTTTCATTGCTAAAGGGCTTTTTTCCCCACAAGGACATAGCTAACTCAGTGTAAAATTCTAGGGGTTAATCCTAAAGCCCCCATCTGAGGTTTATCTTGATAAGCTATTGAGGTAAAATCCACAACTTGTCTCATCTAGGATTTTACATCAAGGTTGCTATCTTGAAATTAGCTACCTTGATGTATAAGCACCGTTTCCTGCAGTGAAGACATAACATCTCTTTGGAATATTGATATTTTAGTAGCTGTAGATCCCGCTTAGCATTCCAGATGATCTCATGCCAAATTCTCTGGCCTCAAGCACTGAGACATCAAAGGTCATTTGGGCCAATGAATACTTTTGTCAGCTGGGTAGTTTCTTTCACTTGGCTAATTAATCGTGCCTTAGGTATTTCCCAGGCTCAGTCTGTCTCAGAGAAACAGTATGTGCAACTATTTGCATTGATATTGTCAAAGGTACAGCAAGGAAACTAATTTGTTGATAATACAGAAATAAAACTACAAATAACAATATCACTACTTCTAGGCATTGTATAGCTGACTGGATGGATTATGGAAAGGTTTTGCTTTCCTCTGAATTCTGATATTAGCTAATGCCACATGTATAAGGACAGACAAATAAATGGTCAAATCCAGGAGGGCAAATCCTATATTCCTTTAGACAGTAATTTGGTTTAAAACAATTCTGTATAATATTTGAATGCAGTTTTTCTTGTGTATAATACTGTATATAAAACACAGTAAACTTATGTGCTTAGACAATATTTATGTCTGTTATTATTTGCCTTTAAAATATTCCATACCTACATGTGTTACTTAAGAAATATGCTGTATATCTCATTTTTGCTAGTGATCTAGATTTGATACCATTCTTGTTCTGCAGATCCTAGCCCCTACTTCGTTTAACAATCTTATTCTCTATCGGTTTTGGTTATCCATCATGCTTACCTTTTGGCCATGCCAACATTTGGCTTTCACTTTTTGTTAAAAAAGCTCAGTTGGGAGCATCACAGAACATTTCATTTGGCTTTTTAACAAACAAGCCCGTTAAAAGCCAGAGTGCCCATGAGTAAATGCTACTGAAGACCACAGAGCTTGTTGCAGAAAAAGCTGTCAGTATTACAAAGAAAAGCGCTCATCTACCACATGCAGGGGTATGGTTTGAGTGAATTAGAGAGAGAGGTAGATGGGGACGGTCGAGAAAATTTTAGAGCAGAGAGTTTAGAATGAGCCAGAAGAGAGGGGAAAGGGGAAAAAAAGAACATTTTCATTGTAAAATCCATATAGAATACCTCAATATGTATAACAGAAATAACTTCATCTGTATTAATCTGCCACTGTTCTATGCATGAGGCACTTTTTTCTAAGAGCATTTCCTGTACAGACTATTAATATTTTTCTTTCAAAAGTAACATTTAACATGATGAACTCTGCTTTGACAATAGAACAAAAGAGGAGTCACTGAAAATCACTTTTAGTTTATTTTACTTCAAATCAGCAAGGCTCACAGTTGTGTTGGATTGCAAAACAACGTCTCTTTCTTCCTGATAAGTCTTTATAGAGAACACAGGGAGGAATGTCAGAGACAATAGTGATATTGCTTGTGGGAAGAGGAGATGCTAAAGACATCAGGAAGCATGTGTAGGGGAGGGAAAGAAAATGGGGAAGGAGTAGCTGTGGGAAAAGCAGAACAAAGGTGTGTGAAGGGGAAGAAAGTAACAAAAGGGTGCAGAGAGGAAAGACACTCGTCAGGTACTATGTGTAGAGTAGGGAACATCAGGGAGTAGGGGACATCAGGGAGTGGGGAAGCTATTGGGACTCTGTGCATAAGGTAGAGAAGGTGGATTAGGAAGCAACTGGAAATTTTGTGCCAGGAAAGGAAGCAGGAAGAGAGCATGAAGCCATCACAGATTTTATTTAGGGTGAGGAAGCAACCATGAGAATGGCAGAGGAGCAAAACCTAACTCGAAAAGCTAACTTGTGTAGCTATTTCATCACAGTCACTCATCTTGCCTCCAGCCAACACTATAGATATGTGCTTTCTTCCAGGAGGTAAATTTGTCAAACCACATTCAATTTCAGCTGCATCTTTCCCATTGTTTTTAATACCAGTTGTGCAGCTGAAACCTTGATAGTATTTTGAAAATATAGGGGTAGGTGTCACCAAGTTAATTCTTGATGTTTCATATTTTTCATAGCTGCAGTTCCCATTCCTCCCCTCCTCTTCCCCCAACACACACATAGGCTAAGTTAGACCAAAGGAAAAATGTGAATTGTTTGGGCTCCCATTAATTCCATCTATTTTTCACTTGATACACTGCACATATATGCTCTAGCTGTAGAATAATAGTCTTCATATAAAAACAGGAGGGTAAGTAGTTTTGTCTTACGCCTGAGATCAAAACCAGGTCCTCAGACTCTAATTGATGCTATGTCTGTTGTCTAGCTCACTAAAGCTAGATATTTGCTGACCACCACAATATGTTAGAGTAGGGATTCCGGACAGATCTGCTGCAACCCATTATAGAGATACAGGGCCTGATCCTCCATTCCTTTATGCTGGTGGAGTGCCATTCAATTCAATGGGGTCATACCAGCATAAAACTCTCAGAAAAGACTGGAGAATAATGCCTATGAAGTTCAGAGGCAGTTTGGGGATATTGTTATTCATAATGTTGAGGACTTCAATAGCTCAGACATAGGTGAGAGGTTTATTGCAGGAGTAGATGGGTGAGATTCTGTGGCCTGCATTGTGCAGGAGGTCAGACTAGATGATCATAATGGTCCCTTCTGACCTTAATATCTATGAATCTATGAATGTTAACATATTATTAACTTAATACCAAAAGCTACATTAAAGGAATGTTACGGTTGCGAAATCAAGCACTTAGACATCAGGAAATACCATCATTAAAGTTGCCTGTGTGCAACATTAATTCAGCCACCTTGTACATATGCATAAAGCTGATGCCCTGCCCAACATCATATAGGGAGTCTGTCTCAGAGTCTGGAATAGAACTCAGCTATCCTGGGTCCCAATCCAGTGACTTAGGGTACATCTACAATCCAAAAAAAAAGTCCGCAGCAGCAAGACTCAGAGCCTGGGTCAATGACTCAGCCTTGAGGGGCTTGCAGGATGAGGCTAAAAGTAGCAGTGTAGATGCTCCCACTTGGTCTGGAGCACTGGGTCTGAAACTTAAAGCTTATACAGGGTAAACTCATAAACTGTTCGCCCTCTATAACACTGATAGAGAGATATGCACAGCTGTTTGCCCCCCCACCCCAGTTATTAATACATAATCTGGGTTAATTAATAACTAAAAAGTGATTTTATTAAAATCAAAAAGTAGGATTTAATGGTCACAAGTAGTAACAGACAGAACAAAGTGAATTACCAAGCAAAATAAAATAAAACACGCAAGTCTAAGAAAACTGTACAGTAAGAAAACTGAATACAGATAAAATTTCACCCTCAGAGATGTTTCAATAAGCTTCTATCACAGACTGGACACCTTCCTAGTCTGGGCACAATCCTTTCCCCTGGTACAGTCCTTGTTCCAGCTCAGGTGGTAGCTAGGGCATTTCTCATGACTGCAGCACCCTTTGTTCTGTTCCACCCCCTTATATATCTTTTGCACAAGGCAGGAGTCTTCTGTCCCTCTCTGGGTTCCCACCCCTCCTTCTAAATGGAAAAGCACCAGGTTAAAGATGGATTCCAGTTCAGGTGACAGGATCATATGTCACTGTAAGACTTCATTACCCTCTTGCCAGCACGCATGTATACAGGAAGACTTACAAGTAAACAGAGCCATCTACAGTCAATTGTCCTAGCTGATGGGAGCCATCAAGATTCCAAACCACCATTAATGGCCCACACTTTGCATAGTTACAATAGGCCCTCAAAGTTATATTTCATATTTCTAGTTTCAGATTCAAGAGTGATACATTTATACAAATAGGATGATCACACTCAGTAGATTATAAACTTTGTTATGATACCTTACAAGAGACATTTTGTGGGAAGCATATTCCAGTCACATTATATTCACACTCATTATCATATTTTCATAAAATCATATAGAGTGCAACGTCACATGGACCTCATGGTTGCCACTTGGCTCCGGTCCCAGCACACCGTCTCCTGCTTTGCAGCTGCTACCTAGCACGTGCACTGTTAAGGGTTGTGCTAATAAAGTGGACCTGTAAGAGCTCTGAAGGGTCGGGGGCATGCTCAGTGCAGATGGAATGTTGGTCGAGTTTCACTGCAAGTCTCTAATAAGCCCTACTGAACATGTGCAAAGGCAGTTTTCAGAAGCATATAATTTGTTCAGATCTGCGTAAATATGCATAACAAAGTGAAGGACACCTCTTGAACCTCAGGACTATCCCTCTGCCAGACTGCAAGTCCATTCTCCAAAGGATGAAGGTTTTAGAGATGTCCAAAAATGGTTTGGAAAAAAAACTTTAACAACCTGAGGCACAGGGCAAGCATGGAAAACTTCAACCTGAACAGTTAAAGTTTGGCAAAGTGAAAAAGCAACTGAAAACAGGGGCTTATAATGGAAAATGGTAGGCAATCTTAACTATAACTGTCTCTGCAATCTCTGCTTATAAGAAATATTATGAGACCAAACAAACACTATGCTACTACAGTATCAAGCTCCTCTCCTTTTAATCTTGTGCTAAACTTTATCTGGCCTTGATCACTGCGATGTCACACGGAAGAGAACACAGATGGAAAAATCCTCCTTGTCCAATACCCAGAGTACTTGCCAGCTCTACATCTCCAATGAAAGGCTGATCAAACATGAGCTGCTGTCTGAAGTAGGACACAACTGTTTACATTATTTTTTCTGTTTGGTAAGTTATTGCTTCATTAATTCATCCATTCTGTCACTCATTGAAATGTTATTTTAATGTCCTTTAAAAAAAAAGTTAACACTCAAATTTTCTTATGTGTCTGCCAGGATTATACTTTAGTAAAAAGGATGGATGTCTTTAAACTGGGCTTCTGTACGTTATTTTTTGTTTTATTTTCTTTTTTTCAGAAGGAAAGGAATTCTACTGCAAATTAGGGGCACTGCAAGTTCTTTTCCACTCAACCAAGATGAGATACCCCATTAAAACAGCATGAACAATGTGGTACAGCCCTGGTCCTATTTTTAAAAGTTTAACACAGTTTCACTTTTAATTTCACATTGAACGAGATCGCCTCTTTCTGTTTGCAGTTCAGGATGCACAAAGTACACATATTACAGAAATTATTTTTTCTGGGAACATCACATGTGAGTGTCATGTCTCAGTGGAAAGCAAAAACAGTGAGGGAACAGCACCATCTACAGGACACATTACTGTGTCAGTGAAGAATGCCAGATATGGGGATAACCTTCTGTAACTGTACTATTATTTAACGTAAATCATTCCTCCAACAAAAGAATCCTGCAGTATGGCTCCAAATATCTCTTGGTGACATTACAAACACATTCTATGCTATTCGGAGTTTCATCTAGCCATGGTCATTTTCTAGTGTGCCCCACATCCTGTGTCGGTGGGTGGGTGAGTAGGGAGGAGGAGTTTTTTGTTTTAAAGAAGCAGTAATAATACTTTGACTGCAGGGTGATTCTAAAAATCTTTGAGGGCTGTACAGGGCTTCCAGAGAAATAGGGATCACAGGTAAAAGGAAAATTAACATTTGCATAAAACATGCAAAACAAAACTTGCTTACTAGCAGAGTCCCTGCTGCAGTGCAATCTCTGATGCACTAGGCCCCTGAATTACAGACAGGTCAGTACAGCTGGCATAGGTAGGGCCAACACTAAAATGAATATGAGGACAAATAGGGAGACTGCTCTCCTTTAGCTGGATTCTTTGGTCTGAGAGAGCAGGCTCACCCCCATAGACAAAAGATGGGAGAGCAGACCATCTAGCAGACAGATGGCTCACATGAGGGGTCTGAGGGGTTGGAGCAAATGCAGTTGTATCGTAGAGCTTAGCTGTAGACAATGGATCGTGTGGTGTGATCTGGGTGAAAGCTGGAGGCATGTAGGTAGGAATAGAGGTCAGTAGGTTTCCGGTATAGGGTGGTGTTTATGTGATCATCGCTTATGAGCACTGTAGTGTCCAGGAAGTGGATCTCTTGTGTGGACTGGTCCAGGCTGAGGTTGATGGTGGGATGGAAATTGTTGAAATCATGGTGGAATTCCTGAAGGGCTTCTTTTCCATGGGTTCAGATGATGAAGATGTCATCAATATAGCGTAAGTAGAGTAGGCGTATTAGGGGACGAGAGCTAAGGAAGCGTTGTTCTAAGTCAGCCATAAAAATGTTGGCATACTGTGGGGCCACGTGGGTACCCATAGCAGTGCCGCTGATTTGAAGGTATACATTGTCTCCAAATGTGAAATAGTTATGGGTGGAGACAAAGTCACAAAGTTCAGCCACCAGGTTTGCCGTGACATTATCGGGGATAGTGTTCCTGACGGCTTCTAGTCCGTCTTTGTGTGGAATGTTGGTGTAGAGGGCTTCTACATCCATAGTGGCCAGGATGGTATTTTCAGGAAGATCACCGATGGATTGTAGTTTCCTTAGGAAGTCAGCTATTACCAGCAGAAGAGTGGGGTGGGGGGAGAGAAAACCTGGATTTGTGCTGGAAATGGCCCACCTTGATTATCATACACATTGTAAGGAGAGTGGTCACTTTAGATAAGCTATTACCAGCAGGAGAGTGGGGTGGGGGGAGAGAAAACCTTTTGAAGTGATAAACACCCATTTTTTCATGGTCTGTGTGTATAAAAACATCCTCACTGCATTTTCCACTTTTATGCATCCGATGAAGTGAGGTGTAGCTCACGAAAGCTTATGCTCAAATAAATTGGTTAGTCTCTAAGGTGCCACAAGTACTCCTTTTCTTTTTGCTAATACAGACTAACATGGCTGCTACTCTCAAAGCTCTTCAGAGTCCCACTAGTTAGTTGTGTATATTTTCCCCAAATATGTCTAGGGCTGGGAATTACATAATCAGCTTTGGCATCTTAATAGAAAGTGGAGTGAATGCTAGAGGTGACTTGTATGATCAGTCTTCCTTTTGTCGGTTGCTTATTAACAATACATCTGTTAATCACAGGAGCACATTTTGTTTCCAAATGTATTTACTCTTATAAAGTCAGGATCTTTGAATATTCAGCCCAGACAGCAGGTATGCAGTCCATCACCAGTGGCTGTGAGTTACTGGCTCTCAGCAATTTAATTTCACAATGGCTTGTTTGAATATTTTCTCTGACTGATTACATTGGTTCTTAACTATCAAATCTTACTTTTGACTTTCAGAGTGGAATGAATTGCAAAAGTTATTGTGAAAATAGCTAAAATGCATGGAACTCTCATAGAAAATGCATGGGACATTCATGGGTCCAGTCTGAAGCCATGAACCAGGTCTCTATCTTTCACTGTCTTCTGAAGGATAAGGACCTAATAGCTGGTGTATGAAAAATGTCCTCTTAATGACTTTTGGGGGCTACTTAATCCCTTCTTGAGGTCATGAATTCCTATTCCCCTCCCTAGATATTTTCAGGAGAGTCTGCCAGATTAACCTGCTTTCCCTCAATCTAAAGTACCATATATATCCTTTCCACCCCAATTTGGCATCAGCAGGACTGTCACCCTAGAGCAAGGGTTAGCCTAAGCCTGTTCTTCCTCGACAGTAATATTTTGTAACTCTTCCTCTGTCTGTAACATGTACTCCTTCTTCTCTGATAACTTTCACGTTTGTCTCAACATGATGGTTAGATCACACAGTCCGAGCACAGAATCATTTTTACAGACAAGTGCAATAGTATATAACCCCTGCCATCCTAATGGTTTTGTTCCTGCTGGTGAATTTAAGATCACACTAATCTCAAACACATTGCTTCGATTTACAAGTCCATATGCCCGAGACAATACATTGAAAATACTGCTGCTTTCTGAGGGATGCATTATGCATTAATTTTGTTAGGGAGCATCTCTGCTGTTCTTGCTGCTGCTTCTGACCCTTTTCATGTATTCTATAATTGTTATGAAACAAATCATAGTAACCATCCCAGACATTATAGAGAATGAAACCTGAAAGACACTTGTACCCAGTACTGCTACATCCAGTAAATTACTGGTGTAAACTCAGTTTTGCATTGGCTCAGTGTGTCTGCATAAGGAGTTTGTATCAATGTAATAACTTGTGCAAATTTCTCAAACATTAGGGTCAGTGAATAGACCCTCATTCCCTTCAGGTTGACGGATGCACCAGTAGATTTCCAATGCTGTATATAAGAGTATTTGAAGGGCCTCTGGGATGATACATGCTGTTTTATAGAAAGGGTTTTCAACAATTTAAACATCCCCTCTCTTCCATGCAGGTTTACAGTCCTGGCTCTCACAGAGGAGAGAGCACCCTTCCTGAACACATAGCCCTCAACCTCCAATTAATGAGCATTACTAAATGAGCATGACATGCTGCATCAATTGGCCAGGTGTACAAATATTTTTTTGAAAATCCAATTTAAGAGTAACGTGAAGCACACATGGACATTAGCAAACCCCTGTAGGTGAATTCCCTTGCACACACAGGCCTGAGCCTCTTTTTTTATATCCCCTTAACTAGCCCCATCTTAGACTCCTTGGAAAAGCAAACTATCCCTTACATTTAGGGGCATGTGGGGGGGGTGTAAAGACTGCATGAATGAGCCTTACGACACTAGAGTCCGGGGCAGAAGAGATCAAAGTTATATGGAAATCATGAAGAACATGAAAACATTCACAGGTTGCTTTCTCTCGGCTCCATTTCCCAGTCAGGGTAACACCAATCACAGTTACACTTTTTCATGCTTTCTGCCAGACTGGAAGATGTTTCTGTTGAATCTGCCTTAAAGAAACTATGGAAATGTTGAGGTTGATTCTGCTTCTGTTTCAGCCTCAGCATCAATTAGAGGTCAAAGTGACTGGGTGAAAGGTGATGAGTCACTCCTGTGCTAGGCTCCAGCCAATCCACCAGGCAGAAACTGGTCTTGTGACTCCCAGACTAGGTATAGAAGCCTCAAAGGAGGAAAAGCAGCTCAGTCTGCTTGATGTCATGCCAGGGCTTGGAACTTGCTCCTGCCTGCCAGTGGCAACAGACTCCCTGAGCCTGAGCCAGCTCCAGCCCTGTTCCTAGTCCTGCTCCAGCTCTGCGCTGGACTACTGAATCGGACTCCAACTCCTAGGCATGACTGCTCCAGCTCCAACCATTAGGCCTAACCATCCCCATCACAGTTTCTAACACTGGAAGTGAATTCCTCCAGTACAGGAGCTGTGTAGAGTCAACAGAAGAGCCTCCACACACACAATGTCCATTTGCAGACTCCTGGCGGCCAGGATGGGAGCAGGGCAGAGGTAGCATAGTGCATTCTAAGCTGCCCTGAGGCCCATAGGCAAACCTCCATAAATTAGAGCAGGCTATGGGGCTGATTTATGCCAGGGGCCATTTTGGCTCCTGCTGCAGTCAAGAACAGAAGTGCTGAAACATGTCGTAAAGCTCCCCTTGAGCTGTGTTGCACAGAACCTGCCTGTCATATTTGCTTGGGGCTGGCCCCAAAGAAGCAGTGTGGTCTGATGCTTTGTGGGAACAAGGAGCAGAATCTATGGGTTGTTAATTTCTACATCATCTTTCAAGATAGCAAAAATTATGGGTTTCTGTTTTGTTTAATCTTCAAAAAAAACTGCATCTGTGAATTTTTTTTTAAGTCTGTCTTCTATTTTTGTTCACTTTGTCATTGTTTTTAATCTGCATGTGTTTATAAGGATCACTCCTCAAAGGTTGTCTTTGCAGGAATATAATCTATATTCTGTTCACATAATATCTATTTTTCCATGCTGCTGCTGCTGAGTTATTCTCATGCATATTTGAACATTTTAAAGCTTAACCTTGGTACATATGGTTGTTGCATATCTCTTTACTAGCCTCTCACTTTACGGCGAAATTTACCTTTATCCCCTACAAACCTGATATTATTACAATATTATACAGCAAAACCCCTGCACTGTAAAATATTACTTATTGTCCAGAAATAAATCTCACCCCATCACTACATTTAATAGTATTTTATTTGTGTCCCCGTTTCTGCTCTTAATCCCCAAATTAGTCAAATGTTTGGGACTTCAAATCTTGGCAAGATGGGTAGAGGCACTTATTAAGCAAATGATATAAAAGTGTTCCTGAAACACTTAGGGTCTTCATTTGAGGGCAAATTCTAGCTCTGTTGAAGTCAAAAGCAAACTTCCCACTGTCTTCAGTGGCACCAGGATTTCACCCTTGCTGTATTGACATCAATGAAATATATAGAGTTTAATAAATAACTAGGGTGCTTTTCAAAAAGACATATTTGGTAGCCTTTAAACTAGCTCCGTTATGCCTGGACTGTACAAGAGATGGCTTTAGTCATAGGTGAGCTAGGTGACCATCTGGAGCAAGGCACCTAAGCCCTTTCTCCCAAAGAAAGAGAAGGTGTCCCTCTTATTAACTTGACCCCCAGAGGTTAGAGCCTTCACTCAGAATGTGGAAGACCTGGGTTTGAATACCGCCCCTCTATTGTGGGGCAGGGACTTGAACAGGGCAAGTCTAGCCACTGAGCTGTTATTCTCATTCTTTCTCTGAACCAGTTAATATTGATTAGTTATACCAAGTGGAACAGCTCCAGCAGGAAAGAGAGAGAGAGAGAGAGAGACAGACCCATCCTACAATGCCCCATAACCTAGTGGTTGGGCCATTCATCTAACAGATGAGCCCACGGGCTCAATTCCCTGTTGCACTTCAGGCCACCTGGAGTGATTCAAAGGAGAAGGTCAGTCCAGGGAGAGTAGGAAGCAGGGAATGCCATGTTTTCCATACACACAGACTTACTGTTAGTGGCTTTTATTTCAAATTAAGAGATACGATAAACAAAGAAAAAGCAAATATAGAACCTTCGTGAGTCAGAAAGAGCATAGAGATGCTGTAACGTTCTGCCTCTGTACTGACTCAGCAATGCCACCCAACAGACAATGAGGGAGTAGCCTTACTTGGAAAGGTGGAATACATAGAAAACAGAATAGTAGCATCTCCCCATGACTATATACACTATAGGTGATCTGTGGCTTGTAGAGGGGGAGGAGAGGAGAGAGAAAAAATAGGGGAGCATCTGGGGAGGAGAGAAGGGTTAGAGAGCAGAGAAGAAGGGAAAATTTTGATAAAGGGGGGAGAGAATACAGAGAAGGGGGGAAAACAAACAATGGAATGGACACAAAAGAAAATAATGAAAGTGAAAGATAAAAGAAAAAAGTGAATAAGGAAGGGGTCTGAGAGGGCAACGAGCAAAGGGACAACATAAAAGTAACACAATTTTTTTGCAGATTACTACATTCCAGATTTTAGGGGTGGCTTTCCAGGCTATGAATTATGGATTTTTGGCCAGAATAAATATGCACTGTTAATATCGTTGACCTCTATGTTCTTCTTTTGTCTTGTGGGGGTGAAGCCAAAAGTAGAATGCAACTGCACCAAAATGGTAAAACAGCTTGTGACATTACAGTCCATATTCCTTATGAAAATATGCTTGATCTGAGTATGACATAACAGATGTACTTTATGCAAGATGGCTCATGTGAGATATCATTGGAAAGGTTTTGATTTACTGAATGTGATTATCCAATTTGTATGCCTGTATCATTTCTGTATCTGAAGTTAGGAATATTAGCTATGTATCTGTATTTCAGATGTGTTACTTTGGGTGTAAACCCCAACCAGCCCTTCAGGTACAACAATGGAAAAGCCGGACAGGGCTAAAGGGCCATTAGAGGAAACAATGGACTGTGAAAGAGCTTAGTCTTCCTGTGGACGCTCCAGACAGCCTATGGGCAATGGCTGCCACAACCATGCAGAGACATGGGTCTGAGTAACCTGGTGCTGGATACCCCTCCTCCCCTTTTGGAATGCCAGTGGTTTTCCACTAGAAGACAAAGGGTTCCCGCCTTACACAAGAGCTATATAAGGCAGGAGAGTGACATCAACAGGGTTCTCTCTGCCTCCCCACCCAAAGAGACACTGAAAAAGACCTGGAAGCAAAACTGAACTGAGGGGAGAAGGGTTGAACCCAAGATGGAAGGGCATCTAGCTAGCTTGTGAGTAACAATACCTGAGGTCTCAAGAGGGAGACCAGTGCAGCTGCCTTTCAAGATTTTCTGTAATCTGCCTGCAACTATATCTAGGGTGAGAAATTACTATTTGTAACCAATTTGTTTAGTGAAACAAGCTTAGTTTGCATGTTTGGTTTCATTTGCTTAGTAATCCATTTTGTTCTGTTTGCTACCCCTTTTACCGCTTAAAATCTGCCTTTTATAGTTAATAAAATGTTTTGTTTATAATATAACCCAATTTCTGTAATTTCTAACGGGGAAGGCAAGAAATGCGCACACCTCTCTCCACATTGAGGGAGGGGGCAAATTTCATAAAACCTTTGGGTTTGTACTCCTTAAAAGGAGTGAGTACCAGAGTGTTGGAGCAAGCCCCTTAAGCTGAGTCATCCCAGAGCTGATCTGCAGCTGGGTGTGGCCCTGCCTGTGCGCGTTTTAGAGGCGGCTTTAATAGCCTGACTCAGCAAGACAGGTTAAAGGGGGCCCATGCTGGCAGAACAGGTAGACTCAGTGGTATCTCAGCACATCAGGTGGCTTACTGAGGGGCATAACCCATCACACAGCTATCAGGTACAAAGCATACTTTCATTGCAAAGTGTGTGGCACAGCTCTTTCTCCAGGGGATTGGTACCTGTCAGGAATTTGTCAAAGTGTGGCAGACCTACAAAATTGAAAGCCTGTTGGGAAAATGGACTTTCTGTTGTTACCAATATGATGGGAAATCACCCAGTGTACGGAGTCATTCCAGCAGACCAGTGGGGAAAGGCTAGACTATTGCACTGCCATCTATTACCATCCTGCAATTGTGTGCCTATTGATAGTCCAATAACAATAAAACAAGTCCAAGAAAACAGTAAGGAGTGAGATGTTATCCAGTTTTTCAGAAACAAGAGCCTCTTGATAGTTCAGATAATGGCAGATAGGTTCCATTCCTTAATTCTCATGTGCAAAATATAACTGTGCCCAGTATCACTGGCAAAGAACATCAGCCTGCTATATGACAAGATCAGTAAGCACAGAGGTTATTTATCTAGCTAGGTTATTATCCATCACCAATATACTTCAGAACCTACTCAGATGCTGAGGCTCACCTATTTAGGCCCCCATGATTACAGGTGGTAAAATAATCCAAGATTTCAAAAAACAGGAGTGTTATGATTCGAGCAGAATCAATATGACAAATTTCCTTTATTATTTAATGGCATATAAAATATTAGCTACTGGTAGTCATTGAATTCTGAACATGAATCCACTTAGTTAGTGTTTTCTGGTCTTTCCAAGGTCATGCTGTGACAATAAGATTTGGAGTTGTCCAGCAGTGTGCATTCACCATTAATTAAGATTGTCAATACACTAACTCTATTAGTGGTCTGTGCATGAGGCTACAACCTGAACATCCTTTTTACCAACTGTGGTATTGCACTACAATCAACAAATGGCAAGCTGTGAAAGCCTGCCTCAAAAAGCTTAAGGTCAGTTTTTTGAGTCATGGAGCCATTTCTCATGTTCAGGCTAGAAACGTTGAAATTTTGTGTGGAGATCTCAACAGTTCTGGGGTAAATCATGGCTCTATACTACAGTGCGTGAAGAATCTATGTTTTGGGTGGTGGAGAAAGACTTTGGGTGTGTTGTATATACACAGGGTTCCATATGCTTGGAGAAAGATGTGATGCAGTGGTAGTAAACTTTAAATACAAGCAGCAGCTGCAGTTCAAAAGGATCTGGATTTGTATTATAGAAACATAATAAAAAAGGGAAACCAATGACATAGTTATCTCAAATTCTCTAACTCATCACACCTTAGAACATTTGTACCTGGAAAATGATCCTTAGATAGATATTCAAGCCTTTTACTAAGAATGACTTCCTTTACCACTACCTGGTTACCACTGAATTCTTCTATGTGTGTTCACAGTTTTATAGAGCCTGTCTCAGCTTGCTTTTCTGGTTGGTGGCCCTTTAAATCTGGGAGACAAAAGAGGCTGCAGCCAAAAGGAAGCCATTTTGAAGGTGATTGCTGCAAATTGCACTTCTCTTTTCTTTCAGCTGGTAAGTGTGTGTTTGGTTGTTGTTTTTTTAAAGTTTTTGTTTTGATCTTTTTTCCCATCACTCTTGACAAGATTGTACACCACTGAGTAAAAGTGTGTACTGACACTGGAATATGTACATGTGCAAATTTCATTTAAAAAACATTCGAGTCAAGGCCACAGGAACTGAAGACACGGTTGCCCAGGAGGAACTCACAGCTTGTAGCATAAGGACTTGTATATAGAGTCAAAATCACTTGCTGATTCTTAACAAATATTCCATTATATTAGTATAATGAGCATTGTTTTGCTCTAGTATTTTTCTAAGTAACATTCTCCAAGATTTTCAAAAGCTTGGGAAGGCACAGAAAGCAATTTGAGCATCCACATAGGAGCTCAAAAAGAAAAGGCCATGGAAGGGCTTTTCAAAGCTGGTGTTCGGTTGTGCCCAAGTTATCTGAGAGCCCACTGGCTTGAGTCCTCGAAGGGGCAACATAAAGTTGGGACTCAGAGGGCTGGGTCTCTAGTGGTGTCTAAAAATAGACTGCTTATTACTGGGCATTGAGGCCTGAACAGCATAGGCAAAGCAAAAGTTTGCATATGCTAATGTATACCGAGGGTGCATTTCTGCTTCACCCTAAGTCAGCAGGAAAATTCCATGGGCAATGCTCAAAATTCCATTGGATGCACAGGCAGTTTGAGCATGGCCAAAAATTGCCTTTGGAAATCATCTGGGATCCCAGCTCCCAACTGAGTCATTAGATGGGGTTGCAACAGCAGTTTCAGTGGCCCAAGTTTTTGAAAATGCTGACTCTGTTACATAAAAATTGCTTCTTCCAAGCTTTTTGTTCCACCTTCTGCAACATCTGAGCACTAAATGAGGAAAAAACTGTCTGTTTTAATCATCAGAGGAGTAGCCGTGTTAGTCTGGATCTATAAAAGCAGCAAAGAGTCCTGTGGCATCTGATGACATGCATCCGACGAAGTGGGTACTCACCCACAAAAGCTCATGCTCTAATACGTCTGTTAGTCTATAAGGTGCCACAGAACTCTTTGACGTTTGTTTTAATATGACTCTTTAAAACAAGTAATCTCCTGACCCATACTTATGTAAGGTTGGTTTTGGTTTTTTTTAACCAATTCAGGACAGTGTACTGTTTCAGCAAGCCACAGGTGGCTGATGGGAGAACTGTGGTAGTGTCTTGAGTAACTTTGGATGAGAGGTGAAACTGACATTCAGCAGTGCCTTGAGAGCATACCATCATATAGCAGTGAGGTTTTGAAAATGCCAGTAGCCAGGTGTCAAGGTGAGCTCCCAGACAGCTTGGGCATATAGTATCCAGATAATCGTTTCAGAAAACAACCCCACTCTGTTCTCTTTGCCGTTTGGATGCCCAAATCCTCAGCAGTGTGTCCAGAGTGGGAGAGGCCTTTGAAAAATTTCCTTGCAAATGTACTAGAATTATATAGTTCAACTGTGGTATAAAATTGTATTATTCCATTGCACTAGTAAGCTTAAACAGCATAGTATTGTGTTTCATAGGCACACATCTGTATAAGGTATTTCTTTTTATATGTAACACATTACATATTTCAACCACAGGAGTATAAAGTGTGAGACTGAGGTTTTCCAAAGGAAGCAGAGGGGAGGATTTTGTTCTCATTTTACTGGAATATTCTCCTGCTCTGCTCTGCCACAGAATAAAAGGATCCTGTTCTAATAAAAATCTGTCAGGCTTGGTATGCATGAAGAGCACAGAAAGGGTAAAAATAACCCAGTATTACAAATAAAATTAAGGGCCTAAACTTTCTATTGATTTTGTGGGGGAAAAAGACTCCATAAGAATGGCCAAACTGGGTCAGACCAATGGACCGTCTAGCCCAGTATTCTGTCTCTGACAATGGTCAGTACGAGAGCTTCTGGTGAAGTGTACAGAACAGGATAGCTGAAGTGATCAACCCCTGGTTTCCCCTCTCAGATTCTGAGAATTCAGGGGTGTCCCAAGCGTGGGGTTGCATCCCTGACCATTTTGGCTAAAAGCCATTGATGGACCTATCCTCCAGGAAATTATCTCGTTCTTTTTTGAACCTGGTTATACTTTTGGCCATCACAACATCTAATGGCAATGAGTTCCACAGGTTAATTGTGCATTGTGTGAAAATGTACTTCCTCTTATTTGTATTAAACCCACTGCCTATTAACTTTATGGGGTGACCCCTGGTTTTTGATTTGTGGGAAAGGGGTCATAGCATTTATGATTTTATAGGCCTCTGTCATATCCTGCTTAGTCATCTCTTTTCTAGGATGAACAGCCCTAATCTTTCTAGTCTCTTCTGATATGGAAGCCATTTCATAGCCTTGATCATCTTTGTTGCCCTTCTCTGTAGCTTTTCCAGTTCCACTATGTCCTTTCTGAGATGGGGTGACCAAAACTGGACACAGTATTCCAGGTATAGGTACACTGAAGGATCAATCCCTTCTTGACTGCTGCTGCCCACTGTGCTGAAGTTTTGAAAGAACTGTCCATGGTGACTCCAAGATGTCTTTCCTGAGTGGTAACAGCTAATTTGGAACCTGACATTGTATATGTATAGTTGGGATTATTTTTTTCCAATGTGTATTACTTTGTGTTTACCACTGTTGAATTTCATCTTCCATTTAGTCACCCAGTTTTGTAAGATTCTGCTGTAAATCTTCACAGGCAGCTTTGGCCTTAACTATCTTGAATAATTTTGTGTCATCTGCAAACTTTGCCACCTCATTGTTCACTCCCTTTTCCAGATTATTAATGAATATGTTGAACAACACAGGTCCTGGCACAGATTGTTGGGGGTCCCCATTGTTTACCTCCACTGTGAAAACTGACCATTGAGTTCTACCCTTTGTTTCCTATCTTTTAGCATGTTTCTGATCTGTGAGCGGACCTTCCCTCTTCTCCCATGTCTACTTCCCTTAAGAGCCTTTGTTGAGGGACCTTGTCAAGCTGTCTGAAAGTCCAAGTACACTATAGCCACTGGATCACCCTTGTCCACATGGTTGTTGACTCCCTCACAGAATTCTAATAGATTGTTGAGCCATTGGTGTTCTGTTTATGAAAAAACAACTCACGTTAATCTGTGTGTGATAATTTTGGTTTTTACTGTAGTTTCTACTAATTTGTCTGTGCTGAAGTTAGGCTCACTAACCTGTAATTGCCAGGATCACCTCTGGAGCATTTTTTAAAAAGCCTTACATAGTTACTTTCCAGTCATTTGGTACAGAGGCTTGTTTCAGCATAGGTTACATTCTACAGTTCTGCGATTTCATCACCTGGATCACTTGGATCGATCGGTCTTCAGCTGTAGTCAAGACTGTGCCGATCACAGCATGTCCGCCATTCTTCTCTCACTCTTGCCTTTCTTCTCCACATTTGTCCGAAACTTTTAACAATGTCATCTTCCCATCTTCTTGGAGGCCGACCGGGTGGTCTTTTCTGTTCTCGCAGGTACCACTCAGCAACGATTGCGATCCACCTGTTGTCCATGAGCCATGCTGTGTGGCTCGCCCATCGCATATTGTTATGTCTGCTTTCCATGACAATATTTTTCACACTGCTGCGTTCTCTGATCATTTCATTTGGGATGCGATCCAGAAGGGAAATTCAACGACATAGCTCATTCCATTGTCCTTTCAGCTACTGACAGCCGCTGTTCTTCTCTCTTCATCAGTGCCCACGTTTCACTGCCATACAGCATGGCTGGCAGCACTGTTGAATTGAAGATATTTGTACGTGTGGTCTTGTCAATTTTTCCTTTGAGGACGTCCTTGATGGAATTAAATGCACACCATCCTGCCCAAATCCTTCGCGAGAGTTCTCCGTTCAGGTCTGGGCACATATTAACTTCTTGGCCCAAATATATGTACTGTTCCACTTCTTCAATTTCTTCTCCTGTTACTGTTATTCGGGCTTTTCGTAAGATGTCTGATCGCATGTATTTCGTTTTGCAGCGGTTCATTTTCAGGCCAACCTGACTGCTTTTCTTGTCGAGTCTCCGTAGCATGTTCTACAGTTGGTTGGTACTTTCGGCAATTAGTATGATGTCATCCGTGAATCTGAGATGGGATAATCATTCTCCATTTATGTTGACACCACTCCTCCAATTGATCTTGTTCCTAACCATTTCGAGGCAGGCAGTGAATAGTTTTGGTGAAATTGTATCTCCTTGCTTTACGCCTTTCTGGATTGGGATGCGGAAGGGAGTTTCGAGGAGAGTAATGTCTGTTGTACACCCAGTGTTTGCTTCTTTCAACAAACTGATATACTGCGTGTTAATGCCCTGCTCTGCGAGCACCTTTTCACAGTCAACAAACGCAATGCACAGCGGGAGTTTGTATTCCCTCGCTCTTTCTAGGAGCTGGCTAAGGGTAAATATATGGTCGATCATGCTGAAATTTCTTCAAAACCCTGCCTGCCTGCAATTTCATATTTGAGTTAATTCAGAATCCTTTGGTGCCTCCTCATGAGATTTTCATCACTATTACTATATTTAGATTGCCATGTCTTCTGACAGTTTTACTGCCACTGTACATGATCTTAGCTCTTTATTTCTGTGTTGCATGCCTTTCTATTGTTTGTAACACTCATGTATAAAATACAGTGTAAGCATAATATGTAAATGATGCAATCTCCTCATTGGTCCCAAGACTCCATTGCTCAGCTATCTATATTTGTTTTCATTTTTGTCATAGTTCTTATGTTGTTTTATTTATAATTAAGTCGGATGTGTGCAAGGAACTTCACAGATAAATGAGGACATGGTCCCTGCTCCAAAGAGCTTAAATTCTAAATGGACTACAAAGGATGGTATGGAACAGAAAGCAAGTGGTTTTGCAATAATGTTTAGCTTCTGCATCACTGATTCAATAGTGTTTGCTTGTTCAGTTGTTTTAATAGTCATCATCTGTTTTACGTGCTGGGACAAGAAGGATCTTCCAGGTGTAAGGGACACAGGGAGAAAGATGCAGAATTGAGTGAGAGAAGAATGTTTAGTCACATAGCTTGGGCAGGGAGATAAGAGGAACTAAAATAAATTAGCAGGAAAAAGAGGTAAGGGAAAAATTGTGCAATACTTTGAAGATGACAACAGAGAGCTCAGCCATATTCTATGTACTTTATTCGAAGCAGCCTGGTCTCAGTTTGTGCCCCCACTCCTTACTATTACTGCTAATTATTAGCTATATTAAATGAGGCCCCAATCAGGATTCAGGAGCTGTAGCGGTGCAAGGCTTACCACCATGGCGCCTCCTGCTGGTGGTTCTGGAATTAGCTCAAGTTCTTCCTCAGGGCACCCTCCTCTAGTGGTGTCTCACTTGCCGTTACTCCCGCTTTGCTGTCTCCACCATTCTGGGACCCGCGTCGCTCCCCAGACCACGGTGTCCTTTTCTGGGCACGGTGCTCCTGCTGTGCCCCCACTCCAGTATCAGCAGTCCTTAGTCCCACCACTTGCCTCAGCAGCCAACTGCAGTCCAAGGTCCATCCCCTTGCCTCAGGGGCAACTGCAGTCTTGATACCGGCCACTCTCATCACTGGCAAGTGTGGTGCAAGGGGGAGGGGGGACCCAGGCCCGCCTGCTACTCTGGATCCCAACCCAGGGACCCTATAGCCTGCAGCCACCTACTTTTCTCCTCCAACTTGCTGCCTATTTTCCCTGGGCTACTTCCCCCATAGCCCTAGCACCCTCTCAGCCACTGTAGCAAGGCCCCAGCCTGGCAGTGGTCAGCCAGCAGCTCACCCTTGCACTCTGCTGCCCCTGCCCAGCACTGCTCTATCTAGGGCACTTCTTCAGGCAGCCAGTCCTCCTCCCTTCCCTTCAGGGAGAGACTTCTCTCTAGAATCATAGAATCATAGAATATCAGGGTTGGAAGGGACCTCAGGAGGTCATCTAGTCCAACCCCCTGCTCAAAGCAGGACCAATCCCCAATCAAATCATCCCAGCCAAGGCTTTGTCAAGCCTGACCTTAAAAACTTCCAAGGAAGGAGATTCTACCACCTCCCTAGGTAACGCATTCCAGTGTTTCACCACCCTCCTGGTGAAAAAGTTTTTCCTAATATCCAACCTAAACCTCCCCCACTGCAACTTGAGACCATTACTCCTTGTCCTGTCCTCTTTTACCACTGAGAATAGTCTAGAACCATCCTCTCTGGAACCACCTCTCAGGTAGTTGAAAGCAGCTATCAAATCCCCCCTCATTCTTCTCTTCTGCAGACTAAACAATCCCAGTTCCCTCAGCCTCTCCTCATAAGTCATGTGTTCCAGACCCCTAATCATTTTTGTTGCCCTTCGCTGGACTCTCTCCAATTTATCCACATCCTTCTTGTAGTGTGGGGCCCAAAACTGGACACAGTACTCCAGATGAGGCCTCACCAATGTCGAATAGAGGGGAACGATCACGTCCCTCGATCTGCTCGCTATGCCCCTACTTATACATCCCAAAATGCCATTGGCCTTCTTGGCAACAAGGGCACACTGCTGACTCATATCCAGCTTCTCGTCCACTGTAACCCCTAGGTCCTTTTCCACAGAACTGCTGCCTAGCCATTCGATCCCTAGTCTGTAGCTGTGCATTGGGTTCTTCCGTCCTAAGTGCAGGACCCTGCACTTATCCTTATTGAACCTCATCAGGTTTCTTTTGGCCCAATCCTCCAATTTGTCTAGGTCCCTCTGTATCCTATCTCTGCCCTCCAGCGTATCTACCACTCCTCCCAGTTTAGTATCATCCGCAAATTTGCTGAGAGTGCAATCCACACCATCCTCCAGATCATTTATGAAGATATTGAACAAAACCGGCCCCAGGACCGACCCCTGGGGCACTCCACTTGACACCGGCTGCCAACTAGACATGGAGCCATTGGTCACTACCCGTTGAGCCTGACAATCTAGCCAAATTTCTACCCACCTTATAGTACATTCATCCAGCCCATACTTCTTTAACTTGCTGACAAGAATACTGTGGGAGCCTGTGTCAAAAGCTTTGCTAAAGTCAAGAAACAATACATCCACTGCTTTCCCTTCATCCACAGAATCAGTAATCTCATCATAGAAGGCGATTAGATTAGTCAGGCATGACCTTCCCTTGGTGAATCCATGCTGACTGTTCCTGATCACTTTCCTCTCGTGTAAGTGCTTCAGGATTGATTCCCTGAGGACCTGCTCCATGATTTTTCCGGGAACTGAGGTGAGGCTGACTGGCCTGTAGTTCCCAGGATCCTCCTTCTTCCCTTTTTTAAAGATTGGCACTACATTAGCCTTTTTCCAGTCATCTGGGACTTCCCCCGTTCGCCACGAGTTTTCAAAGATAATGGCCAATGGCTCTGCAATCACATCCGCCAATTCCTTTAGCACTCTCGGATGCAACTCGTCCGGCCCCATGGACTTGTGCTGAGCAGCCCTTTATATATGTGTGACGTTCCACTGTGTTATCTGGACTGGTGATCTGCTAGGTCACTCCAATCCTTGACTCTGGGAGCCAGCCTTACCCTGCTGTGCTGTGAGAACCCCCACTCCCGGGCTGTTCACGCACAACCTCTAGCCTGTAAGCTGATCCCAGCTACATGAATGATCACTTTTGGCCAGCCACTATGTGGATTGTGCAACCGAATGACACTAGCCAATATCTCCGGTCCCAGACACAACCCTAGGAACCTCCGTCTTGCAGTGTTCAGTTATGCCTACTGGATGCAGCAAGCTTATATGGGTTTTTCAATTTAACAAAGAAATTGATATGTACCAGGCTTGTTGTGCCAAGGGGAGTCTCTTACACTCTCCAGACCAAATGCACTGCTTTAGGTAGAATAAACACACAAATTTATTAACTACAAAAGATAGATTTAAGTGATTATAAGTCAAAGCACAACAAGTCAGATTTGGTCAAATGAAATAAAAGCAAAATGCATTCTAAGCTGATCTTAACACTTTCAGTGCCCTTACAAATTTAGATGCTTCTCACCACTGGCTGGCTGGTTGCCCTTCAACCCCTCTGAGGCTCTCCCCTTTGGTCAGCACTTCAGTCGCCTGGTGGTGGTGTCTGTAGATGGAGGTGGAGGAGAGAGAGAGAGCATGGCAAACGTCTCTCCCTTTTATCATATTCTTTCTTCCCTCTTGGCTTTCCCCCCCTTCAGAATCAGGTGAGCATTACCTGATCGTAGTCCCAAACTGATGGAGGGAAGGGGAGTGACTCACTCAAGAGTCCCATAGATCCTTTGTTGCTGCCTAGGCCAGTGTCCTTTATTCCTGTGAGGCTGGGCTGGGTTTGTCCCATACATGCCCTGATGAGGTGTGAACTGCCCCTCTTCTCCTGGAGAGTTTTTGCCTGGGCTTGTTTTAAGTCATAGGGACACATTTTCAGCCTCATAACTATATACATGAAATTACAACTTATAACATCACTAAAACAACAATGCTCAGTGCATCATGAGCCTTCCGAAGACACCCAACATGACAAACTTTGCGTTGGATACTACACAATCATATTATAAGGATGAACATGGGAGAACAGGGTGTTCCTCTGAGGTACAGAGAGTGAGAATATGGCCCTTGCCAGCCCTGACTGGCTGCTCCAGCAAGTCTTCCCTCTATTGGTGGGCTCAATACACCCTTTCCTGATTAGTGGGTTCTGCGCAGCCTCTCTGGTGCTGCTTTTAACCCCTTCTTCTCCCTGTGTGGAGCAGCCACCCCACCACAGGGGACCATTGGGCTGGATACTGTACAAAAATATCAAAGAGGTAATGCCTCCTAGTGTTCAGTCTTGAAATTAGTGTTTGGGAATTATATAGGTGCTGATTTTTAAAGTGCTGTACAAGAGAGCATATAAATGGAGCTTGTTAAGAGTGTATAAGGTAAGTAAATATTGTCCCTGTTTTATAGATGAAGGAAACTGAGACAGTGAGGTTAGATTACTTTTCCCATGGTTATACAGCAAGTTGCTGCCAGACCTGGGACTGGAACTGAGGAACACTTGATTCAATTTCCCACCTCTTGTCTTTTTTATTGGTATTTTTATTGTTTTCATAAAAATATAGAATCCTTTCCTGAGCAGTTCTCCACGTACGGAGGGCTACCGCTTTCTTCTCATTCAAAAAATTCACATCGTTTTTTTTTAACAAACTAAATTGTTTTTCATTCCTAAAATGGATAACACAAGTTTTAATAAAAGCTTAAAATATCTGTTTTCTCCTTCTGTCCCAAAGCCGCCCCCCCCCTTACTTTTAAGACTGTCACTGATGAACACTGATTAATATTTGCAAAGCGGGAAGGAAAAAAGAAGTATTCCCATTGAAATTGTGTATTCTGATGAAGTGGAAGAGAGAGGTGGTAATGAAATACCACACACGGAAATGAAATCAAAAGTTAAGCTCCTTTGTGACTGATTATGCTGCTTGAGCAGGTGCCACACTCTTATTGGTTTAATATCTGGCAGCAAAGGTACTAGACAAGAACTTCCTCTGGGGACGATGATTCTGCTCTTGTTGATATGTTTAATGAGGTGTTACTAATTTCCTCCATGCCTTTTGATAACAGTATACATATCTTCTCCTATTTCATAGAATATACTTAATATTCTAAGTGAATGTCTGATAAGTGGAACAGGTGTCTGCTATGTGCATGTCTTCTGCAGAATTATCTTAACTAGACAGAATTTGAAGGGATTTGTCTTACTACTTTTTAAGGACCCCTAGCCTGGACATGCACTAAAATAATCATTGGTCCCAATGGCTGTGCCATTCAGACCAAATTTGCCTCAGATGTTCTTGGTTCACAGTGGCTCTGCAAGCCTTAGACTGCATAGCTGTAGTGGTACTCAGCTAATTGGGTTCTTCTCTTGAAGTGAGGTTTTAAATGGTGTAACTAGCTCAGGGAGGAAGGTAACAGAGGGGACATATTGAGCCAAAGAGTTTCTCAGCTGTTCCTCCCTCATCCCCAAAAATGGACATTAAAAAAGGTTAAGAGAGTTTCTTTCCTCTTTTCAATTGGGATAGTCCCAAAAGCAAAGTGGGGTGGGAGAAAAGTAGGAACATCTTTCAGAGACCCCCCGCCCCACTCCTTCCTAGCAATCAGGTATTCAGCCACTCACTGCTATCAAGTTTTTTTTTGTTTGTTTTTTTCCCACCAACATTGTCTCCTGTCTCTACAGAGTCATCTGGGTGTAAGGCATCCCTAGAGCTTTTGTAACTTCTGCATGCTGCTCTTCTTTATGGGGTTAGAACTGACCCAGAACACAGCTTGTGGTGTGCAGGAGGCAAAAAGCTTATGTACATAAGCTCTCCTTCCCGAAGCAACTCTGTACCCTCACCACCATATGGAAAGGCATATGTATTTATATTTTACTTATGCAGCTGGATGGCCTGTTTCTTCAACATGGTGACCTGTTGCAGAGCCAGTATCCATCACTCAGAAGGCCACAAATATTTTAGCCTAGATAGAGTCCTGGATTACAGGACAAAGATTCTGTTTATGAAGTATTTTCAGATCCCTGAATGGAGGACACCATGTTAGGGCCGTGTGGGTTTCTAATAATTTCTATCAGATGCCTATAATTATGAATTCCACATAACCAATTTTACTTCTTGGTTGAGGTCCAGAAATTATAGAAGGCTATCCCTGGACCTGTGAGTGGTAAGAGTTAGTGTCTGTCACCAGTTTGCCTGGCTTAAGTCAGTGCTATGAATCCTTTGTTTTCCTAAGAATCAAATTACATCCTCATTTAAAAAAAAAAAAAAGCTTGTGGCATAACACAAATCAGTATTAATGTCCCAAGTTATAAAATTTCTCTATTTTTATTATTTAAAATACTAAAAAACCTCAAAGAGAAAAATAATGCACCAGTAAGGTAAGCTTCACATTCACAAAGGTTTTACACTGGAGTCAGTATCTTATTGTATTTAATCTTGATAACATATACTGTGCCCTGTATAAATATATGTGCGCGTGTATAATAACAATATATCTTTCCCTGTGAAGTAATAAGCCTTAAATAGCAGTAAACATCCTGATGAAATAGCAGCTGAAGCAGTAGAGCATAAAATTAATATGCATCAAATGGCAGATGATTGGTTGATAGGCTGTTCCATAAAGTTTGCATGAATAATTTAAACAAATCTGTTTAGCAGTTTGTGGATCTTACAGTTATAGCGCTGTTTATTGCTAATGCATGAAATCTATCTGTTCAGGTAATAATATAGCATTTTGCCACAGCAAAATTTAAACAGTTCAGCTATCAAATATTTGGTACAAGCTAGCATACCTTCTGGTCTGCCATCTAGTGTCTTAGTGCTGTAGAAATCCCTTTCTGGGTTAAGGTATATCTCAAATGAATCACTTTCTGTGTTCTGTGCTGTCTGTTTTCACCATTTTCTTCTAAAAATTCTCCACCACAGTTGTATGGCTTGATGGCATTGCGGAGACTCAGGTTTGGGAGGTGCAGGCAACTTACATCATATGCTTCCTAGGTTAAGGGAACTCAGGCAAATGAAAGTTAACAGGCTTGGCCTCTGCAGTGGAGTGGAGCGGAGCTTAGTTAACTCTAGGGTTGGAAGTAAGTTCATTGCACAAGCATCCACCAGGTGATCAATCAGAGAGACGCTTCGGCATCCAGGTAGGTCTGTCCTTCCCCAAGAATAAGTAGGGACCATATCACCATCCAAAAAGAAATGAGGGGTGGAGGAAATGGGATCCCAAGAATACAGTGTTAGGGGACACTTTAATAAATCTTTCTGATCAATTTTAACTGAATGCTAGATGTTGTGAATTAAATTTGAGTGTGCAAGGAGAAAGTGTCTCCACAACACAAAGCTTCTATCTATGTCATTCTACATATGAAAAATGTGCTGTCTACATTTCATATTGTTTAGTGCAGTTTGTCATAGGTTCTCAGAAAAGGCCACATACATTCCTGATACTCCTGATAATGATGCTTTCTGTTAAAACTCTTCCACCTACTTTCATTCACTTCTTCTGAAGCGAAAATTCTTTCTTAAAAGTGCCTTATTGAGTGATGGAAGTCAGCCTATTGTAAAGTTGTCTTTCAATGTTAAACGGCAGTCATTTATAACTCAGGAACATTTGAAGTAGTGTTCTGAAAACTACAACAATTTTCAGGAATGTAAGTTGTAGGGGCGGGAAGGATAATACAAAAACAAGATCTTTACTGAGCTGCCCCTTTGTAGTCATCTTGAGTTAATTTCAAGTGGGAAAATTCTTCCAGTACAAAAAAATGGAAAAGTGAGATTTTTAATCCCCTCTTCGGAAAAGATTACTGACTAATTAGCAATGCTGAAGTAATTTTCTATATATACAGCATTAATATCTTTATTTTGCTAAAAAGAAAAAAGAAAAGGAGTACTTGTGGCACCTTAGAGACTAACCAGTTTATTTGAGCATGAGCTTTCGTGATAAACTGGTTAGTCTCTAAGGTGCCACAAGTACTCCTTTTCTTTTTTCTTTTTACGAATACAGACTAACACGGCTGTTACTCTGAAACCTTTATTTTGCTATTTATTAATTAAAAATGAAGAGATCAGTCTTATAGGACTACTTAGTGCAGTTAAAAAAATTTAGAGAATTCACTACACATGAAGAGCATGGATTTGACAGGAAACTTGGTGCCAGATGCTGTATATCACAATATGGAGCTTGGCACATTATGTTGTTTGCATTTGATATTTTCTGGACCAGAGCAGCCAATGTTTTCCTAAATGTATACACTTTGATTTTTCTAAAAAAGAAAAGGAGTACTTGTGGCACCTTAGAGACTAACAAATTTATTTGAGCATAAGCTTTCGTGAGCTACAGCTCACTTCATCGGATGCATTCAGTGGAAAATACAGTGGGGAGATTTAAAACACAGAGAACATGAAACAACGGGTGTTATCATACACACTGTAAGGAGAGTGATCACTTAAGATGAGCTAATACCAGCAGGAGAGCGGGGCGGGGGGTAGGTGGGAAGAAAACCTCTTGTAGTGATAATCAAGGTGGGCCATTTCCAGCAGTTGACAAGAACGTCTGAGGAATCGGGGGGGGGGGGGGAATAAACATGGGGAAATAGTTTTACTTTGTGTAATGACCCATCCACTCCCAGTCTCTATTCAAGCCTAAGTTAATTGTATCCAGTTTGCAAATTAATTCCAATTCAGCAGTCTCTCGTTAGAGTCTGTTTTTGAAGTCTTTTTATTGTAATATTGCAGCTTTTAGGTCTGTAATCGAGTGACCAGAGAGACTGAAGTGTTCTCCGACTGGTTTATGAATGTTATAATTCTTGACGTCTGATTTGTGTCCATTTATTCTTTTACGTAGAGACTGTCCAGTCTGGCCAATGTACATGGCAGAGGGGCATTGCTGGCACATGATGGCATATATCACATTGGTAGATGTGCAGGTGAACGAGCCTCTGATAGTGTGGCTGATGTGATTAGGCCCTATGATGGTGTCCCCTGAATAGGTATGTGGACACAGTTGGCAACGGGCTTTGTTGCAAGGATAGGTTCCTGGGTTAGTGGTTCTGTTGTGTGGTGTGTGGTTGCTGGTGTGTATTTGCTTCAGGTTGGGGGGCTGTCTGTAAGCAAAGACTGGTCTGTCTCCCAAGATCTGTGAGAGTGATGGGTCATCCTTCAGGATAGGTTGTAGATCCTTGATAATGAGTTGGAGAGTTTTAGTTGGAGGCTGAAGGTGATGGCTAGTGGCGTTCTGTTATTTTCTTTGTTGGGCCTGTCCTGTAGTAGGTGACTTCTGGGTACTCTTCTGGCTCTGTCAATCTGTTTCTTCACTTCAGCAGGTGGGTACTGTAGTTGTAAGAATGCTTGATAGAGATCTTGTAGGTGTTTGTCTCTGTCTGAGGGGTTGGAGCAAATGCGGTTGTATCGTAGAGCTTAGCTGTAGACAATGGATCGTGTGGTGTGATCTGGGTGAAGCTGGAGGCATGTAGGTAGGAATAGAGGTCAGTAGGTTTCCGGTATAGGGTGGTGTTTATGTGACCATCGCTTATGAGCACCATAGTGTCCAGGAAGTGGATCTCTTGTGTGGACTGGTCCAGGCTGAGGTTGATGGTGGGATGGAAATTGTTGAAATCCTGGTGGAATTCCTGAAGGGCTTCTTTTCCATGGGTCCAGATGATGAAGATGTCATCAATGTAGCGCAAGTAGAGTAGGGGCATTAGGGGATGAGAGCTGAGGAAGCGTTGTTTTAAGTCAGCCATAAAAATGTTGGCATACTGTGGGGCCATGCGGGTACCCGTAGCAGTGCCGCTGGTTTGAAGGTATACATTGTCCCCAAATGTGAAATAGTTATGGGTGAGGACGAAGTCACAAAGTTCAGCCACCAGGTTTGCCGTGACATTATCGGGGATACTGTTCCTGACAGCTTGTAGTCCGTCTTTGTGTGGAATGTTGGTGTAGAGGGCTTCTGCATCCATAGTGGCCAGGATGATGTTTTCAGCTTGACAGAGCCAGAAGAGTACCCAGAAGTCACCTACTACAGGACAGGCCCAACAAAGAAAATAACAGAACACCACTAGCCATCACCTTCAGCCCCCAACTAAAACCTATCCAATGCATCATCAAGGATCTACAACCTATCCTGAAGGATGACCCATCACTCTCACAGATCTTGGGAGACAGGCCAGTCCTTGCTTACAGACAGCCCCCCAACCTGAAGCAAATACTCACCAGCAACCACACACCACACAACAGAACCACTAACCCAGGAACCTATCCTTGCAACAAAGCACGTTGCCAACTGTGTCCACATATCTATTCAGGGGACACCATCATAGGGCCTAATCACCTCAGACGTTCTTGTCAACTGCTGGAAATGGTCCACCTTGATTATCACTACAAAAGGTTTTCTTCCCCCTTCTCCCCCCCCCCCCCGCCCCCGGCTCTCCTGCTGGTATTAGCTCATCTTAAGTGATCACTCTCCTTACAGTGTGTATGATAACATCCATTATTTCATGTTCTCTGTGTATATAAATCTCCCCACTGTATTTTCCACTGAATGCATCCGATGAAGTGAGCTGTAGCTCACGAAAGCTTATGCTCAAATAAATTTGTTAGTCTCTAAGGTGCCACAAGTACTCCTTTTATTTTTTGCAAATACAGACTAACATGGCTGCTACTCTGAAACCTTTGATTTTTCTGATTTCTAGCCTAGTAATCTTTTTCTTGGCCCCAGAATTTCCAAAGAGGGCTTTAAATTCTGAAAATGGAAATGTAGCAGTACCAAAATCTCAAGAAATGGTTAGATTCTTACATTGTACACACTCATATTATTGGGCTCCTTCTTAATTTGAAAGTATAGGATGAGCATAGCATAGGAAAAGATATGTGTAGCAGTTTACTATAGAGCCACATAATTTTTGGACAGTAAGTATTGCTGTTAGCTAATTGGTAAAGTGTGATTTAACTAACATTGCATTTTATAAATCCCCTGAGTAATTAAATGGAAGCCATTGTGGTGAGCTACAGTATGCAGGGACAGTACAAGAGTTGTTGCTATTAGTATTTAAATATCAGTACTGTACCATGGGAATCTTTTTAGTCACATTTAAAATTGCATAATTTCCCTATCCAGCAGTGGTAAGGAAGAAGGGTATTATATGGGAGGGAGAAGCATCTTAAAAGAATCTGAATGACCAAGAGACCAACATAATTTCTTGGCTGACTCAAGATTTATTAATTAGAAAAGAATATCAAAGGGAAAGTGTGATTCAAAAATAGAATCATAGACGTGTAGGACTGGCCATCTAGTCAAGTCCTTTGCACTTCAGGCAGGACTAAGTAATAACTAGACCATTCCTGAGTGGTGTTTGTCTAACCTGTTATTTAAATTCTCCAATGATAGAGATTCCACAGTTTCCCTAGGCAATATGTTCCAGTGCTTAACTACCCTGACAGGAAGTTTTTTCCTAATGTCCAACCTAAACCTCCCTTGCTGTAGTGTAAGCCCATTGCTTCTTGCCCTATCCTCAGAGGTTAAGGAGGACAAGTTTTCGTCTACCTGCTTGTTAGCAACCTTTTATGTACTTGAAAACTGTTATCATTGTCCCTCCTCGGTCTTCTTCTCCAGACTAAACAAGTCCAATTTTTTCAATCTTCCCCTCGTAAGTCATGTTTTCTAGACCTTTCATCATTTTTGTTGCTCTCCTCTGGCCTTGCTCCAGTTTTTCCACATCTTTCCTGAAATGTGACACCCAGAACTTGACACAAAACTCCAGTTGAAGCCTTATCAGAGGCCTTATCAGAGCTGTGTAGAGTGGAAAAATTACTTCTCATGTCTTGCTTACAACATTCCTGCTAATACATCCCAGAATTATGTTTACTTTTTTTTTAAACAGTGTTACATTGTTGTCTCATATTAAACTTGCGATCCACTATAACCCCCAGATTCCTTTTTGCTCCTTGCTAGGCAGTCATTTCCCATTTTGTAGCGGTGCAAATGACTGTTTCTTCATAAGTGGAGTTTGTCCAGGTAATTTTGAATGTTAATCCTATCCTCCAAAGCACTTCCAACCCTTCCCAGCTTGGTATCATCCACAAACTTTATAAGTGCCCTCTCCATGCCATTATCTACATCATGTATGAAGATACTGAATGGAACTGGACCATAGACTGATCCCTGTGCGATCCCACTCAATATGCCTGCCAGGTTGACTGTGAACCACTGATAACTACTTTCTGGGAATGGTTTTCCAACCAGTTATACACCTACCTTATAGTAGTTCTATCTAAGCTATATTTCCTAGTTTGTTTATGAGACGGTCATGCGAGTCAGTATCAAAAGCCTTACTAAAGTCAAGATATACCATGTCTATCTCTTCCTCCCATTCACAAGGCTTCTTACCCTGTTTAAAAAAAAAAAGCTATTTTGTTGGTTTGACATGATTTGTTCTTGACAAGTCCATGCTGACTTTTAATTATCACTTTATTATTTTCTAGGTGTTCGCAAATTGATTGCTTGATTATTTGCTCCATTATCTTTCTGGGCACTGAAGTTAAGCTGTCTGTCTGTAATTCCCTAGGTTGTCCTTATTTCCCTTTTTATAGATTGGAACTATATTTGCCCTTTTCCAGTCCTCTGGAATCTCTCCCATCTCCCATGAGTTTTTGAAGATAATCACTAATGGCTCAGATATCTCCTCAGTCAGCTTCTTGAGTATTCTAGGACGTGTTTCATCAGGCCCTGCTGACTGGACGACATCTAACTTATCAAAGTAATTTTTAACTTGTTCTTTCCCTATTTTAGTCTCTTAGCCCTTTTTAGAGTCTACCTCATTTTCACTGACATTCACTATGTTAGACGTCCGATCGCTACTAACCTTTTTGGTGAAAACTGAAACAAAAAAGTAATTTAACACTTCTGCCGTTTCCACATTTTCTGTTATAGTCATTCACCCCTCATTGAGTAATGGGCTTACCCTGTCCTTAGTCTTCCTCTTGCTTCTAATGTAGTTTTAGAAAGTTTCTTGTTACCCTTTATATCTCTAGCTACTTTAATCTCATTTTGTGCCTTGGTCTTTCTAATGTTGTCCCAACACGCTTGTGCTGTTCTTTTTTTATATTCTTCTTTCCTAATTTGACCTAATTTCGACTTTTTGTAGGACTCGTTTTTGAGTTTCAGGTCATTGAAGATCTCCTGGTTAAGCCAGAGTGGTCTCTTTCCATACTTCCTATCTTTCCTAAGCAGTGGGATAGTTTATTCTTGTGTTCTTTCTAATGTCTCTTTAAACAACTGCCAGCACTCTCAAATTGTTTTCCCTTAGACTTGATTTCCAATTGTGTCAGTGTAGTCTGATCCCAGTATTACCTAGGTAGCTGCAGAATAGATCTTACAACTCCCGGGATGCTGGACGGAGACCTCCTGTATAATTTACTTTACATGGGACTATGCAGAGCCTAGAGACATCCTGAATGGAACTCTACTCCCCATCTAGTGGCTGGACTTGCAATATATTTATCCTGCTTCTCATATCTCAGCTCACTCAAGGAAAGGTGTTAACCTTGTCTCAGCTGGAGTTAATTCTGTGTATCTTACTTGGAATTCTTTACGAAACATTTAACAGCTGGGGGTGATATCCTGGGTATACTGAGTTCAGTGGGAGTTCTGGTATTGACTTTTATGTGACCATCATTGGTGGCAACCATTGGTATTTACTTGTTGTCAAGGTTCCTTCCCCACTCTGAACTCTACAGATGTGGGGACCTGCATGAAAACCTCCTAAGCTTACTTTTACCAGCTTAGGTTAAAACTTTCCCAAGGTACAAACTATTTTACCTTTTGCCCTTGGACTTATCGCTGCCACCACCAAACGTCTAACAGGGATATAATTTGGAAAGAGTCCATTTGGAAACGTCTTTCCCCCCAAAATCCTCCCAAACGTTATACTTGTGCATTGCAGAAAGTAACTCCATGTATTCTGCCTTTCTTAATAACATAGAATCTCTTTCTGCTGACTATAAAGAGATTGTTAATATTACAATGTTAGAGAGACTCCAGAGTTTGTCTCTCTATACATTTATTTTCCTGTGCTTTTTTTTTGCTGAGATAGGATCTTTGTCCTCTTCTATTTGCTTTTTTGTGGTAAACATTCCATTGTAATAATGTGCCATGTTCAATGGAATTGCATTCAGCCATTTAAATAATTGAAATTGTGATTGAATGTGCTTCTTGTGAAGAACTCATGCATTTATAGCACAGTATATTTCCAGAAACATTATAGCAATGAGTCTGTCAGCTACAATTCACCAGGACACCATTACAAACATATAGAACTTATGGAATTCTTTCAGTCACTTACTCTGGAGGTAGATGTTAGGTTCTGGGGTGCAATCCAGACAGATGAAGAGTTGTCATCTCTTACCCTGTAACCCTTAAGCACCTTAAAGCTTTGCTACTGTAATTCTCTGCCTGGGACTCCCACAGTCAGCAGCAAGCATGCAATCTGTCTATATATTGGGCAGCCCTGGTCCAGTGCTTTGGATCCAGGAGCCTGTCTGCAATATCACAGACTTCCATTGGTCTCCCCAAACCCTGCTTAATAACTAGTAAGCTGGTGCCACACTCTCTCCAGCCCTAAATTTCCCCAAAACTTTTGTTCTGAAATGTTCAGTCCTGTCTCAGAACAATCAGAGAAATGTTAAGGTTCATTGCTCCTCTAAAGAGTCACTATCCAATAGTTTGTTACTTTAAACAGTTACCAAACAGTTCAGTTCAAACACAGCACTGGACTGGTCTAAATTAAACATAAAAATAAGCGTATTTCATTCCAAAGAGAGAGGTTTTAAGTGAGTGCAAGTATAAGGTTTAAAGTCAGACATGGTTACAAGAGAAATAGAGATAAAACACTTTCTAGTAACAAAAACTTAACAAGCTAGAGGTAAAATTCTCATGTAATGTTTCCATCAAGATGGCTGACCCAGTTCTTGGATCAGGATCTATCCCTCAAAGTCAAAGGGCCGAAATCTTTGTCATCTTAGGTGAAAAATAGATAACTTGAGGTTTCTTTGCCCTTCTACTTTATCGTGACCCTTTGAAATGGATTCTTCTAAGGGTTACCCCTAGATAAAGTTCATTCAAGCTGTCAGGAAGGTGACATGAAGTCTCATGGTGAAGGAAGTTTCTTGCTGGAGTTGTCTGCTAAAATGCAAATTATTTAGATCCTGCCCCCTCCGGTGTAATTGCATGAACATTAAATATGTGATTGTCAATCTCCACCCACACTGTGATAGTGTGAGGTTTGCCTCCACCCCTTGTTAGCTTGATGGGTCTGTTTATGTAATATGTAAATACATTCTCATTGTCTTTCAAAGTACTTTGTCAGTTTCTCCCTGGGGAAAAAACTACATTCCTCTGTCTAGGGTGGAGTAACTTCGAGTTGGCTGGCAAACACATTTTAAAAATTATAATTTCAGTTTATGTCCTTAGCTTTGCATCAGTTGCTTGCACCTACATTAACAATTATATTAATAACCAATGAGTCGTGAGCTTTTCATTGACCCCTTGCATGACAGTTACATTTCATAACGTTAAAGAATTGGCGTACACTTTAACTGGTTAACTCAGCTACAATTCATTACAAGCTATCTGGTTTGCCCTTTGCCCTTGGCCTGTTCTTTAGTAATAGCAGAAGTAAAGAAAATGTCAACTATTTTGCACACTTCAGATCTGGCCTGCAGCCTTGAGCTGTGACCACAGCAGAACTTTCAAGATGTGCAGGGCTGCTTGGAATTTGGGTGAAAGGCCTCAGAAACATCCAAGTGTCATCCCAGCATTTGGTGCTCGTGATTCATGAGGTAGCAATCTTCCCTCTGGGCTGCTACTGAACTAATACCCTTACACTGTGGTAGGGGACACTGTGTGCTGCTAGAGGGCTTACCTTAAAGATGAGAGGTGAAATCCAGTTCCTTGCCAATTGAAAATTCCATGGTATGAATTTAGTAGGAGGAGTGGTAGCCCTAATGTCTTGACTAGATTCCAATGCAAGCAATTATAATATATTCTTCCTGCTTGATTTTCCCCTGGAATTTTCCAGTTGGGTAAGTTAGCACTGCTCTAGAAGTTAGCACTGTTGCTATAGAATAGCTGTTGCTATTTGTAAGGTATCAGTAATGGCACAATGCCAGAGCTTCCTTATTAAACATCTCTTAGGAGTATTCTAAGAGGATGTGGCTTTCAGAGTGGTGTGATAGTATGTATGATAATTACAAATTGTCCAGGCAACTAAAATTCAGGTCAAGCCAGATTTAGAGATAAAACAGAGTTTATCTCTAAACTGACTATGACCTGAACTATAAAGGGTAAGGACTGCATCATAACTGTAAGCATTTTCAGCGTGTTGTGAAGGTGAATGCAAAAGATTACAGTATGACCTAAACCACACCATTCGCTGAAGCTGCTGTGGAACCCACTAGACAATGATGTGAAGAGGAATTAAGTTGGGCTGCCCTGGGGCATGATTTTAAAAATCCTATTTTCAGGTGCTAACAGCATGCCTTGGTAATTGGGTTTAACATTACCTTGCAATCTGGAATATTAGCTCCGTTGGTAACACATTTGCCACTTTGGCAAGATTGTGTTAAGCTCTTCAGATATCAAGGAGAAGTTTTATTGAGTGATGTCATGCTGCAACATTGCACTAAAGCTGAAAAGTGAATGTAATGTCCTTGAGAATGGAGTGCTATTGATGTGCTGTGACTCCTGTGCAAAAATCTATCAGTCACATCAGATCCTGAGCTTGTGAAAAAGACTGACAATAAGGTGCACATTTTTAACAGAGTAATTAACTCTTGGAACAATTTACTTAGGGTCATGGTGGATTCTCATATAGGCAGACTTGGAATAGCTAGAGGCAATTCATATCTGCTGTCAGCACCAATTCCGGAGCACGAAGTGGTTTCACTTTGTGCAAAATGTCAGTCTCACAGAGACCTGGCCTTCCTTCAATCACTCATTATATTCAAAAGTGGCGTTGCATGGTCTTTGGCCATGTTGCCAGGATGGACAAAAAGACTCCGGTATACTGTGCTCTCAAACTCTGTATTGACGAGTGCAACCTGTAGGGCTGCCCCAGAGATTCAGGGATTCACAGGATGGGGCCAGGTTTGGCAACGTTACTAAACAATGACTGGTGTGATACCACAACCTTGGTCACTCTGACTGGTGCAATAGTCCTCAGCTGACTATGCGTGCTTGATGATTGTGGTAAGGATATGGTGGATTCTCCATCAATGACAATTTGTAAATTGAGATTGGATTTTTTCTAAAAGACATGCTGTAGGAATTATTTGGGGGAAATTCTATGACCTGTGTTATACAGAAGGTCAGGCTAGGTGGTCACAATGGTCCCTTCTGGCCTTGGAATTTATGAATCTATAAAAAAGAACTGATAAAGCTCCATTGAAATCAATTTTTCTCCTGTCTTTTGAAAGTTATTGAAATCAATGGAGTTGTGCTGATTTACACCAGCTAAAGCTCTAGCCCTATATTGGTAGCCAGTCTGTATTGCTGGTCCATCATCTTCATTCTGGAATTAGATTGTGGTCATAGTTTAACTGTGGTTTAACTGCAGTCATAGTTTTCTACTTGACACTGTATTAGGATAAGACAAATTGCATAATATGTATCCCAATAGCGAACAATAACCATACCAAATAGCATGGAAGCAATAAGACTCATACTTTAAGTATCAGATGTTTATGAACACACACAATTCATTTTTAAACAGATGTTGCTTGAATTGTCCCAGTCTACCCCCAAAATGTATAGATGGGGTGATAATTGGAAAGATTATCTGTGGTGAGAGAGGCTCCTTAATCAAAGGTCTAACAAATGCTTCTTTAAAAGATACTGTCATCTTGCTGGCTTTCAAGAGGGTAACAATCATCTCCTATAATGGCTACAGTTCTTCCCCGTTGGCTGTCCACAGGCAGTAAGGAAATTGATCTGACCTGCCAGAGCATAGCTTGTGTGCTCATTTCACAAGCTGAAACCCAGGCAAGCAAGAATCTGAATTTGTCCCATTATCCTGGAGGCAGACATCACTTCAGATCTGAGATATCTTATCTGCAAAATAATTTGAAAACTCCAGAACAAGAAACATTCTACATTGTGACAAGACTCAAACTGGATGAATCCAATTGTTAGCCTTTTGGAACAGTTCTGTTGACTGGCATTGTGTGAGTCCTATGCTGAACACAAAAAATCTTTCTTTGCCTTCTATTCAGACACGACATGAGATTTCATGACATATGCTGCAGTCAATCTAATTCAGAGCAAGACTTCCACCATTGATGCTCTGCTGCTCTTCCTTCATAATTCATCACTCACAGATCATATGAATACCATGGTGACACATGGAGATGAATCTTGATGTAAAGGGCATTATAGGTGCCTTTGTATCATTGAGCAAGGACTACAAATCATTATAAAGTACCAAATCACTAATAAAATGTCTGTTGGCAAGGCAATATTCTTTCTTCAACCTCTTGAAAGCTAAGCATTCCATTAGGTTAGAGGGTAGTCCTTTGTCCTGATGGGAGAAATATACTCTGACCTTAAAACAAAGATAGTGATGTCTGCCCATATTAGTTCACTGGTCAATATAATGATCATAAGATTCTGAATCAGCCCACCGGAGTCACTATTTATATGATCTGTATAAATCATCCATAACCATTAGTCAATGTGATATCATGATCATTGTGGAGAGGGATTCTAGGATGCAGTAAGGAAAATTTTTACTATAATACTAGTTCCATCTTAACCTATCCTGGCACTTACATATTAGTTAGCTCATGAAATATATTCCAAAGCTTTGTTTTATATGTGAGGAGACTGTCCCAAGTAAAGTATTCATAGATAGGAATGGATTTTGGTCCTGACTTTCAGAAGTGTATATGCAGTCACTATACTTTCATGTATAAATGGACAGCTATGTGCATAAATGAATATTTGCTTTTGAAACGATCTGATTTCCATGCACAATCAGAGTAATTGTATATACATGCTGCAATTGCACAAAGATAATGTAAGTAACACAGAGGGGTTTTTTGCACAGGTAAAACACAAAATAGCATCACACCAATATTCATACACAAAATATTTTAGAGGGAGCTGGTTTTTACATTGAACAGAAAAGAACTGGCTTAAGGAGTGCTCAAAAAAAAAGACTATGAAAATTGAAAGATGGCATAGAAAGTAACAGCTAATGAAACTGTTGATTCTAGGAAGCAGTGTTATGAAGTAAAGGGATTTTAATGTTCACTGTGCAGATTCCTAAAGCACCTGTATGTGTTTTAAAAACTAAACTGGCTGTTTGATGCTCAAGAGAGGAGAGAAATAAGCACATTATTGAAAAATACACTGAAAAGAGGGCTTCTGATAGTATCAGCATGGTTCCCATTCCTCTTTCACAGCCATACGGTGAATGTTGATTAATGTAACTTCCTTGACATCAGTGGGCATGGCTCGGGGCAGGGGAAGAACACCTTGTTTACACTTATGTAAGTGTGATCAGAATCAGGCCCTAGAACTTTATTTTTCATCAGTTCATGGTATTTCATAGGACCTTTCCTTTGTCCCAGACATAGAATGACCTTATTTTTAGATGGAATGGCCTCACAGATCCTGGGAGACAGGCCAGTCCTCGCTTACAGACAGCCCCCAAATCTGAAGCAAATACTCACCAGCAACCACACAACAAAAACACTAACCAAGGAACCTATCCTTGCAACAAAGCCTGTTGCCAACTGTGTCCACATATCTATTCAAGGGACACCATTATAGGGCCTAATCACATCAGCCACACTATCAGAGGCTCGTTCACCTACACATCTACCAACGTGATATATGCCATCATGTGCCAGCAATGCCCCTCTGCCATGCACATTGACCAAACTGGACAGTCTCTAAGCAAAAGAATAAACGGACACAAATCAGACGTCAAGAATTATAACATTCAAAAACCAGTCGGAGAACACTTCAACCTCCCTAGACACTCAATTACAGACCTAAAAGTCACAATTATTCAACAAAAAATCTTCAAAAACATACTCCAACAAGAAATTGCAGAACTGGAATTAATTTGCAAACTGGACACCATTAAATTAGGCTTGAATAAAGACTGGGAGTGGATGAGTCATTACACAAACTAAAAACTATTTCCCCATGCTAATTTTCCCCCTACTGTTACTCACACCTTCTTGTCAACTGTTTGAAATGGGCCATTCTGATTATCACTACAAAAGTTTTTTTTCTTCCTGCTAATAATAGCCCACCTTAATCTATTAGTCTCATTAGAGTTGTTATGACAACCCCCATTTTTTCATGGTGTGTGTGTGTGTGTGTGTATACACACACTGTATTCCTACTGTATTTTCCACAGCATGCATCTGATGAAGTGGGCTTTAGCTCACGAAAGCCTATGCTCAAATTAATTTGTTAGTCTCTAAGGTGCCACAAGTACTCCTCGTTCTTTTTGCTTATTTTTAATGTTGACTTAGTTTTAAGCATAAGAACATCCATTCTGGATCAGACCAATGGTCCATCTAGCCCAATATTCTGTCTCTCACAGTGGCCAATTCCAGATGCTTTTAGCAGTTGGAGGTGTAGGGACACCTGGAGCATGGGATTCCATCACTGACCTTCTTGGCTAATAGCCATTGATGGAGTTATCCTCAGTGAACTTATCTGATTCTTTTTTTAACCCACTTATACCTTTGGTTTTCACAACTTCCCCTAACAATGAGCTCCACAAGTTGACTGTGTGAAGAAGTACTTCCTTTCATTTTTTTAAACCTGCTGCCTATTAGTTTCATCAGGTGACCCCTAGTTCTTGTGCTATGTAAAGGGGTAAATAGTATTTCCTTGTTCACTTTCTCCACACCATTCATGACTTTATATACCTCTATCATATCCCCCCTTAGCCGTCTCTTTTCTAAGATGAACAGACTCAGTCCTTTTAATCTCTCATTGTATGGAAGCTGTTCCATACCCCTAATCATTTTTTGCCTTTCTCTGCACCTTTTCCAATTCTAATATATCTTTTTTGAGATGGGTCGATCGGAGCTGTACGCAGTATTCAAGTTTGGGCATACCACAGATTTAAACAGAGTATGTCTTATTATCTATCCTTTTCCTAAAGGTTCCAAACATTGTTAGTTTTTTTAATGCTGTTGTATATTGAGCAGATGTGTTCAGAGAACTATCCACAATGGCTCTAAGATCTCATTCGTGAGTGTAACTGCTAATTTAGAAACCCTCCTTTTGTATATACAGAATCATAAAATTGTAGGACTGGAAGGGACTTTGAGAGGTCATCTAGTCCAGTCCCCTGCACTCATGGCAGGACTAAATATATCTAGACCATCCTTGACAGGTGTTTGTCTAACCCTCCAGTGATGGAGATTCCACAACCTCCCTAGGCAATTTATTCCGGTGCTTAACCACCCTGACAGATAGGAAGTTCTTTGTAAATCTCCCTTGCTGCAATTTAAGCCTATTTCTTCTTGTCTCACCCTCAGAGGTTAAGAAATACAATTTTATCCCTCCTCCTTGTAACAACCTTTTATGTATTTGAAAACTGTTATTGTGTCTTCTCTTCTCAAGACTAAACAAACCCAATTTTTTCAATCTTCCGTTATAGGACATGTTTTCTAGACCTTTAATCATTTTTGTTTCTCTTCCCTGGAATTTCTCCAATTTGTCCACATCTTACCTGAAATGTGACACCCAGAACTGGACACAGTACTCCAGTTGAGGCCTTATCAGAGCTGAGTAGAGTGGAAGAATTACTTCTGATGTCTTGCTCACAATACTTCTGCTAATACAACATCCCAGAATGATGTTACACTGTTGACTCGTATTTAGCTTGTGATCCACTATAACCCCCAGATACCTTTCTGCTATACTCCTTCCTAGGCAGTCTTTCCCATTTTGTATGTGTGCAAATGATCGTTCCTTCCTAAGTGGAGTACTTTGCATTTGTCCTTATTGAATTTCATCCTATTTGCTTCAGACCATTTCTCCAGGTTTTTATGATCCGCAAACTTTATAAGTTTCTAAGTGTACTCTTTATGCCATTATCTAAATCATTGATGAAGATATTGAACAGAACTGGATTCAGAACTGATCACTGCGGGACCCCACCTGATATGCCCTTCCAGTTTGACAGTGAACCACTGATAACTACTCTCTGGGAACAGTTTTCCAACCAGTTATGCACCCACCTTATAGTAGCTCTATCTAGGCTATATTTCCCTAGTTTGTTTATGAGAAGGTCATGCAAGACAGTATCAAAAGCCTTATTAATGTCAAGATATACCACATCTACTGCTTTCCCCCTATCCACAAGGCTTGTTACTCTGTCAAAGAAAGCTATTCAGTTGGTTTGACATGATTTGTTCTTGACAAATCCAAGTTGGGATTATTTTTTCACATGTGCATTATTCGCACTCATCAACATGGAAGTTCATCTACCATTTTGTTGCCCAGACACCCACTTTTTATGAGATCACTTTGTAACTCTTTGCAGCAGGTTTGGACTTTAACTTTCTTGAGTAATTTTGTATCACATCTGCAAATGTTGCCACCTCACTCTTCACCCCTTTTTCCAGATAATTTATGAATATACTGAACAGCACAGGTCTCAGTATAGATCCTTAGGGGACCCAGCTATTTACCTCTCTTCATTGTGAAAATGACCTTTTATTCCTATTCTTTGTTTCCTGTCTTTTAAACAGTTACTAGTCAATGAGAGGACCTTCACTCTTATCCCATGACTGCTTACTTTGCTTAAGAGCCTTTGATGAAAGACCTTGTCAAAGGCTATCTGAAAGTCCAAGTGTACTGAATCCACTGGATCAACCTTGTCCACATGTTTGTTGACCCTCTCAAGGAATTCAAATAGATTGGTGAGGCAGGGTTTCCTTTTACAAAAGATGTGTTCACTCTTCCCCAACAAACCATGTTCATCTATGTGTCTGAGAATTCTGTTCTTTACTATAGTTTCAACCAGTCTGCCTTGTACTGAAGTTAGACTTACCAGCCTGTAATAGCCAGGATTACCTCTGAAGCTTTTTTAAACATAGGCATTATGTTATCTACCTTCCTGTCATCTGGTACAGAGGCTAATGGTTCTGCAACTTAAGTATCTTGATGATGTTAATTATTCTTCAGGGGAAATGGCAGTCTGTTATTGGAGGCAGGGCTGAGATTACAGTAAGGCCCAGGATCCCTGTAAGAAGGAGCTGTGGGAGCCTCTAGGAAAACACAAGCAGCAATCGCTGTTTTCCACAGAGCTCTCATAACAAAAAAATGTTCAGAATGCTTTTGATTACCTGATTGTGATGAACTTGTTATGGCACCACTGTGCATTTCCAAGACTTGAAACGCCCCATGTCCCTTCACCACATATGGGAACTGCCTTCGACAAAGTATTGCAGGGAGATGTGGGGAGAAGAGACCTGCTGTGTTGCAGATTCTGTCAGCCTTTAAAACAGCCATCATCTGCTTTTATCTCTCTTGGTGCTGTTTCTAATCTTGCAATATTCCTAATATATAAAAGATCATGCTATTTTGAAGTAAAGGTCTGCAGTAATTATAGTGTTTAACTTCTGACATAAGGCATTCTTTATTGTGCATGTTGCAAACAAAAGAGACTAGCTGCTTTAATGTTCTTCTCTGAATGCTAATTCCACTTGAACTGATATGGTAGAAAGGTGCTTGGCACTTTCCTTTTTTTAAAATCATCCATTAAAAGAAGTTCATACACAAAGAGACAATGGTACTTGCTGATATTGTAATGAATTGCTTACCTAATACACTTCATAGAATCATAGCAATTAGACACTGAAAATACCTATTCAGTCATCTTGCCCACACTCAATAGTTCACACATCTTCCCTAAAAGGTATTCTTAATTGTTTTCCTGGTCTAGTTTTTATATTTTCAAGTGGATAAAATTGATGCTAGAATTATTTTGAGGATTTCTCCTCCCAACAAATTCTACCATGTGGTATTAGAGGAAATGTTCTGATTTGCCAGATTAAACAAATACAGCTGTTTAGAATGTTTGTGACTGCAGTCAATAAGCATAGTTCATTGCACTATGGCTGCAAAAGCAAAGACTGCCTAGAGGAATGTAGTTGACCAGAATAAAAGTATTAAGAGAAATGAAATTGCCTTATTGCCTGTAAAAGATAAACTGAGCTATTTAGGAAAAATTGATCAAATGGGATACATGGATTATAAAAGTTATATAAATGAAAAAGCAGTATGTACACATACTGTAATTCATAACCTACAATGGACTGTCACACCTCTGCGGCCTTACTTTATTTCTTTGTATTTTTCACCCTCACTTTTAATAGCTATATTAAAAAAAATTGTAATGTCAACAGTTCTGTTTATTTAAGCATTAATTTCCCTCATATAATCACACACTAAAGGAACACCTGGAGACTGGGCTTTTTTTTTTTTTTCTTGAGACAAGATGATACAAAATGGAGAAGCTTGGAAAAGAAACAGCCTGTGACACAGTATGTTAATTAGTTCACCATTTGCTCCTCCCAGTCATAGCATTCCACCTCATCAAATCTAAGTTTCTTTGCCATAAGTATTTATAATCAAAGCTATATATTTTATTTCCTAGGTACAAATTCCTAAGTACAGTCACTCCTAGGTATTTTACATGTTGTCGTGCATTTGCTCTGGTAAGGCTATCTCTGGTAAATCCAAAGTCATTTGGGTTTTTCTGTGCTTAATTTTTACCTTCTTTAATTGAGGTTTGGTGGTCAATAGGGACAATAGAATAGATTGGGATCTTCTAATCAGCATGAGTCCCCACTTGGACAGTGATAAATATCATTACCTTTTTCTGGAATCGGTGAGCATTTTCTGTGTTTAAGGATGGCAGGATCAGTCTCTAGTGAAATAGAATGTATAGTGGCATTTATTTATTTGTGAACCTTTTCTATGCTGAGTGAAGGGATCTAGATATAAAAAATGCAAGGGAGAGCTGAAGCATACTCAGTTTGTACTGTTTTGTAGTTTGAAGTAGGCAATTGGTTTTAGGTCAATGGGTGTGGCTATAAAAACAGATTAAACTAACACAGAATCATAGAATCATAGAAAATCAGGGTTGGAAGGGACCTCAGGAGGTCATCTAATCAAACCCCCAGCTCAAAGAAGGACCAATCCCCATCGAAATCATCCCAACCAGGGCTTTGTCAAGCCTGACCTTAAAAACCTCAAAGGAAGGAGATTCCACCACCTCCCTAGGTAACGCATTCCAGTGCTTCACAACCCTCCTAGTGAAAAAGTTTTTCCTAATATCCAACCTAAACCTCCCACACTGCAACTTGAGACCATTAATCCTCATTCTGTCATCTGCTACCACTGAGAACAGTCTAAATCCATCCTCTTTGGAACCCCCCTTCAGGTAGTTCAAAGCAGTTATCAAATCCCCCCTCAATCTTCTCTTCTGCAGACTAAACAATCCCAGTTCCCTCCCCCTCTCCTCATAAGTCATGTGCTCCAGCCCCCTGATCATTTTTGTTGCCCTTCAGTGGACTCTTTCCAATTTTTCCACATCCTTCTTGTAGTGTGGGGCCCAAAACTGGACACAGTACTCCAGATGAGGCCTACCAATGTCGAATAGAGGGGAACGATCAATCCCTCGATCTGCTGGCAATGCCCCTACTTATATATCCCAAAATGCTGTTAGCCTTCTTGGCAACAAGGGCACACTGTTGACTCATATCCCGCTTCTCGTCCACTGTAACCCCTAGGTCCTTTTCTGCAGAACTGCTGCCTAGTCATTCGGTCCCTAGTCTGTAGCAGTGCATAGGATTCTTCCGTCCTAAGTGCAGGACTCTGCACTTGTCTTTGTTGAACCTCATCAGATTTCTTTTGGCCCAATCCTCTATTTGTCTAGGCCCCTCTGTATCCTATCGCTACCCTCCAACGTATCTACCACTCCTCTCAGGTAGTGTCATCTGCAAACTTGCTGAGGGTGCAGTCCACACCATCCTCCAGATCATTAATGAAGATATTGAACAAAACCAGCCCCAGGACCGACCCTTGGGGCACTCCGCTTGATACCGGCTGCCAACTAGACATGGAGTCATTGATCACTACCCGTTGAGCCCGATAATCTAGCCAACTTTCTATCCACCTTGTAATCCATTCATCTAGCCCATACTTCTTTAACTTGCTGGCAAGAATACTGTGGGAGACCGTATCAAAAGCTTTGCTAAAGTCAAGGAATAACACGTCCACTGTTTTCCCCTCATCCACAGAGCCAGTTATCTCGTCATAGAAGGCAATGAGATTAGTCAGGCATGACTTGCCCTTGGTGAATCCATGCTGGCTGTTCCTGATCACTTTCCTCTCCTCTAAGTGCTTCAGAATTGATTCCTTGAGGACCTGAACCATGATTTTTCCAAACATTGAGATGAGGCTGACTGGCCTGTAGTTCTCCGGATCCTCCTTCTTCCCTTTTTTAAAGATGGGCACTACATTAGCCTTTTTCCAGTTGTCCGGGACCACCCCCTCAACATAGTTGAGGCCTAATACAAATATTATGAACATCACTGCTGGGAACGTCCCTTCCACTCTATTGAACGTTTTTGCTGCATTCATTTTGGTGTGCATTTAGAATGATAATTAATATGCATATTGTTAACCAGTGCTCTGTTCCTCATAAATGCCTTGATTGTTAGGTTTTTCCAGCAAATATTTTACAATCAAACTTTAGTCTTAAAATTGGGCTATATCAAATGATCTTTGGAAGAAATGAAAATGGTGGCTGAGAAGACTATTTAGTGGCTTCCCCTTCTTCAAGAAAACTACTACCGGCTTGTCAAGAAGAGAAAAATGAATTATTCCACAAATTTGTTCTAGTTCTCATTTCAGGCTTGGGTACCTTTCCAGATGCAGAATTACTGTAGCTTCCATCATCTGTACTAGTTTACCCCATTTTCCATTGTTTTCTTTTTAAAGATAAAATTGGAAGAAGTTGATGTTAGAGAAAGTGATAGAGGAAGAAAATTATTAAATTGAATTTATCCTAGCGATAGGAAAAAAGGACAAGATTTCCAGCGGCTGTAAGTTGGCATAGCTCCATTGACACCAATGGCAACCATTAACCTCTGATGAAGATCTGGCCTGTAATGTCGCCCTCTTGTGTTTTTAAATTTGGAAGTGCAGTTCTACTCTGCAAAGATTGGTTATGAAAGTGTGGGGCTCTATTCAAGGTAAACATGGCATTTTCTTACTGAACAGATTTTCTTCCTGAGGGTATTCAGTCATATTTGCACTTCTGAGAAAGAAATAAGTTTTTACTCCTAATAATCCTGAAAAACCAATACAACTAAGAGGGAGTGGACTAGGCTGAAGTCTTTCTCCTTATGTATCATCAACAAAATTGTTAACAAAGTTCCACTTAATTGCACATATATAAACCTATTGAAGATAATTGTGCGAGAGTTCTGATCTGAAAAACATTGAGGCTAAATGGAGAAATGGAATTGTGGGCCTGATCCTGGGATGAAAGCTATCATCAGTCTTCCCTAAGAGTAAAAATTTCCTCTCTGAATATCCATCTCTACTCAGAGTGGTTTAACAACACTGAACCTCATTTTAGTGATGCCTTTTATTGCTTTTTAACAGCTTCCATTGTATATATGTCTAATAAAGGGTATGAGGTCAGCTGTATTAGTTTAGTATATTGAGGTTAGCTGGCTGCCCGTTAGTAATCATTGAATCATAGAAATCTAGGGCTGGAAGGGACAACGAGAAGTCATCTAGTCCATCCCCCTTGTGTTGAGGCAGGACCAAGTAAGTCAAGAGCATCCCTGATGGGCATTTGTCCAACCTGCTCTTAAAAACCTCCATTGTTGGTTCATGTACATATACAATTGATAGTCTACGTGGACCTCTCTGTCGCCAGCAAGACATGTGTCTGCTTGGGCTCCTGTGCCTTTGGCAGGCTTGCATGGACTCAGCATTGTGTTGGCTAACTTGTTCTCTTTCTGGAACAGTTTTCCTTCTCCAGAAGAGACCCTCCAACCTCACAAACCATAAAGCTAATCTTACTGGGTTTTGTTATTACTATTACACTAATTCCAGGGTTAACTTGTTAAAAATCTATATGATGCTGCTATGTTATCATTTGCTGTTTTATCTTGTACACATCAGCGTGTCTGTGTGTATGACAGAGAGAGAGGGCGCAACTTTTCTGAGGGGTACGGGAGGATATGTATATAGATATGCACTACAGTGTATGAGACAAAATAGTAAATGATAACATAACAGCAAAAAAGCAATGCTTTTTTTAAGTTGAGCCTGGATTTAGTGTTGTAATACATTGATAATGTAACCATGCACAGACTTAAATGAGTGTGTGCCTGTATATACATTTATATGAGTGAGTGAGAGATATACACACACACACACACACACACACACACACTTTCTCTCTCTCTCTCACTCACTCATATAAATGTATATACAGGCACACACTCATTTAAGTCTGTGCATGGTTACATTATCAATGTATTACAACACTAAATCCAGGCTCAACTTAAAAAAAACATTGCTTTTTTGCTGTTTATGTTATCATTTACTATTTTGTCTCATACACTGTATATATAAGTCTATACCATGGTGTGTATGCATAAAAGATTCTGGATCACATCCATTGCTGGCATAAACCGTTACAATTCTATTGATTTTAACAGAGTTGCACTTATACCAGCAGTAAATTTGGCCTCTTACTTATTTTCTGGTGTTAAGTATTTGTCCATACTGTCCAGCTTATAGCTTTATGTCCGCATTAGTCTTGTTTAACTTTAACTTAAATGTCTTTAAACAATCTACAATTTAGAGCTGCTCTAGTGGTTTTGACTCTTTGAATCTATCTTTTGTGCATCATAAATGCAGAATGCTTGATTTTGATCATGTAACAAAGCTGGAGGCTGCATGTGCTTCACTGATCTAACAATGCCTCTCCAAATTTTAAAAGGGCTTATTATAGTATTTATTTGCATCTGTCAATTATTATCTTTTTGTTTTTCTTGGTGAAAGACTGCTAAATAACTTAATGGCTTTCTGAAGGTTTTTAAATGTTTACTATAATGCTAGAATGTCCTCTAGAGGAAGTACTTCTGTCTTTAAACAGACAAAAATGAATGACAACTATTAACAGATTCAATGCGCTACACACACTCATTTCAGAAAATACACACTTTATTTACACGGCCTCTTCTTTGGGTACAAAATAGATATTGCTCAGTTGATGTTCATAGTTTATTTGTAAGAGCAAACGGCTGAAAAAAAAAGTTGAAAATAAGCTATTAGAAAGATTACCTGAACAAAGGTTATACATTAAACTAGAAAACAGAAGATTAAGAATAAATACCATTTAATTCTTATCTATAAGAAACATTCTTAACCAGGTTCACTGAAAATATGAGGTTTCTTGTGATTTTTACTTTCTCAAATCTCTTCAGAGGAAAGGGTATCTCCCAAGAGTAACCCCTGCTGAATGGCACTTTGTGATTAGAAACTCACTATTGCTAGCATTGCACTCCTGAATAGAAATGCTGGGTATCTAGGTTGGGGTAGGTGGCAATAGCTATTACTGGGCAAAATGGACAGCAGTGACGTTATCTAGCAGGGACTGTCACCATGAGGATTGCTAAATAAAATTTGTGGAAAGGCTGCTTTCAGTTTGAAATGCCTGTGAAATATGTGAGCTCTGGGGAACTGTGCTTATGAGGAGAGCAGTGCTCAGGGCACCAATGTTAGGGAGAGAATAATGGATTCATTTAAATGTGCCTGGGAATAATGTCAATATGTACATTAGAATGTTAACTAATATCCTCTATATGCTTCCTTTAGGAGCATTCTAGAAAAGGTATCCCGACTCCAATTATTCTAACACTCCAGATAATTAAGCCTGGGTTTTTTTGGTTTGTTTTTCCTGGAACTGCTCTTCAGAGCTGTACAAGCATATCCAAGGACGAGATTGTATCCTTGTAATGCCCAGAAGATGATGTTTTCCCCCCAAATCCCACAATGTTTTGCCACATTGTTTAGCACTAGAATGGCATTTAAACGGTTTTTATCAAAATGTCTGAACACTGTTTACATATTGTGGGCCCGATCCTGTGGATCTGACATGAATAGTTCCAATGAAGTCAACAAGACAACATGAATAATTAAAAAAACAAAAACAAATTAAAAAGGCCGTTCTTTTGGGAGCCTAGCTTCTCCCAAAAAAACACTGACTTTTTTTTGTCAACAAAAACAACACATTAACTATGCTCCACCTATGTGGACATTGAAATATAATTTGTTAAGTCCTTTAGTAAGCTCATCTCCAAAACATCTAACTGGTATAGCCCTTTTACTTAGCTTAGACTCTGCCCTTGACAGGTGTTTCTGTAATATTGCTTTTGGATGCACCAGAGTTGCTTCATTCTGACTGTAAGGTAGATGTCTGTCTAATGAGTGCAGGACGCTGTTATGAGAAGGCTCATTCCTTGTATTCTCACAGAAGAGGCTCAGTCGGAAGTAGTGAGCTGCGTTAGGAAACCTGGTACGATTGCTGACCCAGCCCCTTTCTACAGAAAGTCACGTGTCAATATGTGGTGCAAAAATGTCTCTTCTCCCTCCCCCTTCCCCCCCCAAAAAAGTGACAGGAAATATTTCCCTGTGACCATGAGACCCAGCTATTATAATTCCCTCTAAGTAAGGTTGCCAATAGGTCTCCTCTGCCACTTTCAGCTAGAGCCGAACATTGTAGCTAGCATGCCTGTTCGCAAGAGTGAACAGCTGTGCTCGTGTTATACCCACCCTGTATTCTGTAAAATGAAGTGATTTTGAACTTAGGATGTTTAGGTTCCATAGCCCTTAAATTGGAAGCATTCTGGTGGGCTTCTGCACTCAATCACCACCTGTTGGCCAGCAGTTCTACCATCGTGCCTCATGTCTTATGGATTTGCTCCTATGTGGTGCATCTAGTCACATGCTTCTCTGTTCCCACCCCACCATCCCTGTGAAGAGGGCACACTGCACGGAAGGGTGTGCTGTGTTGGGGCTGCATGCACTAGTGTCCATGGAGTGTTCAGGTCTGTCAAAATTCTTCCTTCGCATACAGCCTGGTTACTCGCCATAGGCTTGTGCGCTGGGGACAGCATTTGTTCCTTTGATACTTGTCTAAGTGACTGGCCTTGGTCCTTCACGATGAAATAGAAGCTCTTTGTGCAAGGAGCGAAGTGATATAATAGAGCTTTTTTTTTAAAAAAGACCTGAATTTGTGAAGGGGGAAAAAATTGCCATGTCATATTTTCATAAATGCAAGAAACAGTTTTAAATGTTTCTGTTTAGTGTGCATGCATATATCTCTCAGGCAATTTTCTAAGGTGTTGGCTTATAGGGCTTCCTTGGAACCCCCCCCGCCCACCTTCCCAAGGTCCCTGTTTGCCATTTTTCCCATTGCCCTCTGATTCAGGGACTCCCTACAACTCCCACTCACACTCTCATGCTGGTGGCTATGTGTCCCCTTCCCCACTCCTTCCCACTCCAGGGGCTCTGTGTGCCCTTCTTCCCTCTCTACCATATGCCAGCGTTCCCCATTTTCTGCCCCCATGTCAGGGGCTCTGTGTTCCTCCCTCAACTCCTTCCTCCCCATACCAGGGTCCCTCCCAACAGGAGTTCTATGTGCCCTTCATTTCTGCTTCACCTATATCAGGGACTCTCATTCTCCCTTCATTATGGCAGGAGCTCCATGTGCACCCCCATTCCCTTCCGTACCAGAGTCCCCTAACCGTCCCTTTGCCAGGGATTCTGTGCTCCCCTTCCCCCATATCAAGGTTTCTATGTGTACCCCTGTTCCCTCTTCCTTCCCTCCCAGGGGCTCTGCCCTCTATTCTACCTTTTGTCCCCCAGCCTGGAGGCTCTGTGTATCCCCAATCTCCCCCATCCCTCTATCAGTGTCCCTCAATCACCTTCCTGCCAGGGATCCTGTGTGCCCCATTCCCACATGCTATGGGCTGCGTGCACTCCCCATTTTCTTCCACCCTTACTGTTCTCTGTCCGGAAGATGTCATTCGGGTGTTAACAGGTTATGCTCTATTGAGAAGATGGGCAGAGATGAGCTATGGGTATTGTTATGCTGAAAGATGTTAATGGCTGCCTTCAGCCAGTTCTTTGATCTATAGACAATGGCAGAGGCATTGTGGATCTGTGGATCCAAACTGTGGATCTGCTAACCAGAGGAAAGGGCAATCTGTGCCCCTCCTTCCCACCCCCCCCCCACACACACACACATTTATAGGGTTCTTCCCATTGATGCCGAGAATGTTTCCTGATATTTTGGAATTGATCAGATACACCATTCAAAAGTTACCATGGTACAGACAGACAGACACAGAGAGAAATTCCAGCAACTTGAGCATTAGGCCTTTGAAAATTCAGCCAATTATTCTAAGATTGTACAAACTATTTTACAGATTTGTTGTTGGTATATTTAGCTGTCCGTTTATCTTAGGAACTTAAGAACCTGACTGTGCATTTAAGACACAGGCCAGGACTAAGTGATGCAGAGCATCCTCTCTCCTGAGGAAGCTCCAGAGGAGACGGTCTCTCAGGAGACACAGTCCCTGCCAAAGCTATGTAGCACACAAAAGGAGCGTGCAAGCTGTGCTATCACTCTTTGCGGGAGGGACTTTTTGTTCTGTGTTTGTACAGCACCTAGCACAATGGGGTCCTGGTCCATGATTGCAGCTCACTGGCACTCCAGTAATACTATTACTACAAATAATAATTCATTTGGATGCAGACTACAGGCATTGAGTTTTACTTTTCCCCAGGGGGTGTTCCATCCCAGCTCTGGCACAAGGCCCTGCCCCACTCTACCCCCAGCCCCCACCAAGACTCTACCCTCGCTTCACCTCTTCCCACCTCCACTCTTCCCCCTCTCTCAAGGTCCTCCTCTGGCTCTCCCAAGGTCCTACCTCTTCCCACTCACCACCGCTCCGCTCCACCCCCTCCCTGAGACTGCCACTCGCTGCTCTCCGCCCTTCCTCAAGTCCCTCCCTGAGCTGCCAAACAGCTGTGGCTGGGTAGGTGCTGAGCATCTACGTTTTGGTTTTTTTCCCCATGAGTGCTCCAGCCACAGAGTCAGCGCCTATGATGCAGACTGCTCCTCGACCAGTCCCTGCCTTTCCCTGGGCAGAGGGGCTGTGATTATCCCTGGCCCTTGCATGGGGTGTACCGAGGTTGGGGTTAACGAAGACTTTGTGAGTTCCCCACCACCACCACAGAATAACATTCATGAGGGGTAGGCACACCCTTACCATGTTTTAAGAGGTTTTACAAAACACATGGCAGTAGGAGAGGTTATTACATAAAGTTTCAGTTCCAACAGTGATTGGCTTTGTTTAGATTGAAGCACTTCAGCTCAATTTTTCTCCTTCCCCTCCACCCCCCTCACTTGCTACTGGAAAAAGCGGGAGAGAATTGACAAGGGGAGGAGAAGGAAAATCAACACATGTTTTTCTTTCCCAATTTTGTGAGAAAAACAGAAAATTTTAAACCAATCCAAAGAGGCCCTTTTCAACACAAAACATTTTTGTTGGGAAAAATTTGACCAGCTCTAAAAGCCACCCCTTACATAGCCAGCTGTAAGTGGGTATAGGATGGGATCTTCCTTGAATAGCTGTGTAAGGGCTAATCACCAACAAGACCATTATTTTTGTTGAAAGAGTTCCTTTTAATAAATAGAAAGCCCATAGTAACAGAAGCAACGTCAGCCCCCACCTAAACCACTTAAAGGTGGGGAAAAAAAGATCATTTCATGATATGTTTTAATTTACCTTTTTGTTTGCAATGTTGTTGTAGCTGTGTTGGTCCCAGGGTATTAGAGAAACAAGGTGGGTGAGGTAATATCTTTTATTGGACCAACTTCTGCTTGTGAAAGAGACAAGCTTTTGAGCTACACAGACCGTTTCTTCGGGACTGCATAGCTTGAAAGCTTGTTGCTTTCACCAACAGAAATTGGTCCAACAGAAGATATTACCTCCTTGATCTCATCTCTTTTTAATTACCATTTTGTAAGAAATACATTTTGACCATTCGTTTTTATATTGTAACCCCCTCATTATATTTACCTTTGTCATTAAATCTTGCTGGTAAAATGGTATTTAGCTCAAAAAAATCTGCAAGAAAACTAACATTATAAGCCCCCATTTAAACTAGGAAAATGATCCATTGCCGATAATGACTGTCACCAATATGTTTTCTCCAACCATGCCAACTCTCCTCTTCAGCAGGTATTGGAAGTGCCTAGTTAATAATAGAGATTGGATAAAAATTCCTTCAACATCATCCTTGATAGTTATCATACTTTTCCTGTTGAAAATGTTTTTCTTTTGTTTCCTCACTCCCCCATCTACATTAAAACTAAACCATTTTCAGTGGCCAGGAGAACTTATTGCAGCTAGCCATTGTCAGCAGTGGGTTATTGTCCTAGCATAGAATGGGGCCTTAATGTTATATGCCTTTCAAACTTTTGCTGCAGAGCGCTGGGACTGGGTGAGATCAGAGAATGGGAATGATTTGCTATAGGGAACTATTCACATTAGCAGAAAGGTGGACTACATGATTTAACAAGTCTTTTTTTCATTTTCTGACTTTATGATTTGTCTTTGATAATATAAACAAACTACCGGAGAAGGAACAAAAAGAATGTTGAGGGCACAGCACATCCCTCGGCCCGTGCCACTTCCTGCAGCCCCCATTGGCCTGGAGCAGCGAACCACGGCCAGTGGGAGCCGCGATCAGCTAAACCTGCGGACACGGCAGGTAAACAAACCGGCCCGGCCCATCAGGGGCTTTCCCTGAACAAGCAGTGGACCGGCTTTGAGAACCACTGGGCTAAGACAAGCAAATAAGGAAAATGAATTTAATTTAAAGCCTAAGTGAGACATGTATATGTTACTAAACACAGTGGGCCAGATTCTGATTGCAGTAACAGTGATGTAAATCCAAAGTAACTCCATACTTTCACAAAAAGAAAAGGAGTACTTGTGGCACCTTAGAGACTAACAAATTTATTTGAGCATAAGCTTATACTCCTTTTCTTTTTGCGGATACAGACTAACACGGCTGCTACTCTGAAACCTCCATACTTTCAGTGGAGTAATTTTATGTTTCCACAGGTGGAACCAAGATTAGAATTCAGTGGGCCAAATTCTGGTTTTTATAGCAAATGCCTAGGGGGGAAATAAATCAACTGTCTGTGGTATACCAATAGTTCTTATGGCTTTGTAAAGAGTTTCCTGTGTTTAGAAGACTGAGTTCTGTTTCCCCCAGAGTCCAACATATGTTAAATTTAACATTTTGCCACAGGCATTGGAAGTATCTGAACTACTCTGAACAATCAATTTTGAAATGTTTGCAACACATTATCTAAGGGCTTGTCTACATGGGAAAATTGACTGGAATAGTTATTGTGGAGTAATTTTTATGGTAATGAACAGTCATTTTTTCCAGAATAATTACTCTGTTTTAGAACCATACTAATTATTCCATAATAAAGTGACTTTATTTCACAATAGAGTGTCCACAAAAGGAGCTATTGCAGAATAATTTATTGTGCAATAGCTATTCTGGTCAATTTCCCAATGTACACAAGCCCGTAGGTAAATGGTTCCCTTAACTATTCAATACAGACCTCATCCAAAGCCTGATAAAGTCAACAGAAAGACTTTACTGACTTCAGTGGTTATGGATAAGTCCCATAGTTCAACTATAAAGATTGCTGTAACTAAGGTATCTTATTTAATGTAACTGAAATGTGTAAAGTAATTTGGCTCTTTTATCCTATTTTTGACTCTCTAAAGAAATGTGTTAAAATGTAAAACAACAATGCTTTGGGGAAAAAGTGGGGGTTGCTCATTTTGAAAACGTAACACAGGTCAGCCTGACCTTTATTCAAAGACAGAGAATATTCATCTCACTTTGGAAACTAAAACTCTTCATTAATGGTTTAAAAAGCATATATTTTCATGGCTGTACATCCTATTCTGAAAACAACAAGTTTAATAAAAATTAAATGTCAGAACTTGAATATTTTATTATTGAATACAAAAATACTATCTATGTAAAAATAATAAGTTAGTTTATTTACAGTACTTTACACTATTCTGCTCTAGGACTTCCTTAGTAATGGATTTATTTGTATACATGCCTTTATAACTTTGCACAAAGCATCTCCAGCAGCATGTCATCCATGTTCACTGTTCCAATGATGGGCCTAAAGAATAGTTCGGCAATTACGTTAGCATTAATGGATCTTAGCAAGGAAAGAACAACATTCAGCTTGGCAAATCTGGCCTGGTCCCCTCGATGTATCAGTCTGACGTGTTCATTTAGAGCTTGCTGTGCTTCCCTCTGCAGTCCCTGGATATACTGTACACACTGCAGCCCTGGCAGATCTGAAAGAAAAACAGGAAACTAAATGTCCGTTTACAAAGTTTTTATCTATAAAACAACTCATGGAAGTTGGCCATCCTGCAGCATGCCAGCTAACTGGTAACTCATAAACATCAATATGAAATTTCTTAGATGAGGAACAAGCCAAACGTAATTACCTTTCTGCATTAAAATGATTCAGCTAGAGATATTATATCCAACTTGCATGTAGATATGCACAGATTTTAACAGTGCAATGCAAAATCTCACCGCGTTGCTGTTCTGGACATGCAGTGCTTCTCTTAGTTATGCAACAACAAATTTAGATTGCAATGATTTTCCAATATTCATATTTTTTAAAAATATATAATTTGTAGGTGATAAAATATGGATGACCAGCATGGATTATTACCTTGATCTTCAAGGTGCCAAATATACCATGTAAATAGTAAAGATAACAATAAAAGGAACAATTTTGCTAATAACTTGTTGACCACTAGGAAATGCTCTACTCATATTAATGTGTCCTGCTGACAGCTACATTGGAACAAGCTCCACATTGCAGATGATAAGCAAGTTATCTCCAAGGTGTGATAGGATGTTTGCTTTCTAACTAAACAAAATAGGGGAGTTGGAGTTGTTTTCAAGTTCAGTACCTTTCCTTCTTGGTCTAAGTTTGACAATATTAATTAAAACATTCCAGTAGTATATCTGAGCACAACAAGCTGTTATATTTCAGATAGGTTTTAAAAATAAAAATCAACTGTTAACATATCTGACTTTATTGTGAGATTATATAAAAATATTGCTTTTTAAACAAACTATGCATACATATATACAAGCTTTCCTCATTTAATCTAACCAGATTCTGTTTCTAAATCTTGAGATGATAATTTTTTATTCTTTGAAAACCTTATCTAGCACACTTTGTTTGATCCATTAATTTTTCTTAACTGCAGTTATGAATTACCACCTGATTATTTTAAGAAACCAAACCATAATACTTACCGTATGGCTTGTGGTGCAGCTGTTGAATTTGCAAAGTTGCAAGTTCAGAAATAAAAATACAGTGACTATTACTATCACTAACCAACCTCCATGGATTAATTTTTTGTAACAAAGAAAGTGGGCAGAAGGTGTAATCCTCAGAAGCAATTATTTAACACAAAATAAAAAGCACTCTAGCTAGTTGCTTAGTCGTCATGTATGAATTGTAACTGGAAAGATCCCTATCAAACGCCTGGACGAACAGGAAAGAGGAGAGATTTTTCTCATAGGATGAAACAGAAATAAATGTATACTGCCCACCCCACGCGACATGTCATTTAGTACTAGTGGCTTTTAGACTCTAATTAAGCTGGACAAAGCGCTCTCCAGCTGAAAAGGATCCCACAGCACCACCTTCTATTCTTCCCTTCTCTCCCCAAGCACCGCAAAGGGCTTGTCTACACTTCAAATGCTAAAGCAGCACAGCTGCTTCAATGTAGACACTACCTGTGCTGACAGCAGGAGTTCCCCTGTTGCTGTAGTTAATCCACCTCCCTGAGATGCCCCAGCTAGGTCCACAGAAGAATCACAGGGACTTAGCTTGGTTTAACTATGCTGCTCAGAGGTGTGGATTTTTCACACCCTGGAGTGATGTAGTTAAACCAACCTAATTTTCCTAAAAAGAAAAGGAGTACTTGTGGCACCTTAGAGACTAGCAAATTTATTTGAGCATAAGCTTTCGTGAGCTACAGCTCACTTCATCGGATGTAGCTAACGAAAGCTTAGGCTCAAATAAATTGGTTAGTCTCTAAGGTGCCACAAGTACTCCTTTTCTTTTTGTGAATACAGACTAACACGGCTGCTGCTCTGAAACCTAATTTTCCTAGTGTGTGGCCCAGGCCAAAGTTTTCCAATTGTTGGGAGGTTGGCCCTGTAATGGAAAATGATAGTCTGCCCCTCTTCTAGGGTTGCCACCTCTGAGATAGGAAAAAAAAACCCAAAAACCCTAGCACCCCAGGCTGCTCTGAGCCCATGAAATGGGACAGCTGGCAGTGCCTACTGAGCATCCTTACAGATTTCCCTGGACAGCTTCCTCCTGGGCAAACCTGGCAAGGTGGCAACCCTACCCTCCTCCTTTTCCTTCCCCTGAGTGCATGTAACGCAAGCTCCCTTCAACAGAAAAAAAAAAAAAAGCTCCAGCTTTCAAGTGTTTCCCCTTGAATAAAATGCTGTCAGCTCCTTCTGCCAACCTCCCTCCAGTCCCGCTTGGCAAGGGATCAAACGGGGCAATGCCCAGGCGGTGCCGCTGAGAGGGGAATCCCCGTCCTGCAAGGCGCCGGCGGCAGCAGCCCCGGTTACTCACCCGGGTTGAAGAGCACAGTCCCCTTGAGGTAGGCGTACTCCTTGGTGCTGATGTCCAGGCTCCAGCACTTGGCCAGGAAGCCTTTGATGGCCTGGATCTCGCCGGCCGAGGGCAGCTGCGGGCTGCTGCTCGGGGGGGGCTGCTGCTGCTCCTGCCGCCGGTCGGTTAGTAGCCGCTGCAGCATGCTGGGCTCCGCCGTCTCCACCGTCTCGAAGTGCACCCGCTCCTGGGCCAGCCCCAGCACCAGCAGGGGAGCCCAGCAGCTGCGCACCAGCACCAGCTGCTCGTCCAGCGGCAGCTCCTGGAAGCAGGGCACGCTCTTGACGAAGCGCAGGGTCTTCACCAGCACTGCCGAGGCCGCCTTGCCCGCCACCTGCGGGCTGCGCAGAGCCAGGCGCCGCCGCGAGCCGCACGAGCAGCCGGGCCCCGGAGCCGCCTCTGGCGGCGGCGCCCGCGGCAGCGGCGGCGGGGCCGCTGCCTCCTTCCGCTCCTCGCTCTTGAGGATGTTGTAGAGGATGCTGCTCTGCCTCCGGCGCTCCGTGCAGCAGCGGCAGCCGGCCACGCACGCCATGGCGCCGCGGGGGGGGCGAGGGGGGCTCCCCTCCTGCCTGCTGGGCTGAGCCAGACGGGGAGCTCCCGCTGCTTGTCCCTTAACTTATTTATACCGTGTGCGTGCGTGTGCAGCCGCGCTGTGGCTCAGCCGTGCCAGGGGGCAGACGCTCATTACTGGCTGAGAGAGAGAGAGAGAGGGGAAAAAATCCTCCTCCTGCTGCTGCTGCTCTTGCTCGCCTCCTCTGCTGCAACTGCGGTGGCTAGAGGGAGCCTGAGAGCTGCTGGCTCCAGGTTGCCCCTGGCTTGAGGGCTATATTCATAGGAGATTAGGGTTGGAAGGGACCTCAGGAGGTGATCTAGTCCAGCCCCCTGCTCAAAGCGGGACCAACCCCAACTACATCATCCCAGGGCTTTGTCAAGCCGGACCTTTAAAAACCTCTAAGGAAGGAGATTCCACCACCTCCCTAGGTAACCCATTCCAGTGCTTCACCACCCTCCTAGTGAAAAAGTTTTTCCTAATATCGAACCTAAACCTCCCCCACTGCAACTTGAGACCATTACTCCTTGTTCTGTCATCTGCCACCACTGAGAACAGCCTAGCTCCATCCTCTTTGGAACCCACCTTCAGGTAGTTGAAGGCTGTTATCAAATCCCCCCTCACTCGTCTCTTCTGCAGACTAAATAACCCCAGTTCCCTCAGTCTCTCCTCATAAGTCATGTGCCCCAGACCCCTAATAATTTTTGTTGCCCTCTGCTGGACTCTCTCCAATCTGTCCACATCCCTTCGGTCGTGAGGGGACCAAAACTGGATACAATACTCCAGGTGTGGCTTCACCAGTGCCAAATAGAGGGGAATAATCACTTCCCTCAATCTGATGACAATGCTCCTACTAATGCAGCCCAATTTGCCGTTAGCCCTAACGAGGGCACACTGCTGACTCAGATCTAGCTTCTCATCCACTGTAATCCCCAGGTCTTTTTCTGTAGAACTGCTGCTTAGCCAGTTGGTCCCCACCCTGTGGCAGTGTATGGGATTCTTCCTTCCTAAGTGCAGGACTCTGCACTTGTCCTTGTTGAACCTCATCAGATTTCTTTTGGCCCAATCCTCCAATTTGTCTAGGTCACTCTGGACCCTATCCCTACCCTCCAGCGTATGCTCCAGCCTTACTCGCGGATCGCTCCCTGCCTTGCTTTCAGGTGTCTGTGGGGGGGGGGGAGATGAAACATTTTACACCCGTTCCTCCCCCTTCCCCTTTCCAGAGGCGCTCTCTGAAGTGGGGCAAGGGGCTGAGCTGCCACGCGCCTCTTCCCAGAGCACTGGATGGTGCCACCTGCCTCTGCCCGCAGGTGCTGCTCCGCACAGCAGGGGCCCCGCAGAGCGCTGGTTACATCCGCAAGTTTGGGGAAGGGACCTTTGAATCCAGCACCCCATGGAACCTGAGCTCAGGGGCCACGTGTTGGTAGACAGGCAGTTTCGCACCCAAGAGTCCCTGCAGAGTTTTCCCCAATCTCTCTGCGGGAGGGGCCAGGCGGGGTGGGAATTCCCTAAGGGAAAGGCAAGGCTGGGGGGAATTCCGTGGGGTATTCCCAAAGGAGGGAGCACATGGGGCACATAAATATAGGGTGTTACACCGGCACCAACTGAGAATTATATGGTGGAAATGTCTCCATTTATGCCAGTCTTCGTTTTTTACATTCCCAGTGCTAAATTAACCTGAGGCTCTAGGCCAGTTTCCTCGAAGAAGGGGGTAAACAGGTGCAACCTCCCCTACACTATGGGGTACCGAGGAGAGCAGAGCTGGAAAGTGGCTGCGTAGGCTCAGTAATCTCTGCCAGCAGAGCTCCTATAACACACTGGGTGAGATTTAAAGATGCTATCCCCCAGCAGAAAGCTTGAGGAAGGGAAGGGTAGGGGGTGGCATACCCCCACCATCACAAAAAGGTCGATCAATTTGGCACAGGAAGTTGAATGTTCACTACCTTTCACCGGGTTTGGGTAAATCTGGCCCTATGTATTTTATATACCTATTTCATCTTCCTATGGTGTTGTTTGTGAACCGTCCATCATCTTAAACAATTATGTCTTCTCACCTTCTGCCATATTATTAAATCAGTTCAATGCCTTTTTTGTTTCAGTTTTCACCAAAAAGGTTAGCAGTGATCAAGTGTCTAACATCCCTGTAAATGGGCTAGGATCTGAGGCTAAAATAGAGAAAACACAAATTCAGAATTATTTAGACAATTTACATATCTTCAAGTCATCAGGGCCTTACAAAATACATCCTGGAATACTTAAAGAACCAGCTGAAGAGATCTCTGAGGCAATAGCACTTATTTTTGAGAACCTGTGGAAGACAGGAGAGATCCCCAACTGTAGACCACTCAGCTTAACTTTGGTACCCGGAATGATAATTGAGCAAATCATCAATCAATTTGTAAGTGCCTAGACGATAAGGTTATAACTGTCAGCATGGATTTGTCAAGGATCAATCATGTCAAACCAACCTAATATCCTCCTTTGACAGGGTAACAGGCCTTGTGGATGGGGGGGGAGGAGGGAGCAGTAGATGTCATATATCTCGACTTAGCAAGTGATACTGTCTAAGATGACCGTCTGATAAACTAGGGAAACACAGCGTAGACAAACCTACTCTAAGGTGGGTGCACAACTGCTCAGGAAAGCCTACTCAACTACAATCAAGCTGGAAGGGCATATAGAGTGGGTTCCCACAGGGATCTGTCCTGGGTCTCGTTCTATTCCATATTGTCATACATGATTTGGATCGTGGCCTAGAGAGTATATTTGTAAAGTTTGCAGCCAGTACCAAGCTGAGAGGGGTTGCAAGCACTTTGGAGGACAGGAATAGAATTCACAATGATCTTGACAAAGTGGAAAAATGGTCTGAAACAAATAGGATGAAAGTCAACAAAGACAAATGCAAAGTACTGCATTTATGAAAGAGATTATCTGGGATGCTCCCAGTTCCATGCATGGGGCCAGTTAGACAGGCAGAACTGCAGAGTCTCAATGCGTGGATGAGATGATGGCTTAGATTTATTAGGAACTGGGGAAACTTTTGGGATAGGGGGAGCCTATACAGGAAGGATGGACTCCACCTAAACCAAAATGGAACCAGATTGCTGGCACTTAAACAGGTCATAGAGCAGTTTTTAAACTAAGAGCTGGGGGAAAGCTGGCAGGTGCAGAGGAACACATGGTTCGGACATCCCTTAGGATGGGATCCCTTAGCAGGGTCTGATCAGAAACAGTCAAATAAAAAAGATTCTCATTTAATTACATTGTGTAATGGCAGACAGCTAAAAGGAGACAAGTTTTTAAAGTGCTTATATACCAATGCTAGAAGTCTAAATAATAAGATGGGTGAACTAGAGTGCCTCGTATTAAATGAGGATAGTGATATAATAGGCATCACAGAAACTTGGTGGAATGAGGATAATCAATGGGATACAGTAATACTAGGGTATAAAATATATGGGAAGGACAGAACAGGTTGTGCTTGTGGGGGAGTGGCATTATAAGCATAGAATCAAATGAAGTAAAAATCGTAAATAAATCAAACTGTACCATAGAATCTCTATGGATAGAAATTCCATGCTCTAATAATAAGAATATAGCGGTAGGGATATATTAGCAACCACCTGACCAGGATGGTGATAGTGACTGTGAAATGCTCAGGGAGATTAGAGAGGCTATTAAAATACAAAACTCAATAATGGGGGATTTCAATTATCCCAGTATTGACTGGGTACATGTCACCTCATGAGGGGATGCAGAGATAAAGTTTCTTGACACCTTAAATGACTGCTTCTTGGAGCAGCTGGTCCTGGAACCTACAAGAGGAGAGGCAATTCTTGATTTAGTCCTAAGTGGAGCACAGGATCTGGTCCAAGAGGTGAATATAGTGGACTGCTTGGTAATAGTGACCATAATATAATTAAATTTAATATCCCTGTGGCAGGAAAAACATTTAATTTCAGAAAGGGGAGCTAACACAAAATGAGGAGATTAGTTAAACAGAAATTAAAGGGTACAATGCCAAAAGTGAAATCTCTGCAAGCTGCATGGAAACTTTTTAAAGACACCATAATAGAGGCTTGACTTAAATGTATACCCCAAATTAAAAAAACATAGTAAGAGAACCAAAAAAGAGCCACCGTGGCTAAACAACAAAGTAAAAGAAGCAGTGAGAGGCAAAAAGACATATTTGTAAAAGTGGAAGTTAAATCCTTGTGAGGAAAATAGAAAGGAGTATAAACACTGGCAAATGAAGTGTAAAAATACAATTAGGAAGGCCAAAAAATAATTTGAGGAACAGTTAGCCAAAGACTCAAAGAGTAATAGCAAATTTTTGTTAAGTACATCGGAAGCAGGAAGCCTGCTCTATGATCAGTGGGGCCACTGGACGATCAAGGTGCTAAAGGAGCATTCAAAGACAATAAGGCCATTGGGGAGAAACTAAATGAATTCTTTGCATCAGTCTTCACGGCTGAGGGTGTGAGGGAGATTCCGGAACCTGAACCATTCTTTTTAGGTGACAAATCTGAGGAACTGTCCCAGATTGAGGTGTCATTAGAGGAGGTTTTGGAACAAATTGATAAACTAAACAGTAATAAGTCTCCAGGACCTGATGGTATTCACCCAAGAGTTCGGAAGGAACTCAAATGTGAAATTGCAGAACTACTAACTGGAATCTGTAACCTATCATTTAAATCAGCTTTTGTACCAGATGACTGGAGGATAGCTAATATGACGTCAATTTTTAAAAAGGGCTCCAGAGGTGATCTCGGCAATTACAGACCTGTAAGCCTGACTTCAGTACTGGGCAAACTGGTTGAAACTATAATAAAGAACAATATTGTCAGACAATAGATGAACATAATTTGTTGAGGAAGAGTCAACATGGTTTTAGTAAAGGAAAATCATGCCTCACCAATCTACTAGAATTCTTTGAGGGGGTCAACAAGCATGTGGACCAAGGGGATTCAGTGGCTATAGTGTACTTAGATTTTCAGAAAGCCTTTGACAAGGTCCCTCACCAAAGGCTCTTACACAAAGTAAGCTGCCACAGGATAAGAGGGAAGGTGCTCTCATGGATTGGTAACTGGTTAAAAGATAGGAAACAAAGGGTAGGTATAAATGGTCAGTTCTCAGAATGGAGAGGGGTAAATAGTGGTGTCCCCCAGGGGTGTGTTCTGGGCCCAGTCCTATTCAACATATTCATAAATGATCTGGAAAAAGGGGTAAACAGTGAGGTGGCAAAATTTGCAGATGATACAAAATTACTAAAGATAGTTAAGACCCAGGCAGACTGCGAAGAGCTACAAAAGGATCTCTCAAAACTGGGTGACTAGGCAACAAAATGGCAGATGAAATTTAATGTTGATAAATGCAAAGTAATGCACATTGGAAAGCATAATCCAAACTATACATATAAAATGATGGGGTCTAAATTAGCTGTTACCACTCAAGAAAGAGATCTTGGAGTCACTGTTGATAGTTCTCTGAAAACATCCACTCAATGTGTAGTGGCAGAAAAAAGAGAACAGAATGCTTGGAATAATTAAGAAAGGGATAGATAATAGGACAGAAAATATCATGTTGCCTTTATATAAATCCATGGTGCACCCACATCTTGAATAGTGTGTGCAGATGTGGTCGCCCCATCTCAAAAAAGATATTTTGGAATTGGAAAAGGTTCAGAAAAGGTCAACAGAAATGATTAGGGATATGGAACAGCTTCTATATGAGGAGAGATTAATAAGACTAGGACTTTTCAGCTTGGAAAAGAGATGGCTAAGGGGAGATATGATTGAGATCTATAAAATCATGACTGGTGTAGAGAAAGTAGATAAGGAAGTGTTGTTTACTACTTCTCATAATACAAGAACTAGATGTCACCAAATGAAATTAATAGGCAGCAGGTTTAAAACAAATAAAAGGAAGTATTTCTTCACACAACGCACAGTCAACCTGTGGAACTGCTTGCCAGAGGATGTTGTGAAGGCCAAGTCCATAACAGGGTTCAAAAAAGAACTAGATAAATTCATGGAGGATAGGTCCATCAATGGCTATTATCCAGGATGGGCAGGAATGGTGTCCCTAGCCTCTGTTTGCCAGATGCTTGGAATGAGTGATGGGGATGAATCATTTGATGATTACCTGTTCTGTTCATTCCCTCTGGGGCACCTGGCACTGGCCACTGTCGGAAGACAGGATACTGGGCTAGATGAAACTTTGGTCTGACCCAGTAGGGACATTCTTATGTTCTTATGTAATAATCAATTGCACAAATACAAAATGGGAAATTACTGCCTAGGAAGGAGTACTGCAGGTGGGGACAATAGACAGTCACTAACTAAATATGAGTCAACATTGTAACACTGTTGCAAAAAAAAAAAGTGAACCTCATTCTGGGATTTGTCAGCAGGAGTACTTGTAAGCAAGACATGAGAAGTAATTCTTCCACTCAGCACTGATAAGGCCTCAGCTGGAGTACTGTGTCAAGTTCTGAGCACCACACTTGGGAAAGCTGTGGACAAATTGGAGAAGACGTAATGGACAAGAGGTATTGGATTTAAATTGCAGCAATCGAGATTTAGGTTAGACATTAGGAAAAACTTCCTAAATGTAAGGGTGGTTAAGCACTGGAACAAATTATCTAGGGAAGTTGTGGAATCTCAGTCATCGGAGGTTTTTTAAGGACAGCTTAGACAAACACCTGTCAGAGATGGACTAATAATGTATAAATCCTGCCTCGGTGCAGATGACTTATCAAGTTCTTTTCAAGTCCGACATTTCTAAGATTATAGTATGAACTATATCACCAGTAAACACAAATATTCCCTTTAACCCCAACTTTCCAGCTTTCCAAAGATCAATGCTTTGGGAATCAGTGTAATGAGGAAATAATCATTACAGAAATCTGGGGAGGGGGAGACCTAATGTGCACCTTAGGGAAGATGAATATTCTATATAAACCTGATTTTCTTCTCTTTCTGAACGAGCCATAAGTAATTGTGCTTTCTCAATCAGACTAATTTCAATTAATTATGTGCTATAAGGAATATTGTAATCCATTTAATAAAGAGTTAATTATCTGTGTGCTGCACAAGAAGGAAACTTTGTGAGCTATTGTTCTATTGACTAGAAAAGCCTTGGAATAGATTGAAAGGGAGTTGATTGTTGTAAGCGGTGCTCTCCACCTGTTGTCTCAGTAACTGATTTGATCTAAAGAGCAGTCTAAACTGGGAATGAGCTTCTTGAAAATACTTCCTGTTTTCAAATAAAAGGAATAATTTGTTAAGGAAATATAAGTACATGCTTTCTATTTCTGAGAAAATATAAGCCTTGGGTAAGACTCAGCCTTCAGTTACACCCATGATTCTTATCCAACTGAATGGACATTCGTGGGTACAGTTGTGGGCAAACATCCCTTTATCTATAAATATCTTGGGCTTAAGAGGTTATATGTTTTTCGTGCAGTACTGTATAAGTGCAAGTTATTTACTATGAGTAAACACCAATTTTCCAAATGCATATTATCCAAAATTTAGGTTATCCAGAAGCCCCCTGTAGAATCTAAAATTAATTTATCTGTAACTCTGTAGTTAACATTTTTGACATCCCCAAGACATCATATATTTTGCACCTGCCCAGCATTTCAGATCACTGTTGACTCAAGAGCCCTTATCCAGTTTTCCAAAGACCTGGTCCATGACCTATTTATTTGCTTATAATATTGGCCATGTATTACTAGATGCCTCAGATAATAAATGATTGCACACTTTATGGCCAAGCATGTTGTTTTACTGCAATGGAAAGATTATGAGGGAAAACTTCACTAGATATAAGAATTTCATATTTGACCCTCTATAACAGGCACCCAAAAAAGGCAAATTTGTAACAATGTCATTAATTTTCTCCTTCTTAATTTTCATCGTAACACAGAAGTTAGGTATGAAAAATGCCTCTCTGGTTATCTAGTCCAATGGTTCTCAAACTGTGGGTCGGGACCCCGAAATGGGTCGTGATCCCATTTTAATAGGGTCGCCAAGGCTGGCTTAGACTTGCTGGGGCCCAGGACTGAAGCCCAAGCCCCACTGCCCATGGCAGAAGCCCAAGAGCTTCAGCACCGGGTGACAGGGCTTAGGTTACAGGACCCCTTTTGACGTCCCCCCCAAGGTGGTAGAGCTCGGGCTTTGACCCTCACACTGGGGTCGGTGGGGCTCAGGTGGGCTCAGTCTGTGGTCCCGCCTCCTGAGGTCGTGTAGTAATTTTTGTTGTCAGCAGGGGGTCATGATGCAATTAAGTTTGAGAACCCCTGATCTAGGCCATTCCCTTTGCCAGAATCAATTGTTCCCTAAGATATATTCTCTAGAGTTTTTTCCAATGTAGTTATCATATCTTTTTTTCTTCTCTTCTGTTTGTGATTCTTTGGGCCAAACTCAGAGGTGAATCTAATCAAGTCTTAGAAAATAGAGGGGTGGGTCTAAATTGGTGTAATTTATATTTTCTTCTGATTTCTTTAAATTCTGTTAATTTAGACCCCAATGCTGAATTTACACATGCTTAACTTTACTCACATTAATAGTTTCATTCACTTCAATGGGACTCCTCACATGACTACAGTTAAGTATGTGTGTAAGTACTTGTAAGACCAGGTCTTTGGATTCCCATAATCTTACGTATTTAGTTCTAGATTGTGACTTGGACTACATGCACAATCAGAGGTGTAAGGTAGAGTAAAAGCCTCCCTTAAAAATCTGCAAGATTATATAGAATTTGGTCCCTTAGAAGAGGTGGGTGAGGACTGAGGCAGAGCCTTGATTACAGGTATAACCTGGCAGCAAATTCTACCCCCAACCCTCGGAAGCAAGGAGGCAGCAGGGAAAGAATTATCTCTGAGCGGTGTCTCTGAGGCACAGTTCTGTACTATTCCATTTCAGGTACTTATGCCCCCCACTGCTGCCATACCTGAGTGCCTCACAATTTTTAATATATTTATCTTCACAACAGCCCTGTGAGGTTGGGAAGTGCTATTTATCCCCATTTTACAGATGGGCAACTGAGGTTACAGAGAGGCTAAATGACTTTCCCATGATGACACAGGAAGTCTGTGGCAGAATAGGAATTTGGTCCCCTAAGCCCTAGGCTAGTGTCCTAACCACTTCAGCATCCTTTCTGTCCTGACGCAGGTGCAGCTTACATATTATCCCTTGCTCAGGGCTGTGCATTTAAGGTACAATGTAGGCTTCAGATTAAAAAGGTCAAATTCAGAGGTGATGTGTACATTATGCCAGTCTACTCTCGCAAATTTTGCCAGTATAGCTATACTGGTTGCAATATTTCTGGTGTAGATGCAGTTTTACTAGCATAAAAGCACTTTTGCTGGTGTATCCTATTTTGCTCTCTGAATTAGTATAAACTATACCAGCAAAAGCACTTTTTTTTGCCAGTGTAAACTGCATCTGCAGTGGAAGGGTTTTGCCAATACAGATGTACTGGCAACGTTTTTAAATGTAGACTCACCCTAGACCCCAGCTGCCCTTGACATGAACTTAGAGCCCACTGTGAATGCTGAAACCTCTACCAATGTCTACATGAAATTACACATACCTGCTGAGGAGCTAAGCTCTCATCCACTCCTTATTTTCCCTCCACTCATCATGATGTGTCTAATTCTAGATAGCAAGCTATCCAAAACCTTCATAATCTGTTTCCTCCGTAAAGCATCTAGCATGCTTCTGTGCACTGGGAATATTTAGGAATACAGATCTAATCAGGTACTCCTCATATATATATTTAGTATAAACTTTATACATTCTTTACTCTTCAGCCTTTCTTTTGTATTATACATTTGTCTTTAATACTAAGTTTTCAAAGCCAATGCAGGTTTTTCCTTAAAAAAAAAAATTACAGCACCTATCTTTTAATATATAAAGTTACATAGCCAAGAATAAGTGTTTCTGCCAAAGGATCTAATGTTACCTGCATGTGAATGAATACCATATTGTCTAAACATGAATAGACTTATACAAAGACATTAAAAAATAGCAGCCTTGAATATAAAGGTGATATGCTGCATTCTTGGCAGTCTTGTGCTTTCATGTTACTCTTCAGTGTCTATATAGCTCATTGGATAGCACTCTTGTTTCTTGGCCAGAACACAGAAAGTTAAATTTCAGAAAAGGACTGGCATTCATATTTAATGCTGTCACAGCATAGATAGTAGCAGGGAGATACTTCACTGTTAGGGGCCAGATCCTGAGAGCTGCTGAGCACCTCTACTTCCCACAGATATTCTGTGTTGAGCAACACTGAAGTATACACTAGTTTTCAGCCTTCAGATGAGATGTTAAACTTAGGCCCAATCTGGTTGGTTACCCAGGTGGAAGTTAAAGATTCTCATGACTCTTTCTTAACAAAAATCATTGAGCCTGGTACCTTGGCCCCCATTACTTTTCTCAGTGGATTAGGTCATAATCCACCAGACTGCATGTGTTTTTCTGAACTGCTAGGGATGAACAGTTAAAGCAGTGAATAGGGATTTAGCTGCATGACAATTTGTTTTCCTCACAGATCCCTTTCAGTCTTACCCCCATATGGCTGTTGTGTGTGTCTGTACGAGTGTTTCTCATCCTTTTCAGGTTGGCAATCCTTTAGTCAAAGTCAAACATTTTCACAATCCGCTTACTTTTATAGGAAATGTAAGAGTACAAATGTATCAATGACGGCATTAATAAGCCTATATAATTTATTGGTGTGTATGTTTTGAGAGATTGACAGAAAATACTTGATCTTGAAAGGTAACAGTGTATGGGGATTGCAATATTCATTGCTTTTGATTGTAATAAAAATTTTAATGCCTGGTGACCCCCCCGCCCCCCGCCATCCTGATTGCCCTTCATGACCCTGCTGGAAGCAGGGCTTGCGGCAGAGCTGGTCTCCAAGCAACCTAACAAGTGCAGCTGGCTTGTAGTAGGCTCCCTGGTTGGTTACCCTGTACTGACACACCGGCTCTTAAGCCCAGCAGCAGGAGCAGTTCAGAGGCTGCTCAGCATTTGTGTATGGATGTGCTAGCACCTGCTTAACCCCACCCTTGCCCCTACCTTGCCTTATTCCAGGTTAACCCAGTCCAAATTTTTCCATTCCAATTCCTGACTTCTGACTTCTTCAGCTCTGATCCTTGGCTCTGGTATCTGACCTCTGACTCCAGTTCTTACCCTCACCTCTGGCACTCTGCCTCTCACTCCAGTTCTGACTCTGGGTTCTGATTCCTGGCTACTGACTCCCACCCTAACCATTAGGCAGACTGCCCATGTCCTGGTCACGTGACACCAACCTGCAGCCCCAGGTCCTCAAGGATGTTAAAAAGAATATTTGTAGTTAATTATGAGCTGAAAGTGTGTTTCTTGGGCCACATCCTGCAACTTTTAAACTGAAGCATGTTTGAGTCAGTTCCATTGCTATAGGAAGGAGGTAGGAAGTGCTTCCTTCCCTTTGCATGCTTCCCAACCCCATAAGCAGCTCTGGTATGAGCCAGCTGTGCACTAACCAGCTGCTCTCCCTTCCTTTCTGCAGTGGCTTAGCAGCAACTGTGCTGCCCACCTGCTTACGGAGGGAGGTGAGAGTAACTCTGGCTCTCTATTTTCCTGCCCGGCTGTGGGATGCTCAGGAAATGCAGATTAGGAGCTTGACTGGTTCTGTCTGACCTAGGGAAGTGGCTAATGTGGAATGTATCCCTTGACCCTGCACATCCAACCCAGGGCAGTCTAGCAGAAAAGAGAGAAAGGAGAAACTCAGAGCCAGTTACAGCTTCCTGATTCTTTGCCGTGGTCCATAAATTATGCCAGCTGGAACAGTCCTCAAAAGAGCACACACCAGTGGCACTTTCCAGCCACTGTCCTGATCTGCCTGCTGATCAGTGTATAGTTTGTGAAGAGGCGCTGACTCTGTGGGTGCTCCGGGGCTGAAGCACCCACAGAAAAAAAATAGTGGGTGCTCAGCGCTCACCAGTAGGCCCTGCCAATCAGCTTCTCCTCCTCCCCGACAGTGCCTCCCTCAGCTCCTCTCCCTCCCACCCGCCACTGTTCAGCTGTTTGACAAGAATGGTTTGTTTGACAAGACGGTTTGACAAGAATGGTGAAACTAGGAAATGGAAGTCAGAGAAAGCCTAAATCTATATCACTAGAACTTTGGCAAACCAGCATGTTTGAGCAAAGTGTAGAAGCAGGGGTAATTTCTATCTGCTCTCTAGAGACCATAGTAGATGTGTATAAACATATGCTGGTGGAACCCTTAAGTGGTCAGTCTGCAATTGGTAAATGATCTGAAAATGTTATATGCAGGGCTGGCAAGGAAACAGTTTTCCCACCCCGTGAGAATTTTTGACATTTCCAAACATGTTTCCAATCCCAAACTGAGACTAATAGTCAAAATCTCAGGAAAGGTAGCTATTACCAGCAGGAGAGCGGGCGGGGAGGATGAGGGAGGGATCCTTTTGTAGTGATAATCAAGGTGGGCCATTTCCAGCAGTTGACAAGAACAGTAGGAGGGGAAATAAACAAGGGAAATAGTTTTACTTTGTGTAATGACACATCCACTCCCAGTCTTTATTCAAGCCTAAGTTAACTGTATCCAGTTTGCAAATTAATTCCAATGATTGAAGTGTCACATCATTTATTCTTTTCTCTACGTAAAAGAATAAATGGACACAAATCAGACGTCAAGAATTATACCATTCAAAAACCAGTCGGAGAACACTTCAATCTCTTTGGTCACTCAATTACAGACCTAAAAGTCACAATTCTTCAACAAAAAAACTTCAAAAACAGACTCCAACAAGAGACTTCTGAATTGGAATTAATTTGCAAACTGGATACAATTAATTTAGGCTTAAATAAAGACTGGGAGTGGATGTGTCATTACACAAAGTAAAACTATTTCCCTAGGTTTATCTCCCCCCGCTGTTCCTCAGACGTTCTTGTCAACTGCTGGAAATGGTCCACCTTGATTATCACTACAAAAGGTTTTTTCCCCCCCGCTGTCCTGCTGGTAATAGCTCACCTTACCTGATCACTCTCGTTACAGTGTGTATGGTAACACCCATTGTTTCATGTTCTCTGGGTATATAAATCTCCCCACTGTATTTTCCACTGAATGCATCCGATGAAGTGAGCTGTAGCTCACAAAAGCTTATGCTCAAATAAATTTGTTAGTCTCTAAGGTGCCACAAGTCCTCCTTTTCTTTTTATAGTACAATAATACTGTAGACAATCAGTTGATTCAACTGCTTATTATTTGGGGTTCTGACCCCGTGTTCTCCCCCACAGGTGTCTGGACCCTGATTATCACATGTATCCTCCACAATATTTGGGGATGCTCCATGCACTGCCTGCTCTGAATTTAACCCAGATATTGCATTGCAATGTTTACTCCATGTTATTGCATCATCATGAGATATCATCACCACGTGTACTAGCAGTACAATACAGCAACGGATTATCATAGGTCTGCTATTCGAAGTGATAGCTTCTCTCTTTCCTTTCCTTTCTATTTCCCCCAGCTGCTAAAATGTGCCAGGAGTAACTGAGAGGCCCCAGCAGCTTCAATTTATTTGCTTAGTGCCTCCCACTGTTTAGCATGTGTTAAGCAATGCGAGGAGCAGTAAGAGTCCTATCATTGGACTTAGAAAAATAAAATAAATGCATACTAATCTTCATTCTGGGAACCTCTCAAAGGCTGATTGTTTCACAGTTTAGCTGCCTATTTAATATTTCTATCCAGATCCATGCAGAAGCAGTTGCTTGCTCATGATATTTTGGCACAGGCCTCACGATTTTGGAATGCATGAGGTTGGCTATACTGTTAGAGTAGAGAAATTTTCAACAGTGAAACTAAACTGATGTAGCTACACCAGTGCAAACTCTTACCATAGACATGTAAAACTGGGCGTGCACTAGTGCTGCAAGTAGGCTGCTTCTATTTGGGGTTTGCAGTCGTGTCGCTATAGTTATGTACTTATACAAGTGCAAATTTCTTTAACATGGACAGAGCCCTAAAGGGTAGTGTCTGTGTCTATCTCCGCCTAGTCAAATGTTCTCTCTTTCCAAACACAATAAGTGGTGTGCAACTAGTTTAACTGAGCAGTATCTGTGAACACACATAAAGAGATATTTATATTATGCATCTAGCAGAGAGTTGACAAAGGTGAAACTAGAGCTCCAGTAGCATTAATTTTAAAGTTCTACAGTACAATTCAGTAAACCACTGCATTTATATAACGTTGCTTCCTTTCTTTTCTGTGAAAGGGTCAGTCGATTCATTGTCACATTTTTGTTAGAAGATCTTGTATTAGTCATCTGTCTTCTTGAAGAACATGTGAATGGGGTGTCTAATCTTACTGTATCTCTGATTCAGCCCTGTCTGCACTAGAAAAGACATGCACATACTGAGGCATGATCTATCCTAGAAGTTTTGCTGTTCCATCTATATCCATTAGGACTGTGACAAAAATCACACCCTGCCCAACATAGCAATACTGATATAACTGCATCCGTACTTTGTCTTTTGCCAGAATAGCTATGTTGATTAGGGGTGTGATTTTGTTCATCCTCCTAACTGACATAGGTATGCCAGAAAAACTTTTATGTCAGACTTGGCCTCTGTGTGTGTGTGTGTGTGTGTGTGTGTAATGCATGTACAGGAAAGAAGAAAATAAAAGAAATATATTTAAGCTCGTCATGACTGAACTGGCATGAACAACTAAGTTATTTTGGTAATATACCCATATTTATTAATAGGCAAAAATAACTTGACAGACCCCAACACTGCTGTTGCTTCACGTGTATAAAATTGAACTGCTAGGCCTGATTTTTCTTGGTTCACTTTGATCCGGGCTACTGGGCCTGTACTCCTGCTCTATGGTGCAGCAAGGGCACCCACTCTCAGGCTTCCATCTCCCCTAGTGGTCACCTCTCTTGGGTATAGACTCACATCTCTCCACCTACTGACAGAGGTATCTCCAGGCTGAACAGTTCCCTGCCAAAAACAGGCTGCCTAAGCAAGCTTCTCTTGCCGTCTCTTCAGAGACTAATAACAGAGTGACTGCCACCAGTTATAAATTATCACAGCACGTCTAAGAATAAAATAGGCTTGCACAAAGTAAAAGCATTACAGAGAAAATATATTAAAAACAATAAAAGAACATTTACATGCAAGCCAATAAGCTTATCTAAGATCACCCCACCTCTAACATGGTCTCTCACCGAATCATTCCTTCAAAACCCCACAAAAAGAGAAGGTAATTAGCATATAATTAGTTCCTCTCCTCTGGGCATAGCTTCAAATGGATGGAGTCCAAGTAGGTCATTTTCATTCCCCTCACCCGGAGGTATTTCTGAAGAAATCCACTTTACATACATTGTCCCAAAAAGTCCTTTGAAGTTCTTAACATTTATATTAGTCAAGACCCTAGAAAAGTTATATACCATTCTACAATAAAATATAAACAATTGCATTTTTAATACAATGGATCCCAAAGGTATTAAACCTAATTTAATAAAGTTAATGTTAATTCCACAGAGTTTGTCCAAGATATTACAGGATATTGTCTGTCTGTCACACACTTCGCAGAATATTCTTGAATCACTACAAATATGAGCACAGTAGCTCTCAAAACAATAGTATAAATCTCCCTTAAAAAAAACAAGAAGCATGTTTCAGTTCATGTTCATCTAATCAATATGGATGCCAGAGGCTATTGATTTAATCCTGATTACACAGAAAGAGGCTAATTGTGTTCTTCCATGAACAGCAATAAAGCAATTTATATAAGAAATTAGAGAGCTTCCATGAGAGAATGCCATAATATTTTAAATTATGTTTATTTGTCATTAAAAGATGGCAAATATACTACATCTTTTAATGTCTATATTCTTTTGTCTTGTTTCATTTAATATACCGAGCTAAAGCAAACTAATTTTTTCTCTTCTGTTGCTGTATGTAACTCTCCACTAGTAATATGGGCTGTCTTGCTATCTATCCCCTTTATATTTGGTTAACATTAAGGATTTGTTGGTTCCACTATAATAGCAATGTGAAGAAACTTAGATTTCGGGGGTTGAGGTAAGTAGGAGTGACCCCCCTTTACTGCATTCTTTACCATAGTATATGAGCTCCTGCTGGGGCAGGGGTGGCCAACCTGAGCCCAAGAAGGAGCCAGAATTTATCAATGTACATTGCCAAAGAGCCACAGTAATACATCAGAAGCCCCCCATTAGCTCCCCGACCCTGCTCCCAGTGCCTCCCACACGCCAGCAGCCCCACCGATCAGCACCTTCCCCTCCCTCCCTGCACCTCCCAATCAGCTGTTTCGATCAGCTGTTCCATGACGTGCAGGAGGCTCTGGGGGAGAAGCGAGGGCACAGCAGGCTCAGGGGAAGGGGCGGGAAGGGATGGAGTGGGGGCAGGGCTTGTGGCAGAGCCAGGAGTTGAGCAGTGAGCACCCCGCGGCATATTGGAAAGTTGTCACCTGTAGTTCCAGCCCCGGAGTCGGTGCCTATACAAGGAGACACATAATAACTTCTGAAGAGCTGCATGTGGCTCCGGAGCCACAGGTTGGCCACCCCTGTGCTGGGGGGTTGTTGCATCAAACAGGGAAGATGAGAGAGTTACAGGTAGCTGTGAGAAGGTGGATAAGAAGAAAGGAATATGGATAGTGAGGATTAGAAGATATAGGACAGTGAGAACTAGGAAGAAAGTGACTGTAGCATGCATATGAGATACTCCTGGGGGAATTCTGCACTAAAAAATTAAAAATTCTGTGCAAAATATTTTAAAATTCTGCAAAATTCTGCATGTTTTATTTGTTAAAATAATACAATATTATCACACTGGTTTCAATTATTTTGGTAATTTATTTAAACTACAATACAATGGATGAAGAATAGGAGTAGGGAGCACTGGAGGAAATCCGCAAACCCACTCTTTCTAATAATAATATAGCTAGTACTGACCCTTTATTCTGGTTATTAGTCAACAAATATATGCAGTCATATGCTCAGTGTTACATCATAGGCAACTGAAGAGCAAGCGAGGGCTGGGGACTCAAACTCATAATTTATATTGGCTACTGACCATCTCCAGAAAGGTCAGTAGCAAACAGTTCAGGGAGCATATTTTGATAGGAAATTTTTTTCAGTCCAAAAATTTAGATCAGTTCTAATCACTAAAGCACCATAAGCATCTATAAGACCACCCTGTCCTTTAGAATAAGGCTCCTTTACACCACTCCAGCAATGTAAAGGTGCCTTAATGGCAATAATTCACTAAGCAGGCAAGCTTCTACATTCTGAGGGGACAGAGCCTGCCCCACACCTACCTCCCCAGAAACACCCCAAAGCCCTGCCCCTCCATGCCGAGCGTGCCACAATAGCGAGCAAGAGGGACAGAGTGTCTCTCTCTCTCTCTCTCTGACACATGCCTGCCCAGCCCTCCTGTCCCAGTGGTGATTTATGCCAGAGGTGACCCTGGCAACTACAGGCCAGTAAGCCTCACTTCAGTACCGGGCAAATTGGTTGAACTATCGTAAAGAACAAAATTGTCAGATACATAGATGAACATAATTTGTTCAGAAATAGTCAACATGCTTTTTGTAAAGGTAAATTATGCCTCACCAATCTAGTAGAATTCTTTGAGGGGGTCAACAAGCATTTGGACAAAGGAGATCCACTGGATCTCGTGTATTTAGATTTTCAGAAAGCCTTTGACAAGGTACTTCACCAAAGGCTCTTAAGCAAAATAAACAGTCATGAGATAAGAGGGAAGGTTCTCTCTCAGATTGGTAACTGGTTAAAAGATAGGAAACAAAGGGTACGAATAAATGGTCGGTTTTCAGAATGGAGAGAGGTAAATAGTGGTGTCCCCCAGGAAGTTGTACTGTGCCCAGTCCTATGTAAAATATTCATAAACAATCTGGAAAAAGGGGTAAACAGTGAGGTGGCAACATTTTTCAGACGATACAAAACTACTCAAGATAGTTAAGTCCCAGGCAGACTGCGAAGAGCTACAAAAGGATCTCACAAGACTGGGCAACTGGGCAACAAAATGGCAGATGAAATGTAATGTTGATAAATGCAAAGTAATGCATACTGGAAAGCATAATCCCAACTATACATATAAAATGATGGGGTCTAAATTAGCTGTTATGACTCAAGAAAGAGATCTTGGAGTTATTGTGGATAGTTCTCTGAAATCATCCACTCAATGTGCGGCGGCAGTCAATAAAGCAAATGGAATGTTGGGAATCATCAAGAAAGGGATAGATAATAAGACAGAAAATATCATATTGCCTCTATATAAATCCATAGTACGCCTACACCTTGAATACTGCATGCAGATATCGTCACCCCACCTCTAAAAAGATATATTGGAATTGGAAAAGGTTCAGAAAAGGGCAACAAAAATTATTAGGGGTATAGAACGGCTTCCATATGAGGAGAGATTAATAAGACTGGGACTTTTAAGCTTGGAAAAGAGACGACTAAGGGGGGATAGGATAGAGGTCTATAAAATCATGAGTGGTACAGCGAAAGTAAATAAGGAAGTGTTATTTACTCCTTCTCATAAAACAAGAACAAGGAGCCACTAAATGAAATTAATAGGTTGCAGGTTTAAAACAAACACAAGAAAGTATTTTCTCATGCAACGCACTGTCAACCTCTGGAACTGCTTGCCAGAGGTTGTTGTGAAGGCCAATACTATAATGGGGTTCAAAAGGGAGCTAGATAGATTCATGGAAGATAGGTCCATCAATGGCTATTAGCCAGGATGGGCAGAAATGGTGTCCCTAGCCTCTGTTTGCCAGAAGCTGGGATTGGGTGACAGGGCATGGATCACCTGATGATAACCTGTCTGTTTATTCCCTTTGGGACATCTGCCATTGGCCACTGTCAGAGGACAGGATACTGGGTTTGATGGACCTTTGGTCTGACCCAGTATGGCCATTCGTATGTTCTCTACTGGCTGCTCCAGGAGTCCAAACTGACCTGCCTGCACTGGTTGGTATGACTGCTCTTGTGGTTTCCCTTTGCTTCCCTATCAGAAGTCATTTTTCTGCGGGAAAGCAAAGAAATCTGTGGGGGCCATGAATTCTGTGCACATGTAGTGACACACAATGCCCCCAGAAATAAATAAGAGGAACAAGTAAAGTAAAAAATGAGGAATGATAAACGAGAGAGATTGAGAAAAGATAAATACAGAAAGCTGGGTAAAGTAGAACACCAAGATGATGGGCAGAGAATAAAGAAGGAGAAAGAAAAGAGCAAGAAATATAGTAGGGCTTGGAGCATGAGAGAGTCCTTGTTAAAAAAAAAAGTGGGGCAGAAAACAGAGTGAAAGGATGGGGTCCAAAGAAAGCAGAAAAGTGCGCAAGGTCATAAATATTATTCCCTCCAAACTCCTTTTTCTGTAGTGTGTTCTAATGTTACTTTCTGAAAAGGGCAGGGAAGGGAGGGATCAGCTGGGTTGCAGTGAGAAGAAGGAGTAGAAGACATTTTTTCTTTCCCTTCCCCAGCTGTCCAAACAATCCCACATGCATCTCCCTGATTACAGTAAAATTTCTCCCCCAATCCTGTCACCATCTTGATAGGTAATTCTAGGTTTTTGCTTTGAAAAGACGGTCATGTTTCAAGAATGAAGGGAGAGAGTTTGCTTCCGAGGAAATAAATCAAATAAATAATGAGTCTCACTATTTATTTTGTGCACCAGCCACTTGTGCTCAATGTATATTACATATACCAATTGCAAAATAACATTTATTCTGAGAGGAAAAAAACCCTAAAAGGTCATTATTGAGTGACCACTCCAGTGTCTTATTTCTTCCATACAAAAGGTCTTTGAGTTCAAATCTTTTATTCTCCTCAAGGACCACTCTTCTTTTTACACTTTTAACACTGCAGATCATATCATTTCCTTGAACTGGAGAGTGATGGTACTATTGACAGCATCTGTCCTCGTGCCCCAGTTCCACTAGTGGAGGCAGATCCTTGTGGAGTACCCATAGAAGGGCTTCTATAGGGTTGGGAACAAGAAGCAAGGGAAGATGCAAGGTGGAAAGACACACAAAGGGAAGAAGGAATTAGTGTGATGGTCTAGTGGCATCAGAATTCCAAACTAGGACTGGTCTCTCACACCCAGGGCGGAGCTGGAACTAGATGTACTGCAGATATAGAGCACTCTGTGAGTATGTCTACACTGCAATAAGAACACGCACAGATGGCCTGTGTCAGCTCTTACTACAGCATGAAGTCCCTGCTAGCCTGAGTGGAGGACTTAATGTGTGGTGACATTCCTTCATAAGGGTGCATAGCCCTACTGCTGGGATTTATTACCCTTAGAAGGGGGGAATCTGTATGGCCCAAACCTAGGAATACGTTCACTTTTTCCTCTTAAATATAATTGCTTTGAATATAGAAGTGGTATGGAGGAGACGGGGTTGTGGTTTTTTTCTTTATCCCTGAATTGTGCAAAAAAGACTTGAATTTTTTATGCTAAACACGGAAAGGAGCACACACACTCAATTTCTTCACAAAATTGTATGCAATATATTTAATTTATAGTCAATTGTCTGCTCATAATTCAGCTTTAAATGGTAGTCCCTATAATAACCTGTTTTGTTGGCTTATTCAGTAAACTGGTAGAGGCATGTTCCAATTTTATGAGATTTATTACCTGTATTGCCAGATGACCTTAGCATCTTGTTCTCTTTCTCCTGGTGATGAGAATTAAGAGTTATTACTGAGAGCACTGGGAACTTCTGAAATTGTTCCAGCTTTAAATGGTGTGACTCAACAAGCAAGTTAACCTTTCATTTTTGTTTGCATTGTAGCAATTCCCTAGGATTTCATAGACACTTGCAACGGAATGACATAATATTTATACAGTGTCTCATAATTATTTCCCTTGCATCTTGCAGTATAGATTCCTCTGACTCCTACCTTTTGCCAAGTAGCGAGTCATTATATTGCTGGAACAATGCAAGTACTTCTGAAGTAGCTCTTGCATATTCAGAGCATGGCTAATGGTCTGAAAAGTTCATGACATGGTGACTACTGAAAAAGGTGCATGTTTTCTGAAAAGATCTCATGCTGCAGTGGGCAACATAGTCATACTCATGCACTTGATTTGCTCTGGAGTCCACAGATCTTCTCAACACTCTCTCTGCAGGAATTGTCTTTGTGCAATGCATTCTACATTTGTTCAATCAAAATACAATTCCCATTCCCAGTGGTTAAGGGAGTAGCATTTTAAAAAACTGAACTCGCAGGTGGCTTTCACCTGTACACTGATGTTCAAATTACTAGTCTGGGGATGGTCTTAAATCCTTTCATTCAAAAATGAGAGCTGCAAATCAATTCACTGAATCGGAAAATTGAGTAGGAAAAAAGGCAGAATGTGAGTCATTTTTAGGAATGATAAAGACATGAGGGCAGCAAGAGTGATGGGAAACAGATTCATAACCTGCAGGGTGTTACAGACAACTTGTAGTATCACTGAGCTATTTTAAGAAGCTATGATCAACTGAATTTGCTGTCTAGCTCATTTTGTTTGGGTTCAGAGAGAAGAAATAAAAGTAAAGAGGGTGTTTCTCCCTCTACTTACTGAAAAAATTCACGATTGTGAAAAGCAGAAAGCCTGCATTTTTTTTCAATCTAACCATATTGCCCCAACACTTTGTTGCCAGAAGATGGTATTTGCTTTTGGTTCTACTCATTAATCATTGTGGATTAAGTAGATTTAAACATGATTTTTAGGAACATAGAGCCAGTTTTTCAACTGATGTAAATAGGCATAGCTCCATTGGCTTCAAATTCTGCAGAAGGACACAATAATCATAACTACTTTGCAGTCACATAGTGCCTTTCCATCTAAGCATTTTAAAACACTTTATGTATATATGCGGATGGTTCTAGACTATTCTCAGTGGTAGAAGAGGACAGGACAAGGAGTAATGGTCTCAAGTTGCAGTGGGGAAGGTTTAGGTTGGATATTAGGAAAAACTTTTTCACTAGGAGGGTGGTGAAACACTGGAATGCGTTACCTAGGGAGGTGGTAGAATCTTCTTCCTTGGAAGTTTTTAAGGTCAGGCTTGACAAAGCCCTGGCTGGGATGATTTGATTGGGGATTGGTCCTGCTTTGAGCAGGGGGTTGGACTAGATGACCTCCTGAGGTCCCTTCCAACCCTGATATTCTATGATTCTATTATTCTATTTATAAATTAAAATGTCCAATTCCTTCATGCAGTAGGTAAGTGTTGTGCCCATTTACAGAGGAGGAAACTGAGAAAATCACACACAAATTTCTCTGAAATCAATAAGGTGAAATGCAATGTACTTGCACAAGATACTTCATAAAGAAAAATCAAAGGCACAACTACAAAATGGGAAATAACTGGCTAGGTGGCAGTACTGCTGAAAAGGATCTGGAGGTTACAGTGGTTCACAATTGAACATAAGTCAACAACATGATGCAGCTGCAAAAAAAAAAAGCTAATATCATTCTGGGTTGTATTAACAGGAGTTTGGAATGTAAGACATGGGAGATAAGTGTCACACTCTCCTTGGCACTGGTGAAGCCTCAGCTGGAATATCCTGTCCAATTCTAGGTGGCACACTTGAGGAAAAATGTGGATAATTTGGAGAGAGTTCAGAGGAGGGCAACAAAAATGATAAGAGATTTAGAAAACCTAACTTTTGAGGAAAGGTTAAACAAAATGGGGTATGTTCAGCTTTGAGGAAAGAAGGCTGAGGGGGGAACCTAATAATAGTCTTCAGATATGTTAAGGGCTATTATAAAGAGGACTGTGAACAGTTGTTCTCCATGTCCACTAAAGGTAGGACAAGAATTAATGGGCTTAATCTGCAGCAAGAGAGATTTAGGTTAAATATTAGAAAAACCTTTCTAACAATAAGGGTAGTTAAGGTCTGGAGTAGACTTCCAAGGGAGGTTGTGGAATCCCCATCATTGGAGGTTTTTAAGAACAGGTTGGACAAATACCTCTCTAGGTTTACCTGGAACTGCCTCAGCACAAGTGGCTGGACTTAATGACCGCTCCAAGTCTCTTCCATTCCTACATTTCTATGATTCTGTGATGCCTGCAATTTTTTTCTGAGTCACTGCTTCCCAGGATAGAGTCCACCATCCTGTTATAATGTAGTATGGCTTACATTCTCTATTCCTAGACATGTTCATTTACATTTAGCCATATTAAAATACATATTCTTTGCTTGCACTCAACTTACCAAGCAATCCAGATCACTCTGTATCAGTGACCCAACCTCTTCATTATTTACCACTCCCCCAATTTTTGTGTCATCTGCAATCCTTATCATCATCATATGAATACATCATCTGTTTTTATCCAAAATATAGAACAGAAATATTTATTGAACACTTCTGTATGTTATGCATTATTTATAATTCTACCATTTCCATCTAGTAATGGATCAGTACTATGGTTAGGATTCTTTTTGTTCCGAATATACTTAAACTCCTATTTATTGTGCTTAACACTGCTGGCCATAGAATTAACCTTCTGTCCCTTTGCATCCCTTATCAATTTTTTACAATTTCTATCTTCTGGTTTACATTAATTACTATCAACTTCCCCTTTCTTCCATTTGTTATATATAATTCTTTTATTTTTTTATCGCTGCCTTCACTTTATCTCTAAGTCAGTTTCTAACCGATGGAGCCTTCTTCCTCAGTTGTGGGATTTTGGCTTATTGGGCATCTAAAGTTTTCTTAAACAGTTCCCAATTATCATTTGCATTTTTCTGGTTAAATTCTTCTTCCTGGCTGATTTGGCTCAAATGTTTTCAGCTGTGTGAAACTGGCTTTTAAAGCACCACGTATATATATATATATACTGGTTTGGACTTTATTCTGTTTGCATATTATAAATGTGATCCAGCCATGACCACTTGTATCTCAGCTACCATTAATTTTTAGTTCTGTGATCATTTCTCTTTATCTGCAAGACGAAGTCTAAAGTGGAATTGCCCTATGTTTGATGCAACACTTTCTAAGTTATGAAATTGTCATCTATAATGTTTAGAAATTCCAAGGATATTTTAGTACTGGCAGCATGAGACCTCCAGCATATGTCACTCAAGCTGCAGTCCCCATGATCATGTAGCTTTTTTTCCTCTACAGATTATAGCTAGGTTCATAAAAAGCCAGTCAACCTGTTCCCAAGTGTGATTTGATGGTCTGTAGCAGATACCAACGAAGACTCCATCTTGTGATTTATCTGTTAGGACAGAGGTGGGCACACTATGGCCTGTGGGCCACATCCAGACCACAGGACCATCCTGCCCAGCCCTTGAGCTCCCAGCTGCGGCGGCTAGCCCCTGGCCCCTCCTCTGCTGTCCCCCCTAACCCACAGCCTCAGCTCGGCATGCCGCCAGCACTCTGGGTGATGGGGCTGTGAGCTCCTGCCGGTCAGTGCGGCTGCAAGAGCCAGCGGCCTGCCCAGGTGCTCTAGACTGCGCAGCAGCAGAGCTGGCTCCAGCGGGGCAGCATGGCTGGCAGTCCTGGTGCTCTGAGCGGCATGGTAAGGGGGTGGGGAGCGGGGGGGTTGGATAAGGGGCAGGGGATCCCCGGGGGCAGTCAGGAGACAGGGAGCAGGGGGTGGTTGAATAGGCGTGGAAGTCCTGGGGGGCCTGTCAGGGGGCAGGGGTGTGGATAGGGGTCGGGGCAGTCAGGGGACAGGGAGCAGGGGGGACTGGATAGGGGGTGAGGTCCCGGGGGTGGTGAGGGGCGGGGGGTCCTGGGAGGGGGCAGTCAGGGGACAAGGAGCAGGGGGGATTGGATGGGTCAGGAGTTCTGAGGGGGGCAGTGAGGGGGCGGGAAGTGGGAGGGGGCGGATGGGGGTGGGGGCCAGGCTGTTTGGGGAGGCACAGCCTTCCCTACCCAGCCCTCCAAACAGTTTCAAAACCCTGATGTGGCCCTCAGGCCAAAAAGTTTGCCCACCCCTGTGTTAGGACATTGATCCATAAGCATTCAGAATAGAACCCGAACACCTGGATACCTGACTGGAGTCCACCTCAGTATTGGACTGCACTCATATTTTGCACAGATTTATGAAACTATGGAAAATATTCTATGGGAGGAGAACAACTTGGAGGTGTGTAACAGGGCCTACTTCATATTTAAGGGCAAGGCTGAGACCATTTTATGCAAGAACAATTGCTGCAGTCTACTGTGCTGCAATCACACCTCTGATTGCAGTGTGGACATATCCTCAGCTCATGTCCTGCTTCCTGGTTTCACCTCTCCTATCAGCCTTTTTTGTGGGCTCAGCACATGGACAGGAAAGGGCCGCTTGCCTCTCCCTCATCTGGCTTATATTAGTGGGGTCATGTGGGAGTGGCAAGAAGATCATAAAGCAAAAGGCTACAATGGGGCTTTTATATGCATGTTGTTGGCAGCATTGGTCCCTCTGTTACCCATTACTTTGTTTTCAGACATTTAAAAGTAGGTTGGACCAAGCACTAGAAAATGTAGCATAGCAAATGATCCTGTATTTCCAAGGGATAGACTAGATAACCTAATAGTTATTTCCAGCTCTTGTTCCTATGGTTCTATTATCCTGTGGTCTGTAGACCATAAATAGTGAATATTCCATGTTCATCCTTATCTCTAATCATGGTATTAACTCTGGTTTTTAAAGTAAGGGGATTAACTTAATGGAATAGCATTGTTCCTTGCTCATTCTCACTCATTTTCATTGGATCCTCTCCTCCTTGATACTTAGCAGTATTGATTTGTAGCTGGTGATAGATATGTTTCTGTATCTGACAGGTTCCAGTTCTTTGCAGGGCTGTTGTATTAAGTATGATTCATGTACACTGCATATTTGCTACTCACAAAGGCTTATCCACATAAGGGCAAGGCCTACCCCCGCTACTTTTGCAGCTACAGAGGGTTCTGAACACAAACTGGTATGGTTCTCTGTATGTCACCTGAGGTTGGGAGTGGGAGCAGGGCAGAGATGCTTCTGAGAGCCCTAAAGTTTTCTCTGCAACTAATCTTGGAATGTTTCAGTACTAGAGCTTACCAGGCATTACATTCAAGTCAAAATAATTCTCTTCTCTGGATCCTTCATAACCTCAAAGACTGGAGCTTGTTCCTCCTTGTCAAGGTTCCTTCCCCACTCTGAACTCTAGGATACAGATGTGGGGACCTGCATGAAAAAGCCCCTAAGCTTATTTTTACCAGCTTAGGTTAAAACTTCCCCAAGGTACAAACTATCTTACCTTTTGTCCCTGGACTTTTGCTGCCACCACCAGGCGTCTAACAAATATAACAGCGAAAGAGCCCAATTGGAAACATCTTTCCCCCCAAAATCCCCCCAATCCCTACACCCCCTTTCCTGGGGAAGGCTTGATAAAAAATCCTCACCAATTTGCATAGGTGAACACAGACCCAAACCCTTGGATCTTAAGAACAATGAAAAATCAATCAGGTTCTTAAAAGAAGAATTTTAATTAAAGAAAAAGTAAAAGAATCACCTCTGTAAAATCAGAATGGTAAATACCTTACAGGGTAATCAGATTCAAAACATAGAGAATCCCTCTAGGCAAAACCTTAAGTTACAAAAACAGGAATATACATTCCATTCAGCACAACTTATTTTATCAGCCATTTAAACAAAACGGAATCTAACGCATATCTAACTAGATTGCTTACTGACTTTTTACAGGAGTTCTGACCTACATTCCTGCTCTGGTCCCGGCAAAAGCCACACAGACAGAGAGAACCCTTTGTCCCCCCCCCCCCCCCCTCCAGCTTTGAAAGTATCTTTTCTCCTCATTGGTCATTTTGGTCAAGTGCCAGCGAGATTATCTTAGCTTCTTAACCCTTTAGAGGTGAAAGGGTTTTTCCTCTGGCCAGGAGGGATTTAAAGGCGGTTAGCCTTCCCTTTATATTTATGACACTCCTGCTCCTGTTCTTTGCCTACCTCATCAGAGCTCTCTGTTATTCTTTTAAGATCTTTGCCTTGAGCTTGGTTTTCAGTTTTCAGTCATGTTACTTTCCACCTAACTATTCATCAGCCTTCAGGATTCTCCCTCTCTGAAATCTCCCTTTTGTCCTTTGTGACATTACCCAGGGTTCAGCCTGAACTGCTGTGTCCCCTTAGCTCGCCAGCCTCAAATGCCTTTTACACTGCTTTGCTAGTGAACAGCAAACTTCTCCAGGCTCACATCACTCACAGTCACCAGCATGCAAAGTGACTCCCAGCTGAGTACCTGAATGCTGTGCCCAGCAGTCCATGAACAGATACAGGGCAACACCCACACATCCCTCAGTCCCAACTTTGCGCCCCCACCCCACCCCACCCCACCCCTCAAAATGTGCATCTTATGCTGTTCAGTAGCCCACTGGGCCGTACAAGCTTATAAATTAGTTTTTCATGCCAGCAAAGGGTAATGAATATGCACCAGCCTTGTTGTCTCAAGTGAAGTCTTCCCAAACACTTCAATCCAAATACACTGGTTTAGATAAAACAGTAAAACAAGTTTATTAACTAGAGAAAGAGAGATTTTAAGTGATCTACAAGTGATAAGGCATAAAAGTCAGAGTTGATTACAAAAGAAATAAAAAAACCAAACACACAAACTAATTCCTAAACTTTACTAAGGTTAATAAGTTTAAAAGCAAAAAAGGGTTTTCCCAATAGTCTGTGCTGGCTGGAAAAACCTCCAGGTCAGGACCTCTTCACCACAGTTAAATGAGGTCTTTCAAGTGGTCTTCCTGCTGTGAGTAGAGATGGGGGAGGAGAGGTGTCTAGAGTCATTATTCCCTTCTTATACTCTGACCCTTTGTTCTACAAAAGTCTTTGCTGAGTCATGGGGTCAGAAGAGTATAAGTTCCATGGTGCATGTGAGCTGCCAGCTGTCCTTTGGGTGAACTGTAAAATTCTTGTTTACAACTCCCCTGCTGGTGAATCTCCGATTAAGCAAATAATGGCCTTTTAGAACCTAGCTGGCATGCCAGTGTGCCTTTGTCTTTGCGAAAATGGGCTCAGGGCATTACCCAAAACTACAGAATATTTCAGCAACAATCCTAGTAAAATCTCATAGCTCCATATACAATGTTATTACAGGTTTCAGAGTAGCAGCCGTGTTAGTCTGTATTAACAAAAAGAAAAGGAGGACTTGTGGCACCTTAGAGACTAACAAATTTATTTGCACATAAGTGAGCTATAACATCGGATGTTATTACACTAATTTTGACAGGACAATAATGTTCAGTAGATTGAGTTTTCAAATTATCCCTCACAAGGCATACTCAGCGCCGGGTTTACAATGGCTCCAGTGGCTCCATGGAGCTGGGCCCATGCTCAGAAGGGGCGCCAGCCTGTTCCACTTGCACTGCGCCCTGAGACCCCACTGGCTCCCCCCGCCCACCACTTTCTCCTCTCGGCCTGCCCGCTGGCTGGACGAGGGCTCCTCTCAGCCCCCTGGCTGGACCCCAGTGCACCTCTGGCTCTGGGCAGTCTCTGCTTCCCACCACCTGTGGGGCCCCACCTGTCTCCATGGAGCTGAGCTGCCTGGAACTGGTGCAGAAGCCTGGTCAGTCTCAGCCAGGTGTGTGTGTGTGTGTGTGAACAGTGTGGAGGGCTTGACTTGGCCCCTCCAGGCAAGTGCATTTTGAGGGACCCTGGCCAGGGCAGGTCCTGGCCTGGCTGATCATGCCAATCCCAAGAGGCTGGAGCGATTCCTGGCCCTGGGACCTGCCGACTCAGCCCGCAGACACAGACACCTCCCAGCTGGGCTGGTGAGTGAGGCCGGGAGGCAGAGCATGGGGGAGTGGGTCTCTGGGGGGACCTGGAGGGGTGCTGGGCTGTGAAGGGGCAGGGAGGATCTGTGTGTGTTGGGGCACTAGGGAGTGGGGGTTCTGTGTGGGGTGCTGGGCAGTTGTGGTGGGGCTGTGGGCAGCGGTGGTGTTGTGCAGGGTGCTGTACATTTGTGGGTGGGTCTGGGGGACCTCTGGCTATAGGGAATCAGGGGTGTTAAGCGAGGGGGGGGCTATGTGGCGTGGTGCTGTGTGGTGTGGCATTGGCCTGACCCCGAGGGAAGGGGCATTTTGGCAGCACAGGGCCGGGTGGGCCACTGTGCGCCTGGCAACTGCTGGTTTGTAAATAGTGCCCTGGCATTGGGCGCAGCAGAGCCACCCCTGCTATGCCATGTCCCAGTGCCCCTGGCTGGCTCCTCGCTCCAGGGACTGACCTCCCCGTGCCATGCGCCACTGCCTCCAGGGGGGCCCACAAATATGTTTGGCGCTGGGCCCACAAAAGGTTAATCCGGCCCTGGGCATACTTTGTACAAAATAGATCATAACCATATAAAAGTGGTGAACATGGGGTAGGGTGTCACCTGGGGTACAGGCTTTCACACCCTTCTCTTCTCAATGCTGGATTTTAGCACCTTTTTCATGATTAGTACCCTACTCTGAAAACTGTCCCTCTGAAATCAGTGGAGTGACTCACGCTGAATAACAGCACAGGGAGGCAGAATCTGAGCCTCTAATTGTTTGTTCAATTGTACAGAATTTCATAGTATTTGTGTCCCATTCATGTATCTTATACCAGACTTTGCTTTCTTCTCTCAGCCCATGCCCACACTCAGGGGTGAAAGTAACTTAAGGGACTTACTGGTACGCAGGGCAGTCCTGAGCAAGGTGGGTGGGGTGGCTCAACCGGAAGGGGCATAGCCTCGGGTGTAAGGGGCAGGGCCAGACTCCCCTAGCCAGCCCTTCAGCGCGGCCTGGGCAATTTAAAGGGCCCAGGGCTCCCAGTTGCCATTAGCACTATCCCGGGGCTCCAGCAGCGATTTAAAGGGCCTGGGGCTCTGGCTGCTGGCACAGTAGCCCCATGATAGCGGTTGCCAGGCCCCGGGGAAGCTGCTCCTTTTAGCCCCTGTCATCAGCGGCCCTGCCAGTTAGCTGTGTACCAGCTCTTACCAGTACGCTGGACCGGACCAGACCAGCTTACTCTCACCTCTGCCCACACTGTCCCCACACGCGCCCACCCCTTAGATAAGTCACAGCTTTAGTCTTTTACCTTCCTCCTCTTTCTTTGCTAGTTGGGAAGAATTTTCTTTCACTTCAGCCATTTCTCTGAAACAAAATCCAAAGATTCTTGTTATAAATAGAGTGACTCAGAACTTCCCCATGAAATGTGTATTCAGTAAGAGCCAGACCATGGCTGGCCCTAGGATTAGGGCATTGGGGAAGGGTGCAAGGAGTCTTCTCCCATTGTGACCGCCACAAAAAGAGAAGACAAAATGGCATCCCTTCCCTGCTCTTGGGAGGTAGAAATTATGCCAGAGCAGGCTTGATAAAAGAAGGTCTGTGGCCAGTAACACGGAGGTGACCAGGCTACACTGAATGATGCAACTTGGTATACTTCCTCCATGTACCATGGAGCTCAAGAAATGTTTGTGACTCTGCCCCAGAGCCCTCCTTCTGGTGGTCCATCTCCACCCCACTCCCAGCATGGACTGTTGTGCTACTGACCCACTCTCTGATGGATTCTCTTGGTGACCTCTGTGGTATATGTCTTTCAAATTCTACATTAGCTAATTTCTTATCACCTGTGACTGCTCAGTTTTTCCACACGGTTTCTTTCTCCATCTGTTAATTTGTCTTCTAAAATGAAAAAACAGACAAACCATTCTTTCCATTCTGATAGTTTGATGCTGGAAAATCTGTGTTTTGGGATTATTAATATTTTTCACTTTTACAAAATAAACCCAACAAAAATGGTATGAGACTCTGTAACAAATGTTATTATATTCAACAAATCTATATACTGTGCGTAACCCACATTCCCTTTGTTGTGTCAAAATTCACCTCCCTTCTGAAATTTTACTTCATTGACAGTGAATAGCTAGACAACTGTGCTACCTGTCTCCCCAGCGCTGGCTGGTCCTAGGGACCCTACTTCAGGGTTGCTTTGCTTAGCTCAGCTCATGCCTTAGGTCCTCTCAACATCAGATGCAAAATCTCTCTGTCAGCCCTGAAGCCTGCTTCCTCCCTTATCCCCATCTCCTACAGCACCCTCTCTCCAGGCTTGGTTTTGCTGGCTGATGTTGCACAGGCAGGGCCAGCTTCAGCTCCTGCCCCCAGTACAGACCTTGCTACAATGTGGTGTTTGTCCACCCCACGGCATGTATCTTTCATTCAAGGAATTCAGTCCTCTACAGGTAAACTAATTGTCTTGCTACTCTTCTGCTTGAAGAAATTACAGTCCAGCAGTTCTCAATCTATTTACCATTGTGGGCTGCATATGCAGCTCTCTATGTGTTATGAGGGCTGCATCCACATAATATATATGTGCTACCTGTATGACCCTCAAGATGTGATGTGGGCCGCAGCTGTGTGCTGATTGGGCCACAAGCCGGCCACAGGTTGAGAACCACTGTATTACACCCATTTAATTGCTGGGGGAAAATGAGGTTCAGAAGTTGAGTGACATGGCCAATGTCACACAAGGACCATAGTGTGTGTTTTACATATCGCCTCTAGGCACTTGATGGTATCATAGGTTGAAAAACGCAAGAAAATCTCCATACTGTTTCAACAAAATCTAACCATAAACTGACTATTTTCTACTAACTTTATTTTTGTTCCTTTCTTAAAGAACAGGCATAAGAAGCCCTTTTTCCAGAAAATGTGTGAGAACATGAAATTGGGGCTTATCCTCTGGTTTTTTTTACAATAAACAGAAGGCGGATTTTACTTGATTTACAACAGTTGTCTGATTTCAGTAGTATTGCTATCTCTATTACTAAGAGAATGATCTATTAGGATTTTCCTTTTCTTTCCCCCGGAGAACATTAAGGAAAAACACCAAGGACATTTTCAAATAGGTAGAATTGTTTAGACACTCTTATCCACAGTCGATTGTAAAACTGCTCTAGTTTTCTCTTATTTGCTTCCAAACCAGCCCGTTTTTATAGCATCAGTAAATGGCGAGCAAATTCCACATGTGTAAGTGCAGAAACTGCAGTGGTTCAACAAACTCCCTCGTACTTCCAGATAGGCAGCCATGGAAGACTTCTCCCCATCTTATATGGAAGCTCTGGTGTTCTAGTTCTGGAACCTTGCTCTGGGGAGTACCCTTTCCCCTATTCCTGCCACATCTACTTCTCGAGAGAAGAATTTTGTAAACATACTGAAGGAAAAAAAGCCACATGAAACCTGCAGCTGGTTCATCACTGAGCAGTGTACTTCCTAAAAGTGTGTCAAAGACCATAGTACATTTATGACCCGTAGTCTTAACTGTCTATTATTATTATTCATTTTATTTTTTTTCATTTTATTGCTAGCACTTATAGGCCTCAGCTGAGATTGGAGCCCAGTTAGCTGGTCACTGTGCTAAAACATGTGGAGATCTGACCCTGCCGTGAAGAGTTTACAATCTAAACAGACATGATAAAATGTGGGAGGAGGAACAGAGGCACAGAAATGAGAAGCGACCTGCCCAAGATCACCAGCAGAGCAAGGAGTTAGAGCCCCAGTTGCTTGACTCCTAGTCCAGTGTCCTAGCCATTAGACCATGCTGCCTCCCATGAACACAATTAATTTCAAGTCTTCATCTCCAGAGCTTTGAGTATGCTAGAGTCTGGTTGTGTAAAATGTTCTGCTCTCACTGCACTTAGAAAATGGTAGCTGTTTCTTTAATCTTCATTGGCAGCAGAAGAGCATTAAAACAAAATCCATTCACCAGCCAAGAAATCAACACTCCAATAACAGGAACGTGGCAAATAAATGCTTATTACATATAAGTCACCATTAAGTTTTATGTCCATGCACATGCAGTGGGCCACGCATAAAAGACATTTTTTTTGTTCTAATTAGTTTGTGCTTCTGCTGGCTGAGGCTTGTAAAGCTCTGCTTCACTGCTCCAGCTGTTGCTCTAACCAAATACTTTGAAAGAGCTTTTTATTTCTATTTTCCTCAAAGTTAATCCTCTTGTGCCAACTTTTGTAAAAGTCGTTGGACATGTCGCTGCTTACACTAAGAACAGTAGGAGGATGACTGGGGCAGGTAAGGTGAGAAGAAATATGTTGTAGCTCTTAATTACCACAACTAGACAGTGTTTCAGCAATGTGTCTAGACTGCAGTATATCATACTTAATCATCAGTGCAACTGTTTCAGATGTACCATACAAACATTGCCTATGTTTTACACAGTTGTCATACTGTATGATGTGGTGAGAGAGGGGCAAAGGTCCAGAAATTTACTATATAAGCAGTTCTGCTATGGTTTTTACACTAGAACAGTTGTTCAAAGTGCAGATGTTTTATATTTTAAAATAACTAAATTGTTGCTGATTGATTATTTATATGGCACCCTATGTGTGTATGACCCTTACCAAAATATAAAAAGAGAGGTCACCGACCTAAGGAGTCTACAACTGAATACTTTGTGGTTTCTAGCATCTTCCTCGGAAGCAGCTGTCACTGGACACTCTGACCAAGGATGATGGATCATGTGGTCCATTGGTCTGATCCCTGTCAGTTGTGATGTTCTTACAGCCCTAATTCCCTATATTGTAACACATGCCAGCAAAGAAAGGAATTCAACAGAAAAGACATATGATTTGTTCTGTTTGTTTCATGTATATCTTATTTGTAACTTTGTTGGGTTTGTTTTGGGTCATGTTAAGCTTTAAGAGCAGGAATAGTTAGAGCCAGAAAGGAGATTAGAAAGGAAGCCAAAAGAAATGAGTTATAAGAAAAGAATTGGAGGAGGAGCATGAGGGCACTTAATAGAACTTGGGAAATACTATTTAGAGCAAATAATTAATTAGACAAAATTTGCCCTTTATGTTTCATGGATACAGGAAACATTTGAAACTGTGAACAGTCAAGTGATCTTTTCACTAAAAACTCCCTTCACTGAAATGACTTCACAATAACAAAATCTGAAGGGAAACCCAGGACAGTAGAAATATTATGTTCCTCTGCCAAAAAATGGCATTGTTTATCAAAAATGGTGATGCCTCACTGAAAGACACCTGGAAAATTACAATAATTCACACTGGTTAATTAAATTTGACCTATTGCATGTTCCTAATGATGACACCTTTATTTCCATTTACCACCTCTTTCATCTATCTAATCTCTATAAAGGTAACCAACATTTAAATAAATGTTGAAGTGTTTTCCATATCTTAGAACATAAGGCTAGAGACCAGGTTTTCTTTGTATCAGAAAAAGTGTAAAGAGTACAAACAAAGAAAGGGAGAAAATCAAAGATGTACAAAATAGAAAAGCGTTAAAATGTTACCTTTGTTATCAAGGTCTATACAATTGCTTAGGCTATTCAGCTGAGGGTTAGTGGTGTAGATTTGCCATTACATATTCCAGATTTTGGTCTGTCAATTAATCATGGGTTAATGAAGGGGAACCGTAGTGCCTCAAATGTCTCCCAAATTTTAGAACCATTGCAATGTTTTATTAGGCATACTGAGAATGCTGCTACAAAATGGTTATCAGATACACTCCTGTAATACAAAGCATTGTTTCTTGGGGTATTAAACGCATTAAGCACTATTTATGTTTATGGAAACATCTGCGCACAGTAACATCTTTATTGTGACAGGGTTGGGCCAGATGGCTACAGGAGAGTAATAGAAGGCAGATATATTAGCCCCAGGTTAAGTAGGTCCCTTTTCCCTGGGTAAGGTAACAGGGAAGGTTCCAGAACAATCAGGAACCTTCTGGAGACAATTAAGACAGACAGGCTGATTAGAACACCTGCAGCCAATCAAGAAGCTGTTAGAATCAATTAAGGCAGGCTAATCAGGGCACCTGGGTTTTAAAAAGGAGCTCACTTCAGTTTGTGGTGCGCTTGTGAGGAGCTGGGAGCAAGAGGCACTAGGAGCTGAGAGTGAGAACGCATACTGTTGGAGGACTGAGGAGTACAAGCATTATCAGACACCAGGAGGAAGGTCCTATGATAAGAATAAAGAAGGTGTTGGGAGGAGGCCATGGGGAAGTAGCCCAGGGAGTTGTAGGTGTCATACAGCTGTTACAGGAGCCACTGTAGACATCTGCAATCCACAGGGCCCTGGGCTGGAAGCCAGAGAAGAGGGTGGGCCCGGGTTCCCCCCACACCTCCCAACTCCTGGTCAGACACAGGAGGAATCGATCTGGACTGTGGGTTCAGCAAAAAGGCCAAGCTGAGGGCTGCCGTGAAGCTCGAAGGCGAGGAAATCCGCCAATAAGCGCAAGACCCACCAAGGTAGAGGAGGAACTTTGTCACACAATGAAAAAGAAGTAAAACATCATTGTACCTGTACATTGTCTTTTGTACTTACCTCTTTCTTTTACATGCACAGGTTTGAATAAAAAACAGATTATCTTCATGGAGAATTAAATATTAACTTTGTACTGTTGTACCATTTAATCCTTGACATTGATCCAGTTTTCTCTTAATTATTTAAAAAGTTATTTGTGTTCTTTTTATTGTAAAATATCACTCTTGCAGGCTGCTTTTAAAATAACTGCTACTTACCCAAAGCTTTAGTTTCAACCATTTTAACTCCTTATTACTTGCAAAACAACCTTATTGCTACAGAGGAAGATAAAACAAACACTGGCTTTTGGTGTACTTTTTAAGTAAACTATACTCCTACCACATGGCAGGGCTTGGTATCCTCTGACTGCAGTGACTACTGTTACATCTTCCCTATTTTTAAGTTTTGTTTGATTTGCTTTTCAAAAATTCCAACTAAAAGCAACAACCATACACTCATACACCCAATTAGTCAAACACATCCAGAATCGGGGGAGAAGGGTAGAGTAGATGATCTGAACCTATCAAGTGCAATGAGGTATATTCTGCCTCTTATTGGACACCTGTCAACAACTCCTATCACTAAACCTCAGTGGCTTTCTTAACTTATGGCCACTCTTTGTTCTCAAAATAGTTCCTTCTGTTGTTTGGTTGCTAGGGTGGATCCAACACCTGCAGCTTCTATTTGTTTTTCCTCATGTTTTTAATTGGCAGTGACTTGATGAACAGTTGTTACTTCTGTAACATCATGAGTGCAGTTTGCAGTGATGTTTGAGTGACTGGGATGCATTAAAGGTATATAACACATTGATAGAGTTATCTGTGTGCCACCCAAAATATGTGCATCACATAAAGACTGATTAGCAATAAGTGAAAAACTAAAACCACTATTTGATCAGACAACAGAAATTGATGTTACTGAGCTGATTCAGATGCCTTCAGACTGTGTTAACAGTAGAGTCACCATAATAAAACCATGCTGGTGAAGGAGTTTCATAGCTCTGAAGGATCTAAATATGGCCATCAATTCTGAACAGTTCCTCGTGATAGCAGTTGAGGAGATAACTAGACTTAAAAATGCAAAAGTATTTTCAAAAAGAAAAGGAGTACTTGTGGCACCTTAGAGACTAACAAATTTATAGTCTCTAAGGTGCCACAAGTACTCCTTTTCTTTTTGCGAATACAAACTAACACGGCCGCTTCTCTGAAACCTGTCAAAGTATTTTCAGTTTGGGATAAAACCCAAGCATCTTGGCAGATCCCCACTCCATACAGAAAGTGTAAACCTCAGCATTTTGAGCTTGCTTTGTCTCCACATCTGAGGTGTACTAGAGCATCATATCTTGTAGCTTTGACAACCAGTGGATGGAGTTGAAATAACTGCTGATGAGCTGTTGATTTGGGGCAAAAAGTATCAATAACATATAATGAGAAACAACAAAAAAGAGAGGTGATGGGAGAAGACTGAGCATTTAGGGTTCAATGGTGTTTTGTTTTTTTCACTTTAATGAGTTTGCCCATGAATACTATTAGTAAGTACAGTCACTTCTCTAAAACTTTAACATTAAGCAAATGGAATGAAAATGTGCCTGGAGTTCAAAATTAACAGATTCTGTGGTGAGTTCCTAAGTGGAACTTTGATACTGAATGATGTAACTTTAATTGATTAAGAAAAAGATACATTAATTATGAAGGACTGTGTTGTTGATCTTAGAATGCCTTTTTGGTTTCATTAACTTTCTCATTTGAACATTCGAGGTAAAAACTAGGGACCTACTCCTATCTCATAATAGATTAATATTATATATAATATATATGTACTGTGACGGGGCAAGGCCAGATGGCTATAGAAAAGTAGTGGGAGACAGATATATCTCCAGGCTAAACAAATCCCTGGTGCCAGGATAAGTGAAATGGCAGCTGCTCCAGATCAATTAAGACACCTGGGGCCAATTAAGAACTTTCCAGAAGGCAGGGAGAATGCTAGGTTGATTGGGACACCTGAAGCCAATCAGGGGCTGGCTGAAACTAGTTAAAAGCCTCCCAGTTAGTCAGGTGGGTGTGCATGTCAGGAGCTGTGGGAGGAAGTTGTGCTGTTGGAGAGACTGAGTAGTACACATCGTATCAGGCACAAGGAAGGAGGCCCTGAGGTAAGGGTGAAGTGGAGCTTGAGGAAGTGAGGGCTGCTGTGGGGGAAGTAGCCCAGGGATTTGTACAGGTCATGTTTCTAAAAGGTCAGCTACCATAGCTGATACTATTAGGGTCCCTGGGCTGGAGCCCGGAGTAGAGGGTGGGCCCGGAATCCCCCTCCCCCCAACTTGCCCCCTGATTAATCACTGAGACTGGGAGACAACAGAGACTGTGCAAGGAAGGATAACTTCTCCTCACCACTCTCGCTGGCTTATGATGAAAGTGGCTCAGTAGACTGTGACCGTTGTCTCTAGAGAGAGAAGGGATACGTGGAGGGTCACAGTGAGCCTCTGAGGCTAGCAAAATCCACCAGGAAATGCAGGACCCACGGAGGCAAGGGCAGAGCTTTGTCACAGTACATATTATTAAATTTGCTGCTGATTTTCTTTTACCTTTAAGTTAGACAAACAATGTTATTGGTCCCTCTGATATGCCACCACTGGCATTGCTAATGTTTTCCAGATACATGATAGGGATAGATTGGATTGAAATATTTGCAAATTGCTTTGTAGGAGCGCTTACTATTATTTAGTGTTAGAATGCCAAGAGTATGTTTGGTGCTGTACAAAATAGAAGAGACAAGTATCCTTCCTTCAAAGAGCTACAAACTAAAGAAAACACAGTGCATGTAAATAGTGCAGTGGGTGATCAAAATATGGACGTTTTCCCATAAGACTTTTTTTCTTTTTTTTTTTTAAGGGAGAGAACTAGTTTATAGGCTTTTTTGGAAGAAGTGTGATTCAAGGTGCAATTCTGCTTTAAAAAAATGAATACAGTAAAACCTCAGAATTATGAACACCAGAGTTACAAACTAACCAGTCAACCACATACCTCATTTGGAACTGGTAGTACCCAATCAGGCAGTAGCAGAGACACTAAGAGAAGCAAATACAGGACAGTATTGTATTCAATGTAAACTACTAAAAAAATAAAGGGACAGTTTAAAAAAAGATTTGACAAGGTAAGGAAACTGTTTCTGTGCTTGTTTCATTTAAATTAAGATGATAAAAGCAGCATTTTTTTCTGCATAGTGAAGTTTCAAAGCTGTATTAAGTTAATATTCAATTGTAAACTTTTGAAAGAAGGTTTTGTTCAGAGTTACGAACAACCTCCATTCTCAAGTGTACTGTACATGAAAAAGTCACCATTTTACTCAACACCTCTGCTCCATGAGTCATATCCGCTTACCTTAGTGACAACAGTACATTTGTATGATTTTTTGGCTTGTGTTAGCATTACAGGATCAGCAGACCTGAAAAAGAGTAGGAGCTACATTCTATTCTTTCTTTTATACCATCAGCATAAGAACATAAGAATGGCCACACTGAGTGACACAAATGGTCCATCAAGTCCCGTATCTTTTCTTCCGACAGTGGCTGGTGTCAAATACTTCAGAGGGAATGAAAAGAACAGGGCAATTATTAAGTGATCTATCCCCTGTTGTCCACTCCCAGCTTCTGGCAGTTAGAGGTTTAGGGACACCCAGAGCATGGGAGTGTATCCCTGACCATCTTGGCTAATATCCATTGATGGACCTATCCTCCATTAACTTAGCTAATTCTTTTTTGAACCCACTAATAATTTTGGCCTTCATAGCATCCCTGGCAATGAGTTCCACAGGTTAATAGTGTATTGGATGAAAAAGTACTTACTTACGTTTGTTTTAAACCTGCTGCCTAGTAATTTTAATACTAGTGGAAAATAACAATTCCCGATTCACTTTCTCCACACCATTCATGATTGTACAGACATCTATCATATCCCCCCTTTAGTCATCTCTTTTCTAAACTGAATAGTCCATGTTTTTTTAATCTCTCCTAATATGGAATCTATTCCATACCCTTGATCATCTTTGTTGCCCTTCTCTGAACCTTTTCCTGTTCCACTATATCCTGTTTGAGGTGGGGCCACCGGAAGTGCATTCAGTATTCAATATGTGGACCTGAATTTATATAGAGGCATTATGATATTTTTTGTCTTATTATCTATCCCTTTCCTAATGGTTCCTAACATTCTGTTAGCTTTTTTGATTGCCGCTGCACAGTGAACAGATATTTTCAGAGAACGATGACTCTGAGATCTCTTTCTTGAGTGATAACAGCTAATTTAGAACCCATCACTGTGTATGTATTATTGGGATTATTTTTCTCAATGTTTATTACTTTGCACTTATCAACATGGAATTTCATCTGCCAGTGTAGTGCCCAGTCACCCAGTTTTGTGAGTTCCCTTGGTAACTCTTCACAGCTTTGGACTTAACTATCTTGAGTAATTTGTATCCTCTGCAAACTTTGCCACCTCACTGTGTATGCCATTTTCTATCATTTATGAATATATTGAACAGTGCAAGTCCCAGTACAGATCCTTGGAGGATTATTCACTAAACCCCAGTTCAGAAGCTCATAATTAATACTTTTTTGATTTCACTGAAAGCATAGTTGTCACTGAAGGCAGAATTTGGTCTGCAGAACCTTTTGTGACTGGTGATGGTGGTGAAGAAAATAACCATGCTGTTCTCCCAGATCCAGATTGTGTTTGCGGGGAACTCTCATGAAAGAAGGCCTAGAGATGACTGAAAGAATAAAAGTACAAAGGAGTGGGTTAGGCTTGGGCAAACTGTAAGGGCAGAAGGGAGATGGGTAAAAAAAGAGAAAATTGTAGAATTTAAGCATGACCTGAGTCACTTGAGTTCAGATCTGGATTTGTAACTACTCAAGGTTTGAGGCTGTTTGGACCTGTCCTGTGGTGCTGTAAATTATAGAGGCAGGACCTATATGTGAAATTTTGATCTGTAAATGAGTTAGGATTCTTTGACTCTTTCATCCTCAAAGTTTAGGGGTGAACAGATTCAGGAACTTGATTTGGGCCCATCTCTACTAGAAATGTGTAGAAACTGCTGTGGTCAATTACTTGTTAGTTACTTGAGGTGTAGTAAAAAGGTGAGCCAATCTCTTGCAGATTATTAGATCTTGTTTTCTATATCATATGTTTATTAGTTTAATTAACAACAGTCAAAACTCAATTATCTAAATGGAACAGGGACATTGGATAAAAAGATTTTAGACCACTGAGGGAATTTACAGAGCAAATTAGCATACATGAGGGGAACATGACCGCACTTTGGACAAATGTGATTTTCAGATAATCGAGTTTTGACTGTGGAGATGTGAATAAATACACCCCATTTTCATCATGGAAAAGCAGAGATTGTTCAAATACATGAACAATTCCCTAATATTTAATATTTTCCACTAAGAGAGGGAGTGCAACCAGAACCACCACAATGTGTTGCCAGACAAGGACGCTGCAGAGAACAGCAGCAGAGATGATAGCGTGCCCTTACAACCCTAATTTGGTTGTGGAAACAGATAAACACCTAGTTAATTGGTACATTGTGTCCAGGCCAGGAAAATTTTGATCTGGCTACATCAAGGAAACAGTTTTCTCAAGCAGCAAGTTCAACTCACTGGAACACACTACACCTATATGCCTGAGAGGTTTCTTCTTATGCACCCATAAGGGCAACTTATCCTTATCTTCACGTATGGGAGTCTGTTGCCATTTTAGATCTTCCATCTATTTGGGACGTTCACATGTGAAATCAGTTGTGGTGATGCAAGTCTGAATCTAATTCCGTCATTTAGCCAATATCTGCCCCTTAAGCCTAATCCTGTGAATTCCATAGCATATCACCAGAGCAATTGAATGGCCCCAACTCCCATTTATGCTTACTCACAAAAAGCTAAAAGTGCAGGTGCAGCCTTAACATTGCCATTTCTAACTTCTAAATGCTTAAGCCATGAAACCATAATGTTCTTTTACCATAGGTTTTCTAATACCTGTACCACTTCAGATACAGGTGAGTGCTATTCCAGCTTTACTTACCAAGGATGCCCTCCATTAGGATAATACTTGGTTTACCATGAGGTGTATTATGGACCAAGAGGAAGAACTGGGGGGGGAGATCCACTCTGTAGTCACTTTTAGAGGCTACAGAGCCTATGGAACCTGCATTAGCTATAGGATAACAGCTTTAAACTGGGATTCCATCTCAGTTAGAGAGCGAGAATGGGGTAGCACTCAGTGAAGTGAGGATTTGTACATTCCTGTCTGATTTAGATGGGCTTGTAGGGAGATAATGCCCTATAGAGTGAGAGCCTTATAGAAATGAAGGAATTAATATTTTGTATGCTGATCCCAGTACCTATACCACTTTGGATACAGGCTACAGACTTCTGTTTCAAGAACAACTGAATAAAACCAGTCAATTAATGCAAGGACTGGAACACAGCTAGCTGTGGAGATCCTCAGACTGTTTGTTTGTTGACAGGAATCTGAAGTCTTTGCAAAAGAACTGAGATCTTGCCATTTTTGTCAAGCTATGAAAAATCCACCCTACATATTATGTTACACTATAGAGACTGAGAAATCATCTGTGAAAGAAGATAATGGTGGTTCAGCTTTATACAGCTTGTACCTTTGGTCTTCAGAGTCTGAGAACAGTTAATCAGCAGAAAATGTTCAGTCTTTCCTTTATACAGCTTGTACCTTTGGTCTTCGGAGTCTGAGAACAGTTAATCAGCAGAAAATGTTTTCTCTGAGTCTGAGAAACAGTTAATCAGCAGGGCATAGCTTCAAAAGACTGGATTTTTGCCTAACCGGAAGTGGGGAATTTCCCTAGAGATTCCCCAAGAAAAACACTTGATACTGTTTTGTACCAAAAGTCCATCCTTGGCTGGCACATTGTTCAGCATAGTCCATTGAAGTCCTAACACTTCCCAGGGTTCACATCCCACCTCTCCCTTAGAGAGAGGTTACATACAATCCTGGTCCACAATAATACATATATAATTCATGAGACAAGGTGGGTGAGGTAATGTCTTTAATTGGATTGACTTCTTAACAGAAGTTGGTCCAATAAAAGACATTACCTCACCCATCTTGTTTCTCTAATATCCTGGGACCAACACAGCTACCACACCACTGCATACATAAATCATTCATGTAATACAATGGATCCCAAGCACATTTAAATATTACATGTTTGTGGAAGCTCCATCTAGATTTAAAAAAAAAAAACAGTGTTGATAGTTCAGCATCAAATATTTCACACAGCTCTGTTTTGCAAGGATACACTCCACTGATTGGATAATAACCAAAGTTATTGTGCTGTAATGAACGACACAGAGTTGTGGCCCCTTTTCTCCGTGGCAACTGAGAAAAGTGGGCAACACCATCTTGTTGGGGCTCATACAAACTAGATACTGAATATGATGTATTAAGGGAAGGCTTGTGTGTTGCACCTAAAGTGTCAACATCATGTTTGGTCTAGAGCACAGGTATTTATCATAGTATTAACTGGAGATGGAAACTAGTGTGTAGTTTTTATGGCCTTAGTCTGGAGAATTTTCTAAAGGCAGAACATTGGAATCACAATTCTATGTCCCATTTTGGTGAACTACTCAAAAACAATAGTCATTAACTGTGTGATTCTTTTGAGTAGCAATGCGACACTTTAATGCTAAGAGGAAAATGGCTACTGAGTGTGTCTTTTCAAGGTCTGAATGGTTACTTATTTTAGTGTTGTAATTGTTTATGTTGCTGATAGGTCAAGGGGCTGTGCAGGTTTTGTCAATAGGATTATGTTCCAGCAATTGATTTTCTTTCAATGAGTAAATAATGAAGTAGTTTTACCTTGTCTGTTTCCTAATCAGAAACAGCTCTTTTATTTTGCCATGACAGAGGCTGCCTATGCTTATCTTTCAATGAGCTGCACATGAATTGTCAGATAAAATATCCCTGCAAGCAGGAGTCACCTGTCCCTACCCCTGTTACTCACATATATAATGTCAATAAACATTATAGGGTATAGTGGTTGCCAAGGTCACACAAAGCTCACGCTCCCAGTCTGATAGTAAATTAGTATGGCTGTTACATTAGGGTTTGTCTGCTGTTAGTGACCTCAAAATCAGTCTCTTTCTACATGTATAAGCAGTAAAAGCAGGGATTGTCAGTTACTGACCTTAGAATCAATCTCTCTCTGTTTTCCACACATATGATAAGCAGTGCCAGGTTTACAGTGGTGCCATGGAGCTGGGCCCATGCTCAGAAGGGGCCCCGGCCTGCTCCACTTGCACTGCTCCCCGAGACACTGCTGGCTGCCTCGCCCCCTCGCGCCCCACCCATCACTTGCTCCTCTCAGCCTGCCCACTGGCTGAGGACTCCTATCTGCCCCCGACCCCAGCCCCCTGCATCTCTCTGCCCCCTGGCCAGACCCCAGTGCACCTCTGGCTCCAGGAAGTCTCTGCTTCCTACCACCTGTGTGGCCCCACCTGTCTCCCCGCAGCTAAGCCACCTGGGACTGGTGCAGAAACCTGGCCAGTCTCAGCCAGATGGTGATGCGGGAACAGTGTGGGGGGGATTGGCTGAGCCCCTCCAGCAAGTGCGTTTTGAGGGAGCCCAGCTGGGGCAGGCCCTGGCCTGCATGATCGCACCACTCCCGAAGGAACGGAGTGATTCCTGGCCCCAGGACCAGCCCGGCTGAGCCTGGCAGACAGACACCTCCCAGCAGGGCTGGTGAGTGTGGCCAGGAGGCAGGGCATAGGGGAGTGGGTCTCTGGAGGAGTCTGGAGGGGTGCTGACTGTGAAGGGGTGGGAAGATCTCTGTGTGTTGGGGCACTAGGGAGTGGGGGTTCTGTGGGGGGAGCTAGGCAGTTGTGGTGGGGCAGTAGGCAGGGGGGCATTGGGCAGGGGTGGTGTGCAAGGTGGTGTGCATATGTGGGGGGTGCTCTGAGGGAGAGCACTGGGCATAGTGGGTCCGGGATGGCTCTGGCCATAGGGAGTCGGTGGGATGTTGGGCAGGGGGGCTGTGTAGAAATCTAATAAACCCCAAAGAGGGGGAAATAAATTTTAGAAACAAGCTAAAAAGCCATAAATAGACTTCATACTGGAATACACTTTTTTTTAAGGAAGCTAAACTGTCTTCTACAAAAAGGAGGCATTTGAAGATAAAATAAATCATGAGACAAGGCACTAAACATGTAGATTTCATTAACAAGCATGAAAAGAACAAATTCACAGAGGAGACGTCTGTGTGCATCAAAAAGTGGCATGAAAAGAGGTTTGTTTTGTTTCATCTTGTGACCCAGGACCTGCATCCTCTGAGACAATTCACTTTCTGCAGGGGAAGAAAAGAAAAAGTGGAAACTTATATCCACCTCGGCAAAGCAAGAGGATGAGGTATGTTTGCTTAGAGTGTGGAAAAGATAAGTTACAAAGAGCGGTTGTTATAGAGGTGCCGGGCAGTGAGTCCACAGTTAGGGCTGTATTCTAAAGTAGCTTCAAATGGGGCCTAAATTCCTGTTTTTCTCTAAAAAGCTTTTCAGTGTGAAATGTCACAAATGGTTAGTTATGCTGTTACATAATACTGTATATGTGCAGTTTCTCTGCAGAATGGAAAAGCCTTTTATATACAACTCCTGAGACATAAGGGTTTATGTGCTTGACGCAGGGCAAGTATAGTCCGTGACCCTTTGGGGTGGGGGGAAGGGTATTATAGCCCCCTGATGACCATCCTTAGCCTCATGGCAGTATGGCCTCAGGGCCAGAGTCACTACAGCAGCCCTCCCTTGCAGGGCCCTGGGGCCTAAGGGCCAGGGTCACTACGGCAGCCCTCTCTTGCAGGACCCTAGGGGCCAGTGGGCTGCCACCTATGCTCCACTGGGTCCCAACCCAGGGCCCTGATAGGAGCAAATGGATTTCCCACTAGATCAGTGGTGATCTGTCCAAAACACACTACTTTTGTCTCTGTTCCACAACCGAACCAATGTCTAGTTTCCATGGGCTATTTCCTACCCTGTTTTCCAGTGTTGCTGTCCACAAGCCTCCTGGATTTCTGGGGTCGTCACCAATTCTCCTAATTTCAGCAAAACTATTCATTTTTATTATTAAAATATTTCTAGTCATAACAAAACTTACATCTCAAGGGTATCAAAGGCACTCAAGACCAAGGTGGGCCATTCAAAGATTCCTTCTATTCTCACTATACATTTACTACTTATTCTGTCATTCTATTCTAATAGCAAAACTGCAAACATGCAGTTATTTGGCCTTGCCTGTGGGCTTCTCTATAAGCCTGCATTTTGAAAGAAGTCCCTAAAAGCAGAAATGCAGCTATCCGGAATCCTTAATTGGAATCTTCTGCTCCTCTTGTGTCTGGGTTTCTGTGGGCAGCTCCAGTTAGACAATGGGGGGAGTCTATTGAGAATTGTGTGCAAGAGAGAAATCATAGTTCAGATCACCAGTAGGCTGCAGGCAGAAAGGGAAACTGAAGGAAGAAGCAATTCCTCCCAGTGGCTGTTCTTGGAGGATATCAGTTAGAAAAAACTGTTTCTGTGAAGATAAGGCTAGACTAGGGGAATATGAGCTTTTTTTCAGTACAAGGGTCTTGGATCCTTCATATCCATTGACTGTTTTTTCAGTTCATAGATAATCAATGTGACACTTCCCCACCCAAGTGCCTTACACTTAAATTACTCACTGAACTATATTTGTTGTCTTGTACATTTTGTATACATTTATGGTGAATTACTGGTCAAATTCTTCCCACTAACTTCAGAGGAATTACTGTAGGGATGAATTTGTGTGTTCAGCTTTTGAAATGCAGAGTGTGATACATTACCAGGTAGGGGGAGAAAAAGGAAAATGAAAGAGAAGATTATTTTGTGCTTAATAATCATATTATAGAGGAAAATAAATGGCAAGCACATAAAATTTCTCCATTTCCTGTCAAGCATATTGTGCAAGATCTGGGGCCAAGCTTAACTAAGTAAATAAGTTTGCATAAGCGGTATCAGGGTTTTCTATGACTTCCATGTGATGTTTGCTCAGGAAACTAACAAAGTATCTTTTCTCAGTTTATCAGTGGTTCACATTGTAATCTTTCCCCTGCACTGTTTCAGGTTTGTGGGTTTCCTGTGATTTTGGACATATTTTAAACCTGCTTTTGGCTTTGCCCCTAGCATAAGCCTCATTAAATGGGTACCAGCAGCTTCTGGGGCTCCTACAACTGCTACTCAAAAACCCAAAATTTGCATAATCAAGACCATTGCTGTAGTGTCTGGTCTGAGGAGAGAGCTGCAGGCATCAATGAAAGGGCCCCAGCACTTTCCAAACTACCACTGTTAGGATATGCCACAGAACCAGCAGTTTCAGACTTTGTCAGTTAGATTGAATTCTAACTTTATTGGTGACACAGATGACTCGGGGAGTCCCAGAGCTCAAGCTCCAGCCCAAACCCCAAATGTCCACACTGCCATAAAACAGCCCTGTGAGCCTGAGTCAGCTGGCATGGGCCCTCAGCCATGGGTTTTTAATTATAGTTAAGACATACCCTGAGTGGCCAAGTTACTTCATTGTTTTCAGCTCAGTGGCTTGCATGGACCATCCCCAGTTTTCCAGATCCTATTGGTGCGGGTGATTGTTGCTGTTTCGATCCTTTAATGGATCATCATGGCAGCTGATGCAATGGATTTCTAGGGCTTATCCAACAGCTGAAGCTGCTGAATTGCATGAAGCTGAGTTAGAGACAGTAAAGCCTCTTTTTTGAAGAAAATTGGGTCAGAGTTGCTGTGCTGGGTGGAAGGGATGAAAGAATGGGAGTTGTATTATAGGTAGGGATTAAATATGAAAGGCTGCTGATCTGGGGACTGTTGAGTCCTTTGCATTTTATGCTGTGTTATTTCCTGTCAGTTGAGAGTAACTGAAACTGGTGCAAAGGGCTAAAAAACTACTTAGGCTGGAAGAACAAAAAACATTTTTAAAAATTTTCATATCACTCCATTTGTTTGTTCATTTTTTTAACCTCCAAGTATCATTATATGACAAACATTAGAACTTTGCAAGTAAAGTTGGAGATGAAACCTCCTTAAATTCACCCCATGTCTCCTGTCAGAATATTTCTGGAAAAGAATGTTCTCAGATTATGCTGCTGAGAATGTGAGGGAGATTCCCACACCTGAGTCATTCTTTTTAGGTGACAAATCAGAGTAATTGCCCCAGAATGAGGTGTCAATAGAGGATATTTTGGAACAAACTGATAAATTAAACAGTAATAAGTCACCTGGACCAGATGGTATTTACCCAAGAGTTCTGAAAGGACTCAAATATGAAATTGAAAAACTACTAAGTGTGGCATGTAACTTATTACTTAGATCAGCCTCTGATTGGAGGGTAGCTAATGTTTTTTTTTTAAATGCTCCAGAAGTGACAGTGGCAATTACAGGCTGGTAACCCTAACTTCAGTACCAGGCAAATTAGTTAAAACTATAGTAAAGAACAGAATTTAGGCACATAGATGAACACCATATGTCGGAGAGTCACCATGGCTTCTGTAAAGGTAAATCATCCCTTACCAATCTACTAGAATTCTTTGAAGGGATCACCAATATGTGGACAAGGATGATCCAATGGATATAGTATACTTGGACTTTCAGAAGGACTTTGACAAGGTCCCCCACCAAAGGCTCTTAGTAAGCAGTCCTGGGATAAGAGGAAAGTTCCTCTCATGGATTGGTAACTGCTTAAAAGATAGGAAACAAAGGGTAGGAATAAATGGTCAGTTTTCACAGTGATGAGAGATAAATAGTGGGGACTCTGAAGGATCTGTATTGGGACTTGTGCTGTTTAATGTATTCAGAAATGATCTGGAAAAAGGGGTAAACAGTGAGGTGGCAAAGTTTGCAGATGATACAAAATTACTCAAGATAGTTAAATCCAGAACTGACTGCAAAGAGTTACAAAGGGATCTCACATAACTTGGTGACGGGGCCACAAACTGGCAGATGAAACTGAGTGCTAATAAATGCAAAGTAATGCACATTGGAAAATATAATCCCGACTATACATACAAAATGATGGGGTCTAAATTAGCTGATACTACTAAAGAAATATCTCAGTGGGGCTATGATTTCACTCCTGGACTTTTGTTAGGAGCTTAAAAGAAAACTAAGCTCTTTTGAAAATCTGGGCCCAATTGTGGGTGCTGAGCACTTCAGAATCTGGCATCTCAAAGTTTGATCTTGCAAGATGCTGTACGCTCTCGCCTCTCACTAGTTTAATGGGAGCTGAAGGTGCTCTGCACCTTGCATGACTGAGGCTTATGTAGACAAAAATTCTAAGGGGACTTTTATTGTGTAATGATCTATTGTTCAGATAACTCACACAACTCTTGTAACTGTTCTGGCAAGTAAATGGAGCCAGCTGTGGATATAGATGGACAAACTGTATTCTGAATATGACATTTAAAATGTTCTCATTTCATTCCAAGTATATTTTGAATGTTCACTTTGGCTATTTTAAATAAATATTTCAGTACCATTCTATGTTCTTCTTAGCAACACTACAGAACACCATGGATGGACAAAACCAATTATGCTGGAGGTTTTCCTATTGAAAAACCCAAATGAATGGTTGGTTGTTTATTTATTAATTGTTGTTAGCATTATTGTTGTTGCATCTGGGAGTTTCCATTATGGCCAAGAACACCATTGTGCTAGGTCCTGTAGAAACAAAACGACAGTCCCTACCCACAGAGTTTACAACCTAAGTGCAAGACAATCGACAAAGGTTGGTTACAGACAGAGTGGAGGGAGTACACAAAAGTGATAAGACGATATTGGTCAGCATGATAGGCAGTGGTCTGCATCCTAGTTCTCCCAAACTCCAAAGGCTGAGAGCAGAAAGCATGATTGGATAAATGATTTTAAAAAAAATTAATCCGACTGGAACCTTTTTCAAAGTTCAAAGTGAATCCGAACAGATTTGGTTAACTTAAATATATTGTTCATAGCTCCCACTGAGTTTCCAATGGATAAGTCAAACACAGGCTCATTTCCCTGATGCTGAAAGCCAGATAGCTGTTCACTTTAACAGTTTGTGTATTTCTCTCATCAATTGCTAGTTCACAAATATCTGGAGTATATTTGTTATGGAGAAAATTACATGCCAGAAAAACAATAATAGCATGAATTATTAATATACACTGTATCCTGTCCTCTGTTAATAACAATGATCAAGTAACTAAGTCCCAAGTATTGTTTGGCTTTGATCCAGGTTAACTGCTCCTTTGTTTAATATCATTTTAATTGCTTCTGTAACCTAAGCAACATGGAAAGCAAAAACCAATTAAACTGAAAGGGCCTGTTAAGCAATCCATTCACCTTTCCTATCTGGTAATTATGTAAATAGGGACGTTCTATATTATGCAACCAGTCACAGCGTTGTCTATTCCTTTTCTAGGAAATAGAAAATGAAAGACTTTTTAAACAGTTTTACCTTGATGTATTTTATTTTTATATTACACACACACACACACACACACACACACACACACTCCCTTTCTTATGAGTATATGAATGCCATATGTGAGTACAGGCTTGTGCTCAATGTAAACTGTATTTAAATGTAGTTTCTTGGTGGGGCATAAAACAATCCGTTTATCATTGTGTCACATTATCAGTCAACAACAGAGATGGCATAAACATCCCTTGTTACCTACAGAAATTCAAAAACGAATAATAAAAATACTTGGGTGACTGGATGGCCCCTCAAATTAATACATAGGGCAAAATCTTCGCCCTACTGAAATCAACAGAAGTTTTGCCACTGGCTTCCATGGAGCCATGATTTCATTCAGTTGTTGTGGGAAGGGTGGCGAGAGAAGGGACAATTTAAAGGTGAAGCCTGAAATGGTCATAAATTGTTGAAACCTCAATTTCCAATTAACTTTTAAGAAAATAGACGTGAAACTGACAAACACAGAAAAGCTACCAGAGATGATAAATTAAAACTTCAATGCTGAATTGGAAAATGAAAATAGTACTTTTTCCCAGATACAATTAATCTTTTCTATTTCCAGTCAAGTGCATGAAAAATACTATTCTTCACGATTAAAGAAAACTTTACAATGTTTTCCTGTGTCCTCTGAACCTCCATTGAATGATTAACTATGGGCTTTAACTTGGGTCACATTCTTCCCATGGTTTGCAGTGTATACTGGAGCTTTCCAAAGAGATCACATACCACTGCCAAAGAAAAACTAAATGATGATGTGATGTCTTTTTGAGTTTTAATATTTTTATACATATATGGATTTTTAAACTTTCTTTTAGCCATTTTTCGAAGCAGTACAATTTCACCCATGTACTGATAAATTATGGAAGACAATCATATCTACAAAGGAAAAAAATAACTTGGCCAAATTCAGTCTAAGGAAATTGTGAGAGGTTGGAGGCTTCCCATTTCTTCCCTAAGATCATGGAATGATTTGAATTGGAATCCTGCATTTTGGTGCATCTGTTCTCTTCACCCCTTACATGTACTGGTGATTGATTACAGTCAGAAGAACTCTCCTCATTTTATCTCCTTGCCCCCACATGACTCATTCTGTAGCTGGGCAGCCACTATCTTTTTATTCTGTATGAGTTGCATTCTTGGCTGCAATCCAGACCAGTGAGGGGTTGTGTTACCGCCTGCCCATTACAGTGGGTGCCTCAGTCTGCTTTCTTGTTGTAGCTTACAACTGGGCCACTCACAACCAGCCTATTAGCATGCGGGTCACACCTTGAATATCTGTGTGCTAGACAGTCTTGGTTCAGCAGCTCTGACCCAGGCAGCCTGTCTACAACCCCACTCTGGCTTCCACCAGCCTGGATTACTAGTTGCAGGGTAACCCCAACATGCTCCCACTCCTGGATTTTCCCAAAAAACAGGTGCTCTGCAACGTCCAGCCCTCTTCTGGATAGTTCAGGTATTAACATTTGGTGCTTCTGTTAGGAGTCAATATTCAACAATATGTTACTTTAACTGTAGATACCAAACAGTTCGGTTTAAACACAACACTGGATTGGTTTAGATTAAAAATAAAGCAAAAGAAAAGATAGGGTTTTAAGTGAATTTGGGTATAGGAGATCAAGGTACAGATGGTTAGAAGCAAATAAAAATGAAAACATGCATCTAAAACGTAATCTAGCAAGTTTTCGTTCAAGGTTTTGTTGAATATGGCCTTTCTCATGCAGCAAGATGGTGACTGATCCTTTCCTTGGTCAGGATCTTTCCCAGAAGCCCAAAAGTGCTGGTGCTTTTGTCTTCTTAGGTGAAAGAGATAACTTGGGGCTCTCTGCCCCTTTCTTTTATAGTCCAGTCAACATTTGAAGTGGATTCTTCTGAAGGTTACCCCTCAAAGCAAAGTTTATCCAAACAAATGAGGAAGGTAGCATGGAGTATGGAGGTGAAGGAAGCTCCATGCTCTTTCTTCCCCCACTTGTGTTTGCTAAAATGCAAATTGTTCTCTTTCCTGCCATCTCCTCCCCCTGCTGCTTTGAGGACCCCATTTACTACTTATGTAAATTGAAGTAAACACAGTGATCACCCACTTCTGTGCAGCCAGTGGCCTATGATCCCTAACGCCATGCTGGAGTCTCCACATTTATTTGACAAATAAACTTTGCAGAATTTTAAAATATTGTGCACAGAATTTTTTTTTTTGGTGCAAAATTTTTATTTTTTTGGCACAGAATGCCCTCAGGAGTAAGTCTACAATACATACATGGGGGGGAAATATGATTGTTAATGGTCCTCTAATCTATCAGAAAAAGGCATAACAAGTGTAACGCTGGCAAATGAGGCACCAGCTCTTGCCAAATCTGTAGGTGTCAGCTGAGCACTGACGAATTCATAGCTGGAAACCAGGCCAGCCCACCGGATGTTAATCTTATTCAAGATAGGTAGCGAACTTGTAAGAATGTGTTTAGTGTTTAGACTCTATTAAATGCTTGGAAGTTACTGCATGCATTAATCTTACTTGCAATGTTTGTGTCCCGTGCTATAAGGTAATATGTAGTGTGACAAAGCTCCTCCTCTACCTTTGTGAGTCTTGTACGTATTGGCGGATTTTCTCACCTTGGAGCTTCATGGTAGCTCTCAGTTTGGCCGTTTTCATGAACCCACAGTCCAGGTCAACTCCTCCTGTGTCTGACCAGGAGTTGGGACGTTTGGGGGGAACCCAGGCCCGCCCTCTACTCCGGGTTCCAGACCAGGGCCCTGTGGAATGCAGCTGTCTAGAGTGCCTCCTGGAACAGCTGTGTGACAGCTACAACTCCCTGGGCTACTTCACCATGGCCTCTTCCCAACACCTTCTTTATCCTCACCGTAGGACCTTCCTCCTGGGGTCTGATAATGCTTGTACTCCTCATCCTCCAACAGCATGCGTTCTCACTCTCAGCTCCTAGTGCCTCTTGCTCCCAGCTCCTCACATGCACACCACAAACTGAAGTGAGCTCCTTTTTAAACCCAGGTGCCCTGATTAGCCTGCCTTAATTGATTCTAGCAGCTTCTTGATTGGCTGCAGGTGTTCTAATCAGCCTGTCTGTCTTAATTGTCTCCAGAAGATTCCTGATTGTTCTGGAACCTTCCCTGTTACCTTACCCAGGGAAAAGGGACCTACTTAACCTGGGGCTAATATATCTGCCTTCTATTACTCTCCTATAGCCATCCGGCCTGACCTTGTCACAGTACATTTTGCTTTATAATTGTAACAATGCCTGCTCTGAACTTGTGAATTGAGGCACTTGTGAATTCCCAGCCCATACAAAAGAACTATCAAGACTAAATGGGCCATTGTGGCCCACCACAATACAAAGGCTGGTTTAATGGCCCTCTTATACCCATGAAGATGCCACATGTGAGAGGGCACCTCCCATCAGCTTGAATTCTGGAAGAGGGAAATAAAGAGACCTGGCATGAAGATTTTCATCTCTTTGGTGTTTGGACTCTTACAAGGGCTGGAGCTCAGAAACAAAAAGCTAAGATCCCCAGGGTCAACCTGGGTTAACCCTAAAAAGACATTCACTGCTGACAGATTGCTACACCTCTGTCATCTTTGGAACCATAGACTGAACTCATTTGTGTGTATATGTTTCCTGCTTTAACCTGTAAATAACTCATTTCTTTTCCAAGTTAATAAATCCTTAGTTTACTATAGGATTGGTTACCAGTGTTCTCTTTGGTGTGAGATCTAAGGTTTTCACTCATCTCTTGGGACTGGAAGCAATCTTAATATTTTGTGATTTTTCGTGTGAGCAACCATTTATCACTAAGTCCAGCTTGCCTCGGTGGCAAGATAGACTGGAGTGCCCAAGGGGACTGTCTGACTCCATGGTAAGAGTGTTACAGTGATCCAGGAGTCCACATTCGTTACTGGGTTGCTGAAATCTAATTATAGAACATACCACCAGTTTGGGGTCTCTGCCCGACTTTTGACAGTCTGCCCTGAGGTTGGCACTCATGTTTGTGAACCTCTCCAGACAGTGTGGGCCACAAGATCTGCTGGTTGCAAAGTGATGGTAGATAAATCAAAATAAAAACAAGGTGCCAATTTAACAGTTGGGTAATAAACTGTTGGAACAATTTATCTAGAGACATAGTGGATTCTTCGCCATTTGAAATATTTAAATCAAGATTGGATATCTTTCTGAAAGAGATGTGACCGCTCAAACAGAAGTTGTGGGCTTGATACTGAAATCGCTGGGTGAAGTTCCATGGCCTGTGTTATACAAGAGATCAGACTTCAGGCCTTAAGATCTATAACTCTTCATTCTGTTTGTTCCTCCTTACCAGAAATGGATTTTTAAGGTGTAATTAAGCCACAAACCTCACTGAAAGATGGGTTAATAATAGAGGGTTTGAGCTCATAGTAGAAATGGGAGTAGTCTAGATTTGATCAAAGTGATTATCACAGCTGAGGGAATTCACTCTCAGGAAAGGAGGAGGAGAAATGTCTTGGTATAAAGACCTGTGAGTCTTCTAGGAAGTTAGTTGCAGATGGGGAGAAAGTAGGTATCGGTTCAGGCCACAGAACAGAAGATTCTGTCTCTGACTGATATATGAAACCCTCAGGTGGTATTTCCTGTGCTAAGTATGTTAAGCTTGCAAGGAGATAATGCAGTGATTTCTAGACTGTTCTTATTGAACTTTCTCAACTTCGGTTCTGACTTTGTGGGAGGAAGATGGTGGGAAGTTTTTCAGTTTTAGATGCAACTTTATGGCCTCAAGTTTATCTGTCCAAGAGCAAGACCTTCAGTTATTTCATGGGACTCTAACATGGTGGTGTAGGTTGCACCTAAGCCATTGTGTGTGTTATACAGGATTCTATGGGATGCATGCAGACTCACTTGGACTGACATACACTGGTTGAAATTTACCTCCTGTTTACAGAGCACCTATAAAATTGCTCTACTGAGCCTAATTTGGTTGATGTTGGTTTCTGAGGATCCAGAGGGGAGGGGAGTAGCAGGAAAAGCAACTAGACTGCCATCTGAATTAGATCCAAACTCTCCAATCCAGAATAAGGACCAGCTTTCATCTAATAACAAAATAACCCTATACATATTGGAAGAAATTATTCCACTAGCAGGGAGCAAGCTTGCAAAGTCCATGAAGTAATCACTTATCGGATATGACAATGAAACTCACCCTGTTTTTAACACTATTGCATAAATGCCCAGGAACCCAAATATTTCCATTTCCTCAAATTTAATGCTAATTATATACTAGGAGGCAATATACATAAAAGTGAAATGATAATAATAATTAATCTAGGAGCTTCTAATCTATTTTGCCCGTCATTACCATTACCGGGGGTTCTTCACTGTTGTTATTATTTGTATTAAAGTAATTGTGGACCTCACTGTGCAACCACATAGTAGAGAGAGTCCCAATCTACACTCACAAGATTGGCAAAGGGTGGGAGAGGAAATGCAGTTAGAGAGAGAATGATTTGCCCAACATCAGACAGAGCTGGGACTAGACCGTAGGTTCCCTGAGTCTCAGGCCAGGGCCCTGTTAACTGGATCATGCTGTGTGAATGTCTCCTTAGTCACACTTGTAATCCTATTACCTTCAAATTGTGCTTTCAGTAATACTTGAACTGATCCCATTAGCCTTTGGTAGGTTTGCACAGATGTTAACGAGGATGTAATTTTAGGACAGTTGAATTGCACAGGTGTAACCAAGGACATAATTTGGCCTGCAGACCCCTGTGAGTGGGGATGGTGTATGAATGGAAAGAAACTGGCTTGTCTGGATACAAGGGTGAGTTTCTGGAGATGGCAGTTTGAAAAAACATTTTTACTTTCAAACTTGAAAAGAATGTTATATGACGATAGTGAGACACAATGAATATGGACTCCCAAGATGTCATGCCTGCAGAGATACTTTTGAGAGTAGAGCACATTGTAAGTAGTGGGCCACAATATGAAAAGTGTGAGAACTGCTTGTTTTTTATTAATAAACTTTTGAAAGTTACACTTGATTTGCTTACTCTAGTCCAAAATAAGGCGAAACAAATGGGGTGGGATTCCTAAGGGGGACTTCTAGGCACCCTGCTGCCTAGTAGAATTCACAACCCCGTGTTGGGTGCCCAGGCTCCCTAACCAACATGTGGGGAGAGTGAAACCTGGCCTACATAAAAAGTTAGGTTGACCCAGCTTCATCGCTATGAAGTGTGAAAAATCCACGTCTCTGAGAGATGTCGTTAAGCTGACTTAACCCTCTCTGACTGTGCTAGAATTTTTCCATTGACCTAACTACTAGCTCGCAGTGGAAGGTGGGGGATAGGTACAGTTGAATAGGTAAAGTTGGAGGAATATAGTCTCTGTTGTGACGTTAAGAGGAACCCTCCATCAGCCCTTTTTAAAGAAAACTAGTCCACTGATTGCTTTCCTTAAAGAAACACCCATGAAAGTTTAAATATGCAAAGTTTGCTTCTTCATCCTGTTCTTCACAAAAGAGAAATGTAACTGGTCTGCAGCAAGAATCCACAAGAGCTTGCACTTCAGCCTTGTATGTGATACCTTACATGGCAAACTGTTCACGAAACATCTATGCTCCCAACATTCAGTGTGTTGATTATTTAAACTGATGACATTACTAATGCCATCTTTGGGCTCCTACACAAATCCTAATGATTGGCTTTAACTGTGTGTGTTTGGCAAACAAAGATGAAACTCCCTAAACTAGTGGGAAGTAAAGAAATGGAGGCTGGTAGCTGATTAACAAACTAACCAGTAACATGATATGTGGCATTTTCTGCATCCTAAAGGTACAGCTTGTGCCGAGGGGTGGGGGAAGTACCACCACATTTTCACATATATTGTATTCTGTTATCTCACAGGCGTGTGGAGCAAAAACTGTCATATTTACCATATTTTAATTTCAGAATGGATGATCAAAGCAGCCAAAAGGGTCCAAAACAGTTTGAAAAAAGCCTAAACATCGCTAGAAGACATAAAAGAGCAAGAGTCATCAGAACCCAGGGAGTGGGGTTCTCAAAAGCACTCAGTGATGGCCTAACTCTGATTTCACTAAAGACAATGGTTAAACTCCCATTGTGACATCAACAGGAGCAGAGTTAGGCCAATGCTGAGCACTTTTGAAAATCTCATCCTTGGACTTTCAGGGTCATAATTTCAAAACTGACCACTTAATGAGCAAAATGTGAGGTATACCTATTGCATGCACAAGTAAATAGTTATGATCATATTGTAAATACCTGCTTGAACAAATGTAAGGCTTTGTAGGGGCAAATTTTGCTGGTGCAGGTTTTGTGAGTAGTTCTTAACTAATAAAAAACAGGAAAAAATGGTCCTTTTGCTTGATCTCTGGTGTAAAAAAAGCTGTCTTTGAGTGGGGAAACTTGACTTTTTGGAAAACCTAGTGGTTCCCCGTTTGTGTCTCAGTGTTAGAGAAGGATCAGATCAAAACATAGCCACTTATTTACTCACTCTGATCAGAGCTAGATTGACAGTATAACATCAGACTGTTCATGAAAACCCTTACTATACAATAGTAAATGCCTATTGCAGCTCATAGCCCACCTATGGATGTGTATTCAGTACACTGTTCCAGTTGACCTCAGACATATTTATATCATCTTAGGATAATCTACAGAAAATGCTGTGTTTTTTGCAGTGCCTCAGACAGACAAACAGAAGGGATTTAAGGCCTGTGGTCAATTTTTCCCATTTGTGATCCCAAATCAGGATAGGGTTTAGTAATGCATCTATAAAAGGGTCCTCAACTTCCACCGCCTTACAGCCAAAACACTGAATTATTGATGAACAGATCCTTGCATGTTTAAAGGTTAAAATATGTATTATAAATCATAGACCAAAGATGACCCCAAATGGAATATATATCTGAATTCACTTTAGTTTCATATGACATCAGCAGAGCCCCTTGAGTGAGTTACAGCCTTGTATTCACTCTGGGGCTATCTAATATGTCTTACTTGATTTTCAGTTGCAGGCAGGCAAATTGACCATGTATACTTGCTTGTGTCAGTAGCTAATTTTAGGTAGCTAATCTAATTGAAGATGTTATGCTCCTTTAGGTTGTCAAATAGAAATTCACATTTTCTGATTAATGTGATTCATTTACATTAGATTTGACTTGACAGAGTGACAATGTGTAATATAGAATACAGGGATGACAAGGTTCTCAATCTCTTCAGTCACATTCCTTATAAATGATCTAGTCAAGGCTAGAGCCTAACATCTTATCTATAACATGATGAAATTTGAACTGTATTGCAATCATATATGGTCTACATAATATGTTCTCACAGGTGGCAATATGCTTTCAGAAGAGTGACAATTTTAACAGCTTTCTTACATTTGTAACACATATATAACTGACTCCCTGACACCCTGCTGTGACTGAAAAATTACTAAGAAGAAAAGGAGGAGGAGGAGGAACAGAGTGAATCCTTGAAAGAAAGTAAAACAAAGTTTCACCACTTGGAAAACAAAATATATAAGAAGGAAAATGTCAAGAGAAAGGTAGAAGGGCAAATATAAATGGATGGGTGGGAGCAGCGATGGAAAAATTGAGCAGCATGAACAAGACAAAACATATGCAATGAAAAAAAGAGAAGTGTAGTACAGAGAAGAACAGTCCTGTAGGAGTCAATGCCGGAAAGCATGGAGAAGCAGAAGATAATAGAGAAAAGCAGACAATGAAGAATGGAGTTGTCATAAGATTACAAATAACATTAAGATGGTATTTCTAACTAGACAGTTGCACACTCTGTTGATTCTGTAGATTAAGTACACTGCACACACCAGGGGCTTCTTGCATTTCTCCCCACACAAGCTTCCCTCCTTTCCTCCTCTATTTTGGGAACTCCCTGTAACCTTTTGTTCTGTCCATTGTAAAGTTCCCCCTGCTGTACTTGGGTGCTTCTAAGCTTCCCTGGGTCTGCAGAGGCTACAGCCCTCTCTTCTCTGGCTTGCTTCATGGCCACACATTTGGTCTGTTACTCCTTCACAGAAGTAAGACCTCATGGTCCAGCTGCCCTAGGCCCTCAAGACCAGTGCTGACCACCCAAGACAATCCAGAAGATGAAGCTCATCCTTTCCCAGAACTGGTACCTTGTGGGCACTCCAGTTTCTCTCTCCAGAGAGATATGATAGTTGAAGCAAATAGATACAGGCTTTGTAAAGGTTTCCACAGTTACTCTTTACTTTAGGTAGCACAAGAGGCAGACAGACAAGACAGCTCTAGTCAAAACAATTAAACACCTATAAGCCATCCTTGCCTCAGTTTCCCCACCACTCTTGAGCATTCTTTGGGAGTTGGTCAGAGTTCACTAGGAGTCCAGGACTCCCCTGGGATGATTTGGGGAATCTTTACAATTTACAACTTCTGGTGAATACCACTGTCACATCCAGTATGGCCATTCCTCTGTTCTTAACCAAATTTTTGATCATACAGAGGTGGATGTAGCTGCTGGGTCTGCTAAGCAGATGCAAGGGGTTCCTTCTGTTTTCCCCTTCTTGTTTTCCAATTTTCACCCAAATCAATAGGATTCTGCACACTGACGCTTACAATATTCTCTGATTATTTTTTTTAATTGATTGGATGCAACATTCAAAAGTTATTGTGGTATTGACAGACTGGGAAATGCCTTTGTGTCAAGTGTAAGACCTTGCTTAGCTCAGCCAACTGGCCAGGACTTCTACAATGCTACATGATTGTCCAGTCATTCTTCCACCCTGTTCTACTAATAGATCATCATCGACTCTTAAGAACTTCTTCTACACTGTATCTGAGGGCCTGATCCACAGTGAATTGGCTTTAGATCAGGTCTTTTTTGCACACTTCAAAAGCAATTCCTCCTCTCTACAGGCAAGGATGTTACTGTAACTCACTGTTCTCTCTCCCTCACCCACCGAGGATGTCACCTCTTATGGCATGCAGCTACAGGACCAGTCCAACCTGTACAGTAAGATGTTCATGCTTTTTGCTCTGGAGACCCTCAGTTTAGTGTCTTAACAGCCAAGATACAAATCTTCACATAAGCAGCACTTAGAAAGGAGGTATTGATTTCTCAGGGGACACTTCACTGCAATAGAGGAATGGCAGACAATCTGCAACTAGTTGCATATGTAAACATTAGAGCATGCACATGATGTAAAGGTCTGTCCTTCCTCATGGAGGCACAAGGTGGATGAGGTAGTATCTTTTGTTGAAACAACTTCTGCTGGTGAAAGAGACAAGCTTTCAAGATACACTGAGCACTTCTTTAGGTCTAGGCCCACCGTAAGGACTCCTGACAAAATATTGTGCAGGATAGATTATCAAATCCTCAAGATCTAAGTTTCAAGATGTTTCAGCTCTGCTGTTACTAATTTACAGGGTTAAACAATAGAGTTAGTAGCAACTTTGTGTGAAATGGAGGTAAATTACTCCTAAAACCATGAAATGCACCACAGTGGGGGAGATATAGTTAATGGTATAATTAGGTGATATGCAGAGTCTGTGGACTATTTTGATGCTTTGGGGAGACTTGTGTGCAGTAGCCTGTGAATAGCACACTGTGTGTGATCAGTACCACCATGCTTCCAGAGTCATGCTTCAATTTACCCTCCATCTGCAAAAGTGGCAATAATGATAATGACATTGCAGCAACAGACACTCTAAGAGGAAAATATTGTGAAATCATTCTTGGATATTCAGCTGTCTGTTAATGACATAAGTTCATGGAGGATCCATGCACTTATGGATAAATGTAAGTATAGTAGGGAGAGTTTAGTTGGTATTTCTGTAGCTGTATAGCTCCTGTCTTATATAAGGCACAATGGATCTTGCTGTACCAAAGTCATTTATTTGCATAGTCATTATATACCACAGTGTTGGGAGGCAGAGAAAACCTTTAGATTAAATGTCTTTTTTAAAAGAGAGAGAGAGAACACAAGCTTTACAGAGCTAGAAAGATTAAGTTGGTATCACATGGAAAGAGGATGAACAAAGAAATTAAGATAAATCAAGGTCAAGAACATCTTCAAGAGGGTGAAAAAAGCCAGAATAGACTGCCTCTGCTGCAACAAGGTAGAGAAGATTTATTAAAGCCCAAAGCTAGCAGGTGGAACAAAGACACTGTCAACAAGCCACAAGAACTGGGAGCCTTTGCAAGATCCTATACAGTCATGTATGGTTCATGAGATTGTTTGCAGCCATGGTGAGTGAAGCTTTTGTGTTGTACTGGACAGAGTGAGAGTTAAGGATGATTAAAGAAAAAGAGATTTAAAGGAATAAGTGTGTGAAAATGAGGAACAGCAGTGTCAGACATAATATGAAAAGGGAAGGGGATCAGTGAAATGACTCTTCTTTGCCTAGAAAATATTTTAATTTTATACAAAATTTGAAGCAAAATTAAGACATGTTTTGTTTTTTCTTGCAAATGTGTGAGTGCAGAGAATGTGTTATTCCAGTACTACTTAACTGTATTCCTTTGTAAAGGTTCAGACTCACCCCTGTAGTACCTCCTGCTGGTCGTTGGGAATTAGCTCTTTTCCAGCCTGCAGCACCTTCTGCAGGCCAGTGATCCACACAGCTCTGGCCCCCGTGTCACTCACAGACCCCAGTGCCCCTTTCTCTGGGCGGGCAGTACCCCCTGGCAGTACCCCCACACTCTGCCTCTGGATCTCCCCTTCCTGGGGAACCCCCAACCCACTATCCCTACCTTGCCTCAATCTGGGCTACTGCCAGTCATCACCAAGCCCCCACTCCCTGGGGCAGACTGCATGTAAAGGCCACTCATCATAGGCAAGGGGGTTCGGACCTGTTGCCTTCCTCTGCCTCCCAGTACCTCTATGGGCCTTGGGCCAGGCCCTACAGCCTGGGCAGTTGCCAGCCTGGAGCGCCCCGCTCAGCCTGCTCCTTCCCCAGCACTGCACCACCCTCAGTACCCTGTCAGGCAGGCAGGCCCTGCTCTCTCCCAGCCTGGAGAGAGACTCCTTGGGCCTCTGGCTCACAGCCTTTTTTTACAAGCCAGCTGGGGCCTAACTGGGGCATGGCCCAGCTGCAGCTGCTTCCCCAATCAGCCATCCCCAGCCACAGCCCTCTCCAGGGCTGCTTTTAACCCCTTCTATTTTAGGAGCAGGGTAATCACCCCACTACATCCTCTTTTAGATATTACTATGATGGGTACCACAGAAACACCTAGAGAGAGAGATTTTGGGGGATTGAGGAAGCGGAGTCTTAGTAAAAATGTATTTATTTTTCTACAGACATTACGACCCAGGGCATTCCAATCCATGTTTCCTTCTCTGACTGGGAGCACTGTTCCCTCTAAGCTATGTGCATACGCGTGCGCACACAGATCCTAAACCCCACGCACACGGCAAAACACCACATGCACAAAAAATGAAATACTACATCGGAGCCAGGCCGAAATATCATTTACTGGCGACTTTTGACATTGTTTGCCCATCATCTATCAACACAGCTAGATTCTACTAGCTGGCAAGGGGGAGAAAGGGAAAGGAGGGCAATGAATCGTACCCCTCCCCTCCAGCATTTCGAACGTGGAACGTTGATCACGTCGGGACGGTCGGGACCCACACATCTCCATTTTCCCACTATTTTTGCTGCGGATGCATGGACGTGATCGGAGCTATGCACAAACTTCCGGTATCCTGATCGGAATGATCTCCTGTTTTCCCTTTTGTTGAGTCACGCTTTTATGTGCATTGAAATAGTATCCATATAATAAAAGTATTAATTTTAAATAAACCAATCTGGTAAAAAATCAATCCCAAAATGTCACTGTCTAGAGGTCTAAAGTGTAAAAGAACAGCGACTTCATTTAAATCTGGATGGCTGGATGAGACTATAGAGACGATTACACAGAAGCCACATAATGTAATGCTTGTTAAACTTTGTGAAATATTCACATATGATGAGGACAATGGAGTGGTTTGTGTATACTGTCAAGATGCCAAAGCTTTGGGAGAATTTTCAACAGGAAGAATGTGGAACGATGTATGGAAGTAGGATTTCTTAAAGCGTCATCTGTCAAATCCCTGTGTTCAAAATACAAAAACTTTCTTGCTGAAGAAATTGTTATAGTCAGTCAGTACAATGACTTTAAGTTTGTAGTAGCTGAAAGAATCAAAAGCCAATTGGTTTTAAGTTTCCCGGATATGGTGACATTTTCTCACCAGAACGAACAGTTTCAGGATCTTGCAAAGTTGATGGATATTGGAGGAATATTCCTAGCATCAAGTGCAGACTGTGAGCGTGGCTTTAGCTTAATGAACACTCTAAAAAACAAACTATGGAATCGTTTACAAGTAAAGTAGATCATTTGGACACCCTGATGTGCATTAAGAGTTACCAGCTGGATGGAGGACTGATAGATCTGGACAGAGTTTATATCGAATGGGCAAATGAAAAAGATCGCAGGAAAAAACAGTAAGGTGAGTTTAGCAGTCTTTGACATTTGGACCAATAAGGAAATTAAAATGCATTTGTAATTACATATCTTATTCTTGGCTGATAATCATTTATTGATATTTTTTAGGAAAATTTTAAATTTAAAACACAAACTCTTGTTTTTCTTTTTTTACTTATGATGTTTCTATCTGAAAACCCATATAAATTGACATAATGGCATACTTGTTAAAGTGTCTTTATTATATGTTAATCAAAATCTTTTCGGACATGTGTATAGAACGAAAGGTGAAAGTGGACACCAATGGGCAGAAGCCTATGGACTGATAATGATCATGATTAATATGTGCTTGATATATGCTCGTGATTGTCTACAAAAAAGATCATAAAGCGTGATGCTTAAAACTAACTTCTGCTTCATGAAGAATGGTTAAATTTCCTTTTTCTAAGTATTTAAAAATGACATTTATAAAATAACATGGTGTAAAACTATTATCACACATTGCAAATTAAAACTTTTGAAATGTATAAGCATTTTACTTGCTTGGGCGCATTGGCCTTATGGCACACAAATTTGAACTCTGCTTCAAAAATGTGCACAGAAGAATTTTTTTGCGTACACAGCCTGTCAAAAATTAGAGGAAACATTGATTGGGAGACTGCACTATTCTGCTCTGTTCAGAGCTCATTATTATTTAGAGTGATGTGTACTAGCACCACTGTAGTTGAAGTTTTCATGATAAATTCCTGTTTTATTTTTAGGGGTTTATAACTCATGTATAAAAGTTCACTTTGGCCTGAAATATACCCCCACCACCCAACACCCACTTATCTGAACTGGCAGTAATAGGTGATAGATATGGAGGGGAGAAGCAGCACTTTGAATAATTCAAGGTGATTACCCACTGTGAAAAAATCATTCTCTTCATGAGCATGTTGTCAGAATGCCCATCTGCATTTGCACCTGGCAACCTTAGGCTAAATCTCAGCATTGCGCTGTATCAATAAACAGAGGCCAGTCCTCTTCTCACCACCCCTTCCCTTATCAAAACACCATGGGTTTAAAACCTTGCTGTATAAGAAGTGAATTCAGTATTTTTTAACAATCACCTATGTATGCATGCTAAGCCAGCGGCATTAATCAATCACCTGAATATGTTAGTTGTTAGGGTACAAGATGGCTTTGGGGATGGTATATAGCTCCTTTTTATCGGTAGTTCACCAAAGTGAAAGTAGCTCCATTTGGAACCTGTTACATATGATGGCTTTTAGAACTCTATGTGAATTGACTATATGGGTTTAGTTGTGTTCTTAGCAGGTGGGCGTGTACATCACAAAGCCATTGATGCTAATGGAATTTTGTCTGGGGTAAAGTCCTCAGGACTTGGCTCAGTAATAAATAGTAACAAAATGCTTTTCCTAACTGAGACTTATGCAGACTCTACGTGAGATCCAATATCCTCTCCTCTCCCATTAGATCATGCCAATGAGGAGCAGCCCTTGCCTCAGACCCCCGGAGTCTGAGAGTTGAGAGCATCTAGCAAGCAGCACCTCACAGGATCAGGCATTAAATGGTGAGGCTCCATATTGGCCTTTCTCCTGAAAGAGTACTTTTGTGATTTTCACCCAAAAACTTATCACACATTGGGAAAGTGCCAGCAATTCAACGATAACAACATGAAAATATAGAAATGCTATTTTGTGGAGAAAATAACCTGTTCTGGAGATAAAGTAGAGATCTTTTCTCTCTCCTGCAAACCTTTGTTAGGCATTTTTGATAATCCACTTCCTATCTAACCAGAGCACTGCAGGAAATAATGTAGAAAATAACATTACAGTAGATATAACCCTAACTTAATTGGAATTTATATTAGGGCTGTCAAGCAATTAAAAATTAATTGTGATTAATCGTGCAATTAAAAAAGTATCGTGATTTATCGTGTGATTAATCACACTGTTAAACAATAGTAGCAGACCATTTATTTAAATATTTTGGATGTTTTCTACATTTTCAAATATATTGATTTCAATTACAACACAGAATACAAAGTGTATAGTGCTCGCTTTATTTTTATTTTTGATTATAAATATTTGTACTGTAAAAACAAAAGAAATAGTAATTTTCAATTCACCCAATACAGGTACTGTAGTGTAATCTCTTCATCATGGAAGTTGAACTTACAAATGTAGAATTACGTACAAAAAAATAACTGCATTCAAAAATAAAACAATGTAAAACTTTAGAGCCTGCAAGTCCATTCAGTCCTATTTCTTGTTCAGCCAATCAGTCAGACAAACAAGTTTGTTTACATTTGCAGGAGATAATGCTGCCCACTTCTTATTCACAATGTCACCTGAAAATGAGAACAGGCATTCGCATGGCACTGTTGTAGCCGGTGTTGCAAGATATTTATATGCCAGATGCACTAAAGATGTATATGTCCCTTCATGCTTTAACCACCTTTCCAGACAACATGCGTCCATGCTGATAATGGGTTCTGCTCAATAACAATCCAAAGCAATGCGGACAGACACGTGTTCATTTTCATCATCTGAGTCAGATGTCACCAGCAGAAGCTTGGTTTTCTTTTTTGGTGGTTCGAGTTCTGTAGTTTCCGCATCAGAGTGTTGCTCTTTTAAGACTTCTGAAAGCATGCTCCACACCTCTTCCCTCTCAAATTTTGGAAGGCATTTTAGATTCTTAAACCTTGGGTCAAGTGCTGTAGCTATTTTTAGAAATCTCACATTGGTACCTTCTTTGCTTTTTGTCAAATCTGCAGCAAAAGTGTTCTTAAAATGAATGACATGCTGATTCATCATCCAAGACTGCTATAACATGAAATATATGGCAGAATGCAGGTACAACAGAGTCAGAGACATACCATTCTCCCCTGAGGAGTTCAGTCACAAATTTAATTACCACATTATTTTTTAACGAGCGTCATCAGCATGGAAGAATGTCCTCTGGAATGGTGGCTGAAGCATGAAGGGACATACGAATGTTTAGCATATCTGGCACGTAAATACCTTGCAACGCCAGCTACAAAAGTCCCATGTGAATGCTTGTTGTCACTTTATGGTGACATTGTAAACAAGAAAAGGGCAGCATTATCTCCTGTAAATATAAACAAACTTGTTTGTCTTAGTGACTGCCCGAACAAGAAGTAGGACTAAGTGGACTTGCAGGCTCTAGAGTTTTACATTGCTTTGTTTTTGAGTGCAGTTATGTAACAAAAAAAATCTACATTTGTAAGTTGCACTTTCATGATAAAGAGATTGCACTACAGTAATTGTATGAGGTGAATTGAAAAATACTATTTTTTATCATTTTTACAGTGCAAACATTTGTAATCAAAAATAAAAATAAAGTGAGCACTGTACACTTTGTATTCTGTGTTGTAATTGAAATCAATATATTTGAAAATGTAGAAAAACATCCAAAATATTTAATAAATTTGTTAGTATTCTATTGTTTAACAGTGCAATTACAATTGATTAATCGCGATTAATTTTTTAAATCATGATTAATTTTTTGAGTTAATCGCGTGAGTTAACTGCGATTAATCAACAGCCCTAATTTATATCCATAATTAAGGCATGACAAATCCGGTTACAATGTCCATCTCTTACTTTCTCCCCTCTTCTCTCTCCCTCCCACTCTTTTTTCCAATGGTTCTTTTTATTCATTTGATTTATTTAACAAGAAAATGCATTGGAAACGTACAGGACTAATTCAGTTACAAGTTGGTATTTTATGTACTTACTGAACATTATTGGATTATTATTGATGTCTGCTTTAATAGGAGCACAGCACCAATGGTTTAATTTGTGAATTTTGGTGTGTGGTTTTGCTAGCATCTGACCTCTATTTATATACATTATGAACTCTTGCCCTGCAATTTCCTGTTTACTTAGTGTGCTGATTAAATAGAATCATAGAAATGTAGGACTGGAAGAGACCTGGAGAGGTCATCTAATCCATCCCTTGCACTGAGGCAGGACTAATTAAATCTAGACCATCCCTGGCAGGTGATTTGTCTGACCTATACTTAAAATCCTCCAGCAATGACAATTCCACAATCTCCGTTTAAAGCCTTTTCAAGATCTTCACTACCCTTACAATTAGAAAGTTTTTCCTGATATCTAATGCAAATCTCCCTTGCTGCAAATCTTAATTGCCCATTACTTCTTATCCTATCTTCAGTCGACATGGAGAACGATTGATTCCCCTCCTCTTTATAACAGCCCTTAACATATTTGAAGACTTATCAGGTTCCCCCTCAGCCTTTTTTTTCTCTCAAGATTAAACATGCCCATTTTCTTTTAAACCTTTCTTTATAGGTCAGGGTTTCTAAACCTTTTAACATATTTATTTATCTCCACTGGACTCGATCCAGTTTGTCCACATCTTTCCGAAAGCATGGCACATCCAGCTGAGCTCCCCAGTGCCTAGTGGAGCAGAACAACTACCTCCTTGTCTTACTTACAACATTCCCGTTAATACACCTCAGAATTTTAGCCTTTTTAAAAATTGCATCACATTATTGACTCATATTCAGTTTGTGATCCACTATAACCCCTAGATCCTTTTCAGCAGTACTACCACCAAGCCAGTTATTCCCCATTTTGTAGTTGTGCCTTTGATTTTTCCTTCCTAAGTGCAGCACTTTGCACTTTATTGAATTTCATCTCGTTGAATTCTCCACTGTATCAAGGTGGTTTTGAATTCTAATCCCATCCTCCAAAGTGCTTGCAACACCTCCCAGCTTGGTGTCATCTGCAAATTTTATAAGCGTACACTCCACTCCATTATTCAAGTCATTAATGAAAATATTGAATAGTACCAGATCTAAGACGGACACCTGCAGGACACCACTAGATACACCCTCCCAATTTGACAGCGCTGAAATTAATAGTATGGACGTTGCAGCTCAGACAACAGCTTGGCCTCTCAAGCCCACCTGACACCCTAGGTTTGAACATGGGAGAATCTTCACCACAGCTGCAACATCCACACTACTATTTTCAGCGTGCTACCTGGAGCCCTGCTAAATGAGTCTGTCTACCCAGGCTGGGAGGCTTGAACCAGATTTAGAAGTACTGAGCCAAAGATGAAAGATGTTTTAGAACAGGAAAATTATGTACCATCAGGCAAATTCCGTTGATTTCCTGTGAAATCCCTCTTTGAAAGACTAATAATTTTCACTGGTTTTCCCTGTATATTTTTAAAACCATACAGCCTGTCATATTATGTTTTTATTCTTCGGAAACTGTTTGATCCTCTCTCTTTACCAAAATATCCATTTAATCTTTCACCCATTTGTTTTCCTCCTATGGCCTTTTCTTTCATTTTCTGCTCTTACACGTTGATAGCTTAAACTACGGTAGTTTATTCCATCATACCTGAACCTTTGGCATGGGCTGACATGGCATTTTAAAAACAATGCTACTTGCTTGTGGAAAAAATATATTTTTCCATTCACAAATACTAGTAGACCCATCATTAAACAGTGCCATACAGCAGTCAGGTATACTATCTCCTATCTCTTCGGAAGAAGTTAAAAGGAAGTTTTCTAATTGGTCTTTAATTATGAATCCCACTTATTGAAAATAAAGTTAGATTATTTTTAATGAACAAGCTTAAAATGTGATTTTGTTCTCGAACCTGATATGCAATATGCAAATCACTGTGAATTATAGCACATTACTAACAGCACTTGTTGGAGCATGGACTGGAGCATAAGTTACAAACTAAAGTTGGAAATACTTCAGTTGTGCCCTCGAATTCCAGGATGACGTATTGAATACAGCCCTGAAATTTGATGTCCCTGAAACCCTAAATTTCCAATACTAGAAGGGAGTATTTGGGAATATTAAACAGATAACTTGGGAATCATAAATGGTTCACAGAAAAAGTTCCTTTTAATGAGAAACAGCTGTTAAGAGAATGTCACTGCAAAAATGGAAGTCATCCATGAACATTTATGTTCTGAATATGTTCACTGGGCAAGGCATATTTAGAAAATGTTAACTGAAGTTTTAGTGTAGATATATTTTTAACTGTTTTTAAATTGTTCTACTCTATGGCTAGATTTAAAATATCACACATACAATTACATTTTAAAACAAACAAAAATATGATTTGTATTACTCTCGTGCCTACAAGAGCTAATTTTGTACCAGGACTCCATTGTGCTAGGCTCTGTACAAACACAAAACAAAAAAAGATGACCTCAGCCCCAGGGAGCTTACCATTGAAGTGTGAAAAGCAGCATCTCCTTTGGTTATTTTTGAAGACTTGAGTTCAGGGATCTGTTTTTCCTCCTGCAAAAGTGGCTGTTATATCACAAGCACTGACTACACTGCTGAAGAATCTTCTTCTTAGGCATGAGTATTGTCAACCACTTTTGTCTATACAAGATGTTTATTTTTATGTTTGCACTGTAAACATTTAGATCATGTTTTTTAAAAGTTTTTCAGTTCACTAACTTTAAAGACAAATTAGATGAATGAATATATAGTCATTCTTTGTACACCGAATATAATATGACCTAACTATATGAAATATGACCTAATTATATTGAATTATTTCAGGATACCTTCTCAGTAATATTATTGTCAGTGTCTCTTTCTGTTCCTCAGTCTCTCACCTTTCCCTTTAAAAATAATATGAAAAAGAAAAACAGCAAAGTCAGAAAGCACACCCACGTAGCTGGCATTAGAAGAGCGCACTTTGTTTCCACATATTTTCTATTTTGGCGGGAACATGACTCAACCACGTATTTTGGGTTTTGGATGTTCTGACTTAAGGAAGCTGGTGAAGAGAACATTCTTAGGGAAAAGACGTTAAATTAATTAAAAAGCCTACATTGAGGGTGTTAGAGGGTGCCTTAGATGTTCTGCTTTTAAAGAAATCATACACTTGTAATGTTGGTCAAAATGAATTTTTGGAAGCTGGCATTTGAGAAGCTTGTTGAGAAAATTGTAAGTGATGAAGTAGCCCCAGGAAGGAAGGAATGTCAGAGTGAACAGGAGATTTTGATGTGAAGCCCTAGCTTCCTAATTGTTATTATGCTTACAAGGACATTCAGTAAAAAGAAAAATGAATGCCTTGCTCAACACCTGCTGTAAGAGGGACTCTGCAACTCTGGAGCTTACTTAAATCATTCTTCCTGAAACAAACTGCCAAAAGAGCCTTAGCCCATTTAATTCCCAAATACCAGTAATTAAAGTGAGTCACATCATCAGAGTTTGGCAGGGCTACAGCCTTCTTTTCCCTTTTCATCTTCACATAAATTTCAGTGAAGGTCAGATTTGTTGGGGCGAGGAGGAGAACCTGCCTGCTTTGTGCTCACGGGAGGTTAAAATATGACTTGTTCACAGTGTCCCTCATAGTTCAGAACTTAATGGTCCTTGACGGGGATAACCTAGAAGTTAATTTTACTCTGTGTCCCAAAAGCAGTCATTGTCACTGCAATCCTTCTTTCAGACTGAAGGGTACCTTTACCACCTGATCAGACTTTCAATAGCCATTGATGGGCAATATCACCACCCAAGAGCCACAGAGATGGCTGGTTATTGATCTGCCGTTGCTAGCGTTGTCCTGATTAAGACAGAAGAAATCAGGCTTTGCCTTCGAGTGCAGTCTACTTTTTCTAAAACTACTCTGAAAGGTATGTTACCTGCTTCTTAATGTCATCTTATGCTGTTTATACATATTACATATAAAAACTACCTTAGAAGAATGTTAAGGTTGCCCACTTAAGCATTCTACAGCGTGGAAGTGACAGAAGACTTGATTCTTTTTCTTCCTCGCTGCCTGGGGGCCAGAACAGGGAGACAATCAGTCTTCCAGCTCTTAGGTCCAGTGTCCAGAACCACAGTGGCCCTTGGCAGTCAGGGGCAACAATTACAGGAAAAGTCCTGTTCAGCCCCGAGACAGAGCATGCTCACTCACAATGTGGGGGATGGTTCACGCACAGTCCAGTCAGCATGTAGGAGCTATGAGGGGATGGGAGCATGCTCAGGGCAGATGGAATCTTAAGAGAATTTAGCTACCAAACTCTAAAAAGTCTTTACAGAGCATGTGGAAACTAAGGTTTTTTCAGAGACTTATTACAACCAAATTTGGGTGTATTTTCCATGGCGGGCACCTCCTTGATACCTGGGGAATCCCTGTGCTAAATTTCAAAGCATGGAGGTACTAGAGATTCCAGTGAAAGGATTGTAAGAATTTAATAGGGGTAAACCAATATTTTTCCCTAACCTTATTCTCATAGCCATAAAAACTTTTAAACTGAAACTTAAAAATCAGCCAAAGGCAACCAAGTATGAAAAGTTTCAGCCCAAACAGTTGTTTGGCAAAGTTATAAAAAACTAAAAAGAATGTCTTATAATAGAAAGGTGGGAGACCACCTTCATGAAGACTACCTGTGCCACCTATAATTAATACATTTGTCTGGTTTAGGGTCAAAAGGCTGTGATCCTTTAGCCTGACCTCCTGCATAGCACAAGCCTTAGAATTTCATCTAGTGATTCCTGCATTGAGTTCAATGACTTGTGGTAGAGCTAGACCATATCTTTTAGAGAGATAATATACACTTACTCCAGGTATTTGTCATATAGAGAAAGGAGATTTTCCAAATCATACTGCCTGAAAAATAGTGAGGCCCAGAAGTCACTTGCCATACAGACAAGAAGTGATTTTGACTTCCCTTATCACTTACAAACACAACTGTTCTGTACCTGTATCAGTCTTAAGTGTCTATTTAAGGTATCACAAGCTTTCAAATATTGTGAGTCATCTCAAAAGAGTCACGATACTTTAAAAATATGTTTTGGTCTTTTTTTTTTATTTGCCTTCTGGGTTTTGAGCTTGGGGCATGTTTTCAAGATTTTCTCTGCAACCATGAGAGCTAAATATTTTTTGTTTGTCACAAAATCACAGGGCTCCAGAAGCTGAGGCTTCAAGAAAATTCCCTAATATTGTGAGACTCCTGATCAGAAGTTGGCAACACTATGGAAACTAAAGGTGAAGTAGGCAAAATAAATAGCATCCACAGAGAAGGGTGCATCAATACTTTTGTTGTTTTCAGAGATCTGGAACTCTTGAGTTCTTTACTGACTGTGGTTAAGAAATTCCTTTGCCACAACTATTTTCCTTGATCACCTGACACATTGTTCCCAAAGGGGTTAAACTAGAAACCCAGAGAGCTGACAGCCCAGGAGACTGTGGGAGTGTGTTGTAAGTGACTGAAGGGGTTCAGGAGGTCTCAGTCACGGGTCTCAAGGTCTAGGGTGGCTGCGCAGCAGCAGCACCCTACATCAGGGTCAGACAAGAGGTGCCTTACAGTCAGAGAGCTAGAGCCAGTGACTAGACTCTTTCCAGACACAAATAGCTTAGAAACATGTGGGACCCACTAATTGGGTCCACTCACAACAGACTGGTGATTGGATCATGGGTTACTGGAGCAGTTTGTAACACACTGGTTTTTTTGGTGGGGATGGGGAAGAGAAGCAGCGTTTGTTTATGCACAGGGTAGATGCAGATACTGTCATTGCATGTATTGTTACTGGCATTGTGTTTTGATTTTCTGTTCATGTAAACTAAGCTATAAAGATGTTCATCCACCCATTTTCTGTTGTAGAGTTCTGCTGTGTTGAAAATTAGTAGTGCTGTCTGTAAGCACATAACACTAATTGCACTTTTCCCATGTATCCTTGGGACTGCGAATATTTCTGAACCAGGTAGTGCATGGGCGTGGGACAGACAGAAAAGTGTTTGCAGTATCACGGCATCAAACAGTTATAATTTCAATTATAGCACCATTCAATTTCATGTGCTATGAATTATGGGGCCTAACCTGCAAACATTTTCAATCTATCATACTCAGGAAGGAGGAGCCACAAACAAGTCAACAAAACTATAACATTTGTTAAAAATATGAGATGAAATGTGTAGTTAAAATATTTTTAAAAGAACTGTCAGCCAATCATCTTTACAACATTAAGGGAATGAATCTGTGAAAACCAGACCTTTATAGATTGGGTAAGGGTCAGAAAGAAGATGGTTCATTGCATTGTGAGAATTGGGGTGGAGGACTATTGAAACTTAAGACCTGGTACATGCCCCTTGCCCAGTCCACATGGCATACTGGCACAGGTATGGGGCCACGCCACAGCCTAAAAAGTGTACTTACCTATACCCCTCAGGCATGCTATCTTCCTTGCCCTGTACTCACCTTCAGATACATGCTTCTGGGGTTTAGAAACTTTGACCTAGTGGCTGAAACCCCTGACATACCCATGTAACCCCACTGGCTTTGCTGGAGTTGCACAAGGGTATCGGAAGGCAGTATTGCACTTTAACATATTTTCTGTACAGCCACAGGTTGGATTCAGTTCAAAACCAAGTTTCTTTGTTCTGCTTCATTGAGGCTACCTTGATATTTATGTTCTGCCCTAAACCTTTTTTCTTCTGGCTTTAAGGGAAAAAAACGATTGCAAACATATCAAGTTTACTATAAGGTTTCTGACCTACAAGAACATTGAAAAAAGGGTACTGTACTCTCATGTGTAGTCACACTGATGTCCATCATAAACCATATATATCTAATAAGTACCTCTGCAGAACATAAAACCCCTCAGAATCAGCCTTGAAGAAGTTATGTTCTATTTAAAATGTCTAACTTTTCGGTACTTTCTTTATCCCCTGGGAGAGCTTGATCTGAAACTGCAGCTTCATTTCAGTCTCAGCTTCACCAGTATCCCTTCCCCATCAGAGATGCTGTTTTTGTTTTGTCTATTTAAAAAGTGTGCTGCCAGGGTACGCTGTGTCTCTCCAGACTGCCATTCCTTGTTGAGTGGTTAGGCCATTTGCTTTCAAGTTTTAACCCTCCAGCCTCTTACGCTGACTTATCTATCCAGCTTATAGGCTCTGTTACACTATACACCACTGGCATAGTGTACATGTACCTACAAGCCACAATGAAAAAATACATCATGCCCACATTGCGGTGTATAGCTACACATGCCAGTGAAAGGCTCTGGTGGGGGGGGTGCAGTCTTTCCCCACAGTGTGGAAGGGGTCCAGCAGGGGGGAGCTGCCACAGCCTTTCCTAGCTGCCTCCGTCCTGCCAGAGCCTTTCCCCACTGCCAGAGTTTTTTCCTGTAGTGTGGAAAAGTTCCAGCAGCAAGAAGGCAGTGAGACACTATACTGCTAAAAATAGCAGTGTCCATGGAGGCATGATTTGGGGAGATAGAGAGCTGTGTAGGCTATGTGCTTGCATACATACCCACACCCTTCAGGTGTGTCTTTACTCACCTCAGCCGTGCCTCATCCTCTACACTGCTGTTTAGACCCATGTCAGGGGGGACTACGTGTGTACGTACATTATGTGCTACTGAAAGAAGACTGCAATGTAGACACACCCTCCATGACTAGATCTAGTTGGAAAATTTTCAGACAGAACAGACTTCCATCGGAAAATGCAGTTCATCGAAATTGATTTAATTTTAACAACTAAAGCTTTTACTTTTTTAATATTGGACATATTTCAATATTTTATATTTATTGAATATTTAATATTTTATATTAGAATGTTTTGACTTTATCAAAGTTATGTTTGATATTTCCACAGCAAAATATTTTGGAATTTCCATTTCATAGTAAATTTAGAAATTTTGATTTTTCATTCCAAGTTGGAATGAAGGGAAATTTAACAGTTTCTTCCGGGATGTAAATCTGTTTTCCAGACAGGTCTAATAATGATCTGGGGGAGGTATTCAAGTTACATAAATGTCATTCTACGTGTCAGAAGCAAAGCTGGATGAATAACAAAAATATTTAATCAGTAACAAATTGCTACTCAGATCCCTTTTTATTCACTTTTTCTCTGGTCATTTGAATGACAAGACCAATCTGCATGTTTGTTTTGGGCAGCAAAACAACTCTTCGTACAAGCGTAAGCATTATTATTATTATTTATTTTTACTATAGCATCACCTAGAGATCCACTGCATTGTACTAAACGCTGTACACATATGTAATAAGAGCTGTCTCGAAGAGCTACAATCTAAATAGACAATCAGACAATGTGTGGGAGAAAGTAAAGATTATTACCACAGTTACACAGATGGTGAGTTAAGGGCACAGATTAAGTGATTTGCCCAAGGTCATGCAGGTCATCCATGGCAGAAGCAGGATTTTTATCCCAGATGTCCTGAGACCCAGTCCACAAACCATCCTGCCTCTCTACATGCATGAGCAGCAGCAAGCAGGGAGGTGTAGGGACAGGAGGAGATGATGAGCAAGAGAAAGATTTTGTCTATTAATACTGTGCATGTTCCAGAACCAGAACATGAAGCAAAGTGCTGTGATTAGACAGTGGGGTGAGAGCAATCAAAGACTGGGAAGTTATGACATTTTCTGTATTATTATACATCTCTTTCTCAATACAGTCTAATGTTTATTTTTGAACCTTCACAGTGTAATAACTTGTCCATGGTGACACGGAGATCTTCTCCCTGAGTGGATACTATTAATTTGGACTCTCTCAGCACATCAGAGCATTCAGAGTGGAAGGAACAAGATGCATTACCTTGCACTTGTCAACATTACATTTGTGCTAATATTGTGTTGCCCGGTCCCATACCTTTAGTATGTCTTTCTGCAGTTTGTCACATGCTTTTGAATCTTGGCTACCAGAATTTATTCTGTATTTCTTTTAGTTAATTTAATATAGCAGTCAGGAAAGAGGCCCCATTGTGCTAGGCATTATCCATACACATGGAACCTGGCTCAAGGGGCTGAGACCTTGTCTTGACTAGGGAAAAAAGTAGGATTGTTTCCAGAGGTTGGCTAACAAACATGGTAACTAATGTGGTAAAATCCTAGGGAAGACAAGGCAGTTTGTAGTTTTCACATGAGTTAGCATCGTCAAGGTAAATATTAATGTGTGAAAGCTACAAACTGCCTTGTCCTCACTAGGATTTTACAACGTGTTAGTTACCATGTGTTAGCTAATATGGTAAAAAAGATCACCTTTTTTTATAGTGTGGACACACATTCAGAAGAAATTGTGTCTTATCCACAACTCTCACTACACTATTCACTGTGTTTACCATATCATTAACATGGGCACGACTCTGCATATGAAGTAATCTGCTGTTAGTGTGAGAGTGACTATGCTAATATTTGTGTTTAAGTTACTGAGCATGCCCAGTGTGAACTTACAAGTTTCTCGAAGCCAGAGATGTCTGACTGGTTCCACAGTTGCAAAACTCTAGAATTTTTCTTGAGCATCACATGAAAGCATTTGGAGGGAGATGCATTCAAAGTCTTCTGGAGAGGTCCACAGTTACTCTCTCCCCTTTTCCAAGTACCTCAAAAACTTCAGGCAAAAATAATTGACAGGCCAGACTGACACCTATTTATCACTTCCTACTAGCTGTTCAGACCACTGTTTAGTGGACCAGAACCTAACAGTCTTCCATATGATTTTCTGGAAGTTGTTTGTAAATATGAGACATATATAAAAAGAGCAGAACAGAAGCTCTGGTCTGAAGGATTCTCTGATGATCCCAAGTTAGCTGATCAGTAATCATTTTTAAAGAAATGATCAGAAACAGGCTTGAAAATCCTGCTTTCATGCTGGAAAAAAGGCAATTAGCCAGTCAAATGATAAAGTTGATAGAAACTTTGCTCTGTGGGCTTAATCAGAACCAAGAGTTGCATCCCTAATCACTGACTGTGTAACCAAAAACACAGCCCATGGCAACCATTAAATCATATTCATTGACTTTGGCCTCTTTTCCCTGGGTAACCAAAACCAGGGAGAATAACAAGCTAGTCACAGCTGTCTGCCTATCAAAATCTGTCAAGGCAAAATATTGTTTCCTTTTGGGGTGTCAGTGCTTTACTAAGCTATTAAGCCTTAAGTGGCAACACCTCCTGCCGTATCAGAAACTTCATGACAGAACTGGTAGGTGTGCTAGTTTATTCTGGTCACATCTGCAGTGTCACAGCTGTCTCTTGAGAATCAATGAGCCTTGGATGAGGAAAACTCTAAAGGCTATGAATTTCTCTTGACAGGGAGACACACTGTAACCCAATTCTTCTGACTATATTTCCATAGACAAACAAGAGTATGTGTCTCCTGCTGTCTGAAAGGTCTAGTGCTAGAAGAAATGGCAAAGTCACTTTGTGACAGCACAGGTCCCTAAAAACCAGTCCAATCTAATAGAATTAGTCTCACAGGACACTTAGATGCTTTTAAATATAAGGCCTACTCTGTCAGCAGAGATGATACTTCAGCTAACAAACATGATGACATAGCCACAATACTTTTTTTACAGCCCATCAGTCAGTAAACAGAACCTTAACCAAACATTTACAATAAACCCTCAGATGGGCACAAGCAATAGGCATCTGCAAGTGTCGGGTGCCAGAAAGTGTTACCTCCTCAGGCGGAAAAGCAATGTGGCTTTATTTCCCAGTTTGTAGAGACCTTGCCTTTTGATTTTAAGAACAGGTAATGCTGTTTATTTGAGGGGGGAATAAAGACTCATTCCCCCATAGGTTTCAGAGTAGCAGCCGTGTTAGTCTGTATCCGCAAAAAGAAAATGAGTACTTGTGGCACCTTAGAGACTAACAAATTTATTTGAGCATAAGCTTTCGTGAGCTACAACTCACTTCATCAGATGCATGCAGTGGAAAATACAGTGGGGAGATTTAGATACACAGAGAACATGAAACAATGGGTGTTACCATACTCACTGTAACAAGAGTGATCAGGTAAGGTGAGCTATTACCAGCAGGAGAGTGGGGGGGGCGGGAATCCTTTTGTAGTGATAATCAAGGTGGGCCATTTCCAGCAGTTGACAAGAACATGTGAGGAACACTGGTGTGTGTGTGTGTGGGGGGGGAATAAACTGGGGAAGTAGTTTTATTTTGTGTAATGACACATCCACTCCCAGTCTTTATTCAAGCCTAAGTTAATTGTATCCAGTCTGCAAATTAATTCCAATTCAGCAGTCTCTCGTTGGAGTCTGTTTTTGAAAATTTTTTGTTGAGAATTGCCACATTTAAGTCTGTAATTGAGTGACCAAAGAGATTGAAGTGTTCTCCGACTGGTTTTTGAATGGTATAATTCTTGACGTCTGATTTGTGTCCATTTATTCTTTTACATAGAGACTGTCCAGTTTGACCAATGTACATGGCAGAGGGGCATTGCTGGCACAGGATGGCATATATCACATTGGTAGATGTGCAGGTGAACGAGCCTCTGATAGTGTGGCTGATGTGATTAGGCCCTATGATGGTGTCTCCTGAATAGATATGTGGACACAGTTGGCAACGGGCTTTGTTGCAAGGATAGGTTCCTGGGTTAGTATTTTTGTTGTGTGGTGTGTGGTTGCTGGTGAGTATTTGCTTCAGGTTGGGAGCTGGCTATAAGCAAGGACTGGCCTGTCTCCCAAGATCTGTGAGAGTGATGGGTCATCCTTCAGGATAGGTTGTAGATCCTTGATGATGCATTGGAGAGGTTTTAGTTGGGGGCTGAAGGTGATGGCTAGTGGCGTTCTGTTATTTTCTTTGTTGGGCCTGTCCTGTAGTAGGTAACTTCTCGATACTCTTCTGGTTCTGTCAATCTGTTTCTTCACTTCAGCAGGTGGGTATTGTAGTTGTAAGAACTCTTGATAGAGACGTTGTAGGTGTTTCTCTCTGTCTGAGGGGTTGGAGCAAATGCGGTTGTATCGTAGAGCTTGGCTGTAGACAATGGATCGTGTGGTGTGGTCTGGATGAAAGCTGAAGGCATGTAGGTAAGCATAGAGATCAGTAGGTTTCTGGGATAGGGTGGTGTTTATGTGACCATCACTTATTAGCACCATAGTGTCCAGGAAGTGGATCTCTTGTGTGGACTGGTCCAGGCTGAGGTTGATGGTGGGATGGAAATTGTTGAAATCATGGTGGAATTCCTCAAGGGCTTCTTTTCCATGGGTCCAGATGATGAAGATGTCACAAATTAGACGTCAAGAATTATACCATTCAAAAACAGTCGGAGAACACTTCAATCTCTTTGGTCACTTGATTACAGACCTAAAAGTGGCAATTCTTCAACAAAAAAACTTCAGAAACAGACTCCAACGAGAGACTGCTGAATTGGAATTAATTTGCAAACTGGATACAATTAACTTAGGCTTGAATAAAGACTGGGAGTGGATGTGTCATTAAACAAAGTAAAACTATTTCCCCATGTTTATTCCCCACCACCACCACTGTTCCTCACATGTTCCTCACATGTTCTTGTCAACTGCTGGAAATGGCCCACCTTGATTATCACCATAGATAGAAAGTGTGAAAAATCAGGATAGGGGTGCGGGGTAATAGGAGCCTATATAAGAAAAAGCCCCAACAATTGGGACTGTCCCTATAAAATTGGGACATCTGGTCACCCTATTCCCCCATTAAATTCCATGAACTTGTGTATGCTTGTGGATCATCTTTCCCACTTTTTTGCAAAAGTGTTATATCTTGTTTAAGTGAAGGCAATCTTCCATCTTTTCTCTTATTCCTCCCAGGAAAACAGATGCTTTAAAATACCGAGATCCTACATCAGAATCTGAAACAAAACGTTAGGTCCCTTCTGCTTTGATTATTTTCTCAGATGTCTTATTTGATGGTTTTGTGTCCACTGTGGCTTTCTGACATGGATTTTTAACTTTAGGGACTAAAATGTTGTTATGAGTCTTACGTTCCTGGACAAAATATTAAGTTGAATTCTTCCTTTCATGCACTATCTTCCTTACAAGTTTCATGTTCCTGAAACAAAAGCTTCTGTAGTCTTAAAACAAAAACACTCAGATATTCCCACAATAATGATGCTCTATAATAATCTCTTACACGCCACACAAAAAATGTGATCGCCATATTTTGAGGGAAAAAGCTCCCTTTTGAGCAGTTCTGATTTCCTATGACTGCTAATATTAGCTATGGATAAGGATACAATTTTGTCATGGAGGTCACGGATTCCATGACTTTAACAGACTCTGTGACTCCCAGCTTCAGCTTCAGCCCCGGGCGGGAGGGCTCGGGCTCAAGCAGTCAGCCCTGCCGCAGCAGCAGGGCTCAGGCAGTCAGCCCCACACCGCAGGGCTTCGGCGTCTGTGATTTTTCTGTGTATTGCCAGCGTCCTGCCCGTGAATCTTAATAAAAATCCCCATGCCAAAATCTTAACCTTAGCTATGGACAAATTAATGTCTTGTTAACAAGGAACATATGAGTACAACATGACATTCTGACTCCAGTTAATGTATGTAGAAGAATTTCATTAATGCTGGGCATCTGAGTTGTTTATATGTCTATTGCTTTTGCATTTTAGTTTAAAAACTATATGGGCAGGGTGATAGACTGGGCTCTTTTTAGGCGGCATTTGGGCATTTTTCAGAGACCTTTCCCCATCAAAAGTCCTTCCATTTATATGGGCGCTTGGTTGCCAAGGTGTTTTAAAACTGACTATAGAGGGCAAACATGTTTATGAAGGTTGAGTACAGTTAGATAGCAGGTCAGGGTTTATCTTCAACTGGGTGGGCTCCCAGTGACTCAGTGGGACAGAAGGGAGGGGTAGAGCATGGTTCCATCACATAATTCTCCAGATAATCTAGCTAACACTATCATGACCACCTTACTATAGTCTTAATATTTTTTTTTTGGAGATGTGGTAATAGGAATTAGATCTCAAACTTGTTTATTAAAAGTTGGGACAATTTCTCCTAGAGAAATTGTTGCTGGAAGTCTTGTACCTCTGAAACTGTGATTGAATACGAAAGGAGATTTTTGTTAGGTGCTTTTCTAAATGCTATGTGGTCATTGTATTAAATCAATGAAGTTGCATGGTGTAGGGGGAAAGCCTTCTTTCAAGTTCCCCTGTTTGTGGAAATGTTAATATATCTTCATGTTGGTCTCTGATAGTGAGCATATTCAAAAGACAATATCTTTGTGACCTGCAGACATATTCACATGTTGACAGGATAACTATATTTATTCTTATTAAGGTTGTTAGTGTTGTTTCCTGTTATGAATATTAAGCATTTGTCATATGCCTGGTGAGTGTATCTTCTCTAGTAGCATCTGGTTCAAAATCCGTTATGATAGGAAGAGAAACTCTCTTTATGGGAGCCCCAAATGTCAGGTTTTAGAGTGGAGGTTCTGCTCCTCCTCACCAAGCCATGGAGCTTGGCTCGCCTCTACTTATATAGAGAGTGCAGTTCCTATACTTTGCGGCATCAGCAGGTAGCATTCACCCTTTCCTGGGAATGCAGTGTTTCTCCTACTGCACTCCCTGAGGAGTTCATTAGGAACCCTGATGACAGTGAGCATGCAGAAGATGTGATGAACCAGTGCGTCTCCCAGGCACTGTGACATCACCCACTTTCTACGCCGCTCAGGCCAATTTAGACCTGGCAGATTGCGGATTGTGTCCAGCCTGTTTGATCTTTTTTTTTTAAGTACTTTTTCATAAGGGAAAAAAACTTCAAAAATGTCATTCAAACTGATATTCTTTTATGCACTGGACAAGTTTTAGGTTAATGTGACATATCTGTTAAATATTATAAAATGTATTGGCCTTGAAAGGTTTGTGACTATGCTTTCTGATTCATGTTACCTTAGTAACTAATAGCACATGGCATTGTGAGTATCAGTGACCAGGAAAGCTGAAAGCAGTTTAAATGCTCCAAGTGGAAATATGTAATTTTTCAGCTATATTAAAGCAGCAGCAGGATCTTTGCTACTAATAACTTGTTGGGGCTGGAGCATTTTAAACTAAAACTGTGTTAGTGGTGGAAGAGAATGTATAATTAGAAGGCATTTGTAAGAAAATGGAACTACACAAAAGCAAGAAATGATGCCTGCACTAAATGAGATATCCATGAATATAAATATTGGGTTGTTAAAAACATTCACTTCAATGGGACTCCACACATGCGTAAGGATTACTCAAAAGTTGAAACGATCTTGCGTTTAGTAAGGTGCACTAGAGTCACTACTCTTCTGGGAGACACATGAAATGCATAGTGTGACAACTTCTACAAAAGAATAAGGAAGATCACTGGAGCAAGAATCACAGACCCAGGATAAAGTGAATGAGCAGGGAGTGCAAAATCTCCCACAAGCATCTGTCTGTTTAGGAAATACACCAACTATTATTGTTCTAGTAGCTTTTTTCTAGTTGAGTGAAACTTGTTTTTAACTTGGTTGTTAATATTTTTATATCCTGTAAGATGGGTTAGAATTCTAAATAGGTACTTGCTTGCTCTCCTCCCCTCATAATTGTGGTTAAACAGAGGACAAATATACTGAATAGTAGACATAAAATGTGCTCGTATTACGATAAGTCTGTGCTACTCAAGAGGCACTCATTTCCTGAAGAATTATTTAAATCTTTACTCTCTTTATCTTGAGAGGACTTTATCTGGAGTGGATTTAAACACGCTGTGATTGCACGGTTCAGATCCTGAGCTCCACTGGTGTTGTGCCTGTTGCAACAAGGAGAGGAGCACAAAGGTGACTTTATGCCACAGTAGTGTCTCCCGGAATCTAGGGCTGGCAAGGGACCAGTTCACTACCTGGTGCGATGGCAGCCCAGCGCTTCAGGTATTTTCCACACACACACACATGCCCTTTCTGTTCCAGCCAGGAGGTAAGGTTGTGGCGAGCTGGTGTAGCCAAGTCTGTGCTATCTGCTCATTCCCTTTAGTCGTGGGGAATTTCCAGCCAACCAACTGATATGGATTTTGTCCTTTAATGTGCAACAGAAGTCAGAAAGGTCAATTAAATGTTAGGTGGTATTGAGGAGAGGAAAGAACAAATATGACTCCAGTTCATGTATGCATGTAAAAGAATGAGGGCTGCTGCTGAGGACACCGGTATTGTTTGGGCAAGAGAAGCTGTCAGACTTAGATTTGGCAGGCAATATAGTCATACTGGATACCAGCTTGGATGGAATGAGAAAACTTTCTATGGGCATAAAGGTAGCAGCTGCTAAAGTGAGAGTCTGAAGACCAAGCCCATGGAGATAGGTGAGAATGCTGTCAAGACTCATGGATACGTGGTTGGTAGAGAAGCCTATGAATGAAGTGATGACATTGTTTATCTTGGAAGTACAATATCTGTTAATTGCCAGCTCACTAAAGAAGTGAAAGCAAGATTAGTAAAGCCAGTGGCTCATTTTTCCTGTTTGTCAAACATCTGGAAGAGTAACAAGATACATCTACACACTAAAATGAGACTGTACAATGCTGCTGTCCTCCCAACACTACTGTATGCCTTGGAAACATGGTAGCTGAGTGCCTTCCACCAGTGTTGTTTAAGAAGATTCTTGGGAATTCATTGGAGAGATTGTGTAACCATGGAAGCAGTGCACTACACTGGTCAATAGATGTGGACTCAATAATTAGACAGAGATTTGACCATGTCATCAGGCTATCCCATGTCAGAAACACAAGATATGTCTTAAGTTGTATTCCACCTGAAGGGAAAGAGAAGGCGTAGATGATAAAGAATGATCTTCTGCAGGACAATCATAAAGGATGATGCCACCATGGAGACGACTTTTAATGGCATTGAACATCTTGCTCTGGACAGACAGCAGCGGGGAAAACTGGCTGCCTCCTGTGCCACTAGGTACAGGAAATAGTAAATCTAAGTGAGCCTTCCAATATAACATCTACGTTTCTATACTTTAGCACACACAAATAAACACATTCCCTTCTGGTCTTTTTTCAGTGATGATTTCTCAGTCTTTATAGTGCAACCATAATATGTAGTGTTTGTCCCCTGGACTCCCCAGAGCTTGAAAAGAATGGCAACAGCTCAGCTCTTTACAAAACACTTCAGAGCCTTGTCAGCAAACACTAGTCTGGGGGATGAGGCAGCATCGCAGCCCTTCGGTTAATAGTTGACTGGTCTCCTCAGTTGTTGGTGAAATGGAAATCTGGAAGGTGGTACAGGTATTGGGATCAGTTAATAAAATCTCCATTCCCTGAATCTCTGTAAGGTTCTCACACTACAGGACATTATCTTTCCCCCACAAGCTAAGGACATGAAACCCCTCACCTCACTGAGCTCTGCCCCTATTCTCTCTTTAATGGAGTCAAAAATTCCAGTTTAAAGCAGTTAGTTAATAGGTAAATGTAAGTCCCATAGGCTCTATAGCCTCAGAGATATGTCTACACTGAAGTAAAAGACCTGTGGCTGGCCCATGTCAGCTGACTCATGCTCAAGGGGCTATAAAATTGCAGTGTAGACATTCAGGCTCAGGCTTCAGCCCAAACCCAAATGTTTACACTGCAGCTTTATAGCCCTGCAAACCAAGCCCTGAAAGCCCTAGTCAGGGGATACGGGCCAGATGCAGGTGTTTTATTGCAGTGTAGACATACCTTATGGAGCACAAATGCTCCCCTTTCAGCTCACTTTCTAGGTCCATAAAACACACTGCAGTGGACCAAATATTATCTTAATGGTGCACTTCCCTTGTAAGTAAAGCTGGAATAGCACTTACCTGTATCCAAGGTGGTACAGGTATGGGGACTCAACCTACAGAACAGACAGAGCTCTCAGTAGTGGATCCAGCCAGGACTGAGTGCCCAAGGCTGTCTTTAACTCCTATGTTTATAAACTAGAGGAGAGGAGCGTATGTCACAGGAAAACATTTGTTATAAAAGGGGAATCCATTTTCTTAAAAAAGGAGGGAAATTACATATTAGGAATAGTCATGCAGAAGCTGTCCTAACCAGAATATAACACTTTATGGGTAGGTTTAATTGTTGGAAAATTGTCTCATCTAGGAATAAGTACATGAAAATATGGGGGGTAGGTGCAGAATACTCATAAAAAGAACTACAGGTTGAATTTTCAAAATATAAACCTTAGTTTTGCAATTTTTTTATTTAATATAATTGGCATTCTTTCCCTCTTCCCACAGTAAATTGCAAACTAAATTTAAATTGATTATTTCAGTAAAAGTAGTCACGGTAAAACATGCTATACTAAAGTAAATAAAGGCAAGGTTTTATTTTTAATATATCTATTATCTGAAAGCAAGTGACTACACCCATCTGCAGAATATTAAGGGTTAAACACAATTTTTGAAATTTAAAAGTCTGTCTGAATATGAATCAGGAAATTCTAATATAGCTTCTTAAATTGAGTCACCTGCTGCGAGTCTAGCAGATTAAAAGCTCAGTCCTATATGTTACTGAACCAGAATTGCTTCATTCAGGCTCTTTAATATTCACTTTAAATCCTGAGCTATTGAAAGACCTGACCCAAAGTTCCCTGAAGTCAATGTAAAGCTTCCATTGACTTTACATTGCTCCAGGGATGAAAATTAACTTATCAGGCCTCATTTCAGCAAGACATTTACACATGCACATAACTTTAATTTGACTTCAGTGGGTCTACTCACATGATTACATTTCTTGCCAAACTGAGGCCTCTATTTCCAAAATCAAGTTATTATTTATGTATACGAATACAGTGCCCACATATCATGGCTCTTGACTGTAACAAAGATCCACAAGATGACCCCAAGACACATTTACAGGAATGAGGTGATGATTAACAAAAAATGTCTATGCTATTTGTTTGAAGTTGTCACTTAGCAAGGCTTTCCGCCAAACTCAGATGAGGTGGACAAATATGCAATATTTGTGAAACCCCAAAGGGAAAGAAGGGGAAGCCAATTAAAACCATTAGTACTGCAGAATACAAAATGGTAGTGTTATCTAATGATTAAAAAATGGGCCTGACAATCATAACCTAGAACAAGAGGTTAGGAAATCTATATTCTATTTCAAATTTTCTATCAATTTTCTATATAAACGTAGGCAAGTCCCTTAACCACTCTACACCTTAGTTACCCCGTGTGTAAAATGCTGCTAATAAATGCTAACCAAATCTTTGTATATCATTGGACAGAAGAACTATGAAATGCAAAGTATGATTAATATTTGCACTTCTAAACTATCTTTCATTTAAGGAGTTCAAAGCACTGTTAAAACTCTAATAGTTCATAAACCCCTGTCAGGTAGGTGAATTAATATCCCCATTATCCTGGAAAGTGAGGAACAAAGAGGTTAAGTGATTTTCTGAAGGTCACATTCCAAGTCAGTGGCAGATCCAGCAACATGACAATCCTCCCTGTGCTCTGAAGAAAGTATGTTGATGCACAACAGGGAAAAGTGAAGCAAGATGCTTCAGAGACCTCTAAATTGTGACCTGTAGCTGACCAGTAGCCTATGACTATGGAGTATGGAATGGGGTAACAAATGTGGTCCTGTTATCCTTCCCAGTATGGGGTCCAGGCTATGCCCAAACTCTCTAACTATGCCCACTGTCATCACTACGTGGTATACCAGGAAAACTCACTGGAATTCGCTCTGTGTTATAATAGGAGTCCAGAATCTTCCTGTTTGGATCACCAGTACAGCAAAGACACTGAGCCTGATTCTCCCCTTTCTTGCCCTTTTAACCCAGCATACGTCTGTTGACCCCAATTGCTCTTAATTTAGACCAGCTTCTGTTGCCTTTTGGCCATAATGTGGTCAAATAAAAAGGTTCAGGGTTTTGGTCCATGAAACTACATAATAATATCCATGTACTACAACAGCAATAGTTACTTTTTAAGCAAATACTAAATATTGTGGGGTTGATACTTCAGTGAGTTAGGGCCTCTTTGCACTACTCAGGCAGCACAAATGGGCTACAATTTAGGAGCAATTTAATGTCCTCCTTTGACTGGTGGACCAGTCTACTGGATAGGGGGAAGCCGTAGACGTGATATATCTGAACTTGAATAAGGCTTTTGACACAGTCCAACATGACTTTCTCATAAACAAACTATAGAAATATAGTCTAGATTAATTTACTGAAAAGAGGGTGCACAATTGGTGGAAAGAGCATTCCCAAAGAGTAGTTATTGATGATTCACTGTCAAACTGAAAGAATTCAAAGGATTCAAAATCAAAATGATCTTGATCAATTGAAGAACTGGTCTGGAATCAACAAGATGAAATTCATTGAAGACAAGTGCAAAGTACTACACTTAGGAAGGAAGAATCAAATGTACAAATACAAAATGCGAAATAGCTAGCTAAGCAGCTGTACTGCTGAAAAAAATCTGGGGGTTATAATGGATCAAAAAATTGAATATGAATCAACAATGAAAAAGGCAAATGTAATTCTGTGATGAGTTAACCGGAGTATAATAAGTAGGACACAGGAGGTAGTTTGGTCTGCTCTACTCAGCACTGGTGAGACCTCAGCTGGAGTACTGTGTCCAGTTTTGGGCACCAATGAACAAATTGGAGCGAATCCAGAGAAGATCAACAAAAATCATAAGAGGTATAGAAACCAAGACTTATGAAGGAAGGTTGAAAGAATTGATCATGTTTTGTCTAGAGAAATGAAAGCTGAGAGGGGAATATGATAACAGTCTTCCAATACGTAAAAGATTGTTATAAAGAGGACAGTGATAAATTTTTCCCCAAGTTCACCCAGAGTAGGACAAGAAGTAATTGGTTTAGTTTATAGCCAAGAAGATTTAGGTTAGATATGCAGAAAATCTTTCTAACAATAAAGATAGTTAAGAACTAGAACAGATTACCTAAGAAGGTTGTGGAATACCTGTCATTGGAGGTTTTTAAGAACAGGTTAGACAAACCCTTGTTAGAAATCATCTAGGTATCTCTAAGTCCTGCTTCAGCTCCAGTGGCTGGTCTACATGACCTCCTGACCATTATATCTATGATTCTATGATCTGGTTGCATAGCCTAACAGAGAACTCCCGTGTCAAAAAGGAACTCCCTGCTGGTGCATTTATGCAGAGGCCAGATCCTGTGCCATCTTCTCCCCACCCCTTCCATGGAAGCATGTCAGGGGATAGAAGGGAAGTCTGCAGTAGCTTACATTTTCTGTTTTATATTCTGTAGGGTCAATTTGAATTTGTCAGTCTTATGTATTCTATGAGCATTTTTGGTAGTTAATCATGCATTCTCTTCACTATAGAACCTAGCAATATATGGCATGTTTTCATAATTTATTTGAGATCTAGTGCTTATACTTCACACCATAGTCTTGCTGGTTTCTCACAGTTTAAAACACTAATCTTCAGGTTTCAGCTGCAATACTTTGTGTCTTTTATTTGAAGCAAGTTTTTAATTTGAATTACAAATTCTTTCATGTCTGACTTATCAGCAGTCTGTTGTATAGTAAGAGTCTCCAGGAGTGAATCATTTTACAATTCAAGCTTTGCAATATCACCAGCTTATGGAAATTAAATATATCATACCCTTTAGGCATTTTAAGTTTACTGCTAAAAATTCTAGCAGACCAATCCACAGCATGTGATCTCATTAAGCTGAGATGTTGCTGTATTTGAAGTTTATGCCTATCAGATGTAGGGCTGTGCATTGTATTTGAGTCTAAATACAAAAATCCTGAAAATTGTTTTCTCCTACAGTTTTTGCAAGGGGACTATCAACCTCACATATTAGGATCTGGACCTGGGCAAGCAGGGCCGGCTCCAGTTTTTTTGCCACCCCAAGCGGCGAAAAAAAAAAAAGAAAAACCTGATTGAGCTGCCACCGAATTGCCGCCAAAGACACGGACGTGCCGCCCCAATAACGCACGGAGTGCCACCCCTTCCTTCGCTGGGCCCTCTAGGGCCCTATTGCTCAGGGCCAATCATTTCTTATACTTCCTGGTTCACAGATGTCATGGCTCGATGATTTCTGGAATACATATATATTTTTTAACTTTCATGTAATCTAAATTGGATTTTCCCATCCTTTAGCAAGCTTTTTATTAGAGGTGTTTTATAAATTGATTAGGAATGGATGAACTGGCTCAGATATAATTAGGACTCCTGCCAAAGCTTTCTCAAAGTTCAGCAGTGTCAGGTGGTGGTGATAGTTGTGGTTTTTTGTTTGTGATTCTGCAATTCTTGGTCCCAGCTGCAGTTGGAATTGGAAGTGCAGAAATACTGTGAGAACGGGCATTCCAGTAGTAAAACTGCCCTAATTATCAACAGGAAAGATTGGAAGTCTTACAACCATGTGTTGTGAGATTTCCTGCATAGTTCTGCATACCTGAGAAGTTATCTAATCTTTTGGGTGCTTACCTAAACCCAAACTATGAGCAACTTAAGGCTCCTTAATAATCAGTGTTGATAATCAGGCCAAAAGCCTCCTCATTTGTAAGTTAAGGCTGCTATTAGGATCAAATACCAAGTAATATTACAGTTAAAAAATTCTAAGCATTTAAGAGCAAGGAACCCAATAATTAAAAGAAGATAAGTATTGGAATACACTCCTTGCTAAATGTACACAGGTAAAATATTATATTGCATATTCAAAAAAAAATCTTCATGCTGCCCCTGTATTCCTACCCAGTGTCAAACAGATGAGAAATTTTCCGTCTTCCATCCTACGTATGACGTATGGTCCCTAGGCTCAACCAGAGACCGTCTTTCAGTTTACCCACCCATCATTAGCCAGACACACCATTATCATTGCCTTTACCCCTTACCCCAATCTTAATCTATGCTATTTACCCTCCATCCATAGACTCAAAAATCCAGTTACGACTTTCCTGTGTGCCCTTCAAACATTTTTATTAGTTGTGGTTATTATGATACTTCTCTGGCCGGGGTGAGGGTGGAGTTAAGATTGTCTGTGGAATAAACAATCTGAATTTTTCAGGCCAAATCAATTTTGTCAAAGTTACAGGGGGCTAAAAAATAGACTTACAATATAATTTGACGACAGCCCTAACTGTAGATTGATCACAAAACTATTGTCTGTCCATACTGTAATAGCAGTGGTATTACTTCTGATTACTGCTGAACACACAGCAGAAGTACATATCACTGAGCAGTGCTGATGCTAAGAAGGAGGATTTTCTTCTTTCCCCAAACTCTTGTTCACCTGAGATAGTGGCTAGAGCACTGCACGTGGGTCAGGAGACAGGTTCTAATCCCAGCTCTGACACCTTGTCTAGAGCAGGATTTAGGCTGTGATGTTAACACATGTTAACTAAAATGTTTTAGAAGTCTAGTGTAGACAAGGCACAATGACACAGATTTTTTACAACTTACTTATAATTTTGGGTGCCTCACTTTTGGGTGTCCAATCTGAGAGGCCTTGCAGGACCTGACTTTCAGAAAGTGTTGAGCTCCCATTCTCAGAAGATCAAGCCCTTTGAAAGAGGTGTCTAGTTGAGCAGTGACCTAGGGTTGCCAACCCTCCTGGTTTTGCCGGGAGTCTCCTGGAATCGGGCTCTATCTCCTGGAGGTTAGTGAAGCCTAACTGGGAGATTTTAGGCCACTAAAAGTCTGGCAGTGCAGCAGGGCTAAGGCAGGCTCTCTGCCTGCCCTGGCCCCATGCCACTCCTGGAAGCAGCCGACACATCCCAGTGGCCCCTGGGGGAAAGCCAAGGGGTCTCCACGTGCTGCCCCCACCCTGATCACCAACTTCTCAGCTCCCAGTGCCCAGGAACTGTGGCCAATGGGAGCTGCGGGGGCGGTGCCTGTAGGGGGTCAGTGCATGGAAAAACCCTGCCCTCCCCTGGGGCCACAAGGACATGCTGGACACTTCCGGGAGTGGCGCATCACCAGGGCAGGCAGGGAGCTTGCCTTAGCCCCGCTGGGCCGCTGACCAGGAGCTACCTGAGGTAAGCACCGCCTAGCTGGAGCCCGAACCCTTCACCCCCCTCCCTGTGCCTGAGCCCCCTCCCGGAGCCCACACCCCTCACCCCTTCCTGTACCCTAATCCCCTGGCCAAGCCCTGTGCCCCTCCAGCACCCAAACTCCCTTACAGAGCTTGGACCCCACAACACCTCCTGCATCCCAACATGCTGCCCCAGGCTCAGCCCAGATCCCCCTCCCACACTCTGAACCCCTCGGCCCCAGCCCAGAGCCTGAACCCCCTCCCACACCCTTACCCCAGCCCGGTGAAAGTGAGTGAGGGTGCGGGAGAGCGAGCGACGGAGGGAGTGGGGATGGAGTGAGCAGGGTGGGGCCTCGGAGAAGGGGTGGGGCAGGGGGTGGGGCAGGGGTGCTTGGGTTTGTGTGATTACACAGTTGGCAACTGTAGAGGCAACCAAAATAACTAGTCAGTTTTGAAAATCTTGACCTCTGACTTGAACACATGCAGTGCTTAATTTATAATGAAAGAGGTGCTGGGGCTCAAGCAATTTTTTTACATTCATAACTGATGCATGAAGTCCATAGGTGCCAGGGCTATGAATTTCAAAGCCTACAGGTGCTGGGGCTCAGTGAACACATGCTAAAGGAAGAGTTAAAGCCTAGAAAGGAGTCCAGGCTTTAACTTGGCCAGCTTAGTATGTTTTAATGATAGTATGCCTTGTCTACTCTAGACTTTAAACATAGTAGCATGTTTTTGCTCACATTACCACTTTAAATCTTACTCTAGGCAAGGCCTAACATGCTGTGTAATCCTGGGCAAGTTACTTCCCTTTCCGTACCTCTCTTTCCTCTTTGTCTGTCACATCCTTTTAGATTGTAAGCTCCTCAAGGCAGGGACAGTCCTCAATAAGTGTTTGTACGGCACTTAGCAAAATGAGATGCTGATCTCAGTTGTGGTCTGCAGGCACTACAGTAAGATGAATAAAAAAATAATAATCTTTTCAGAAAGACTGTGTGGGGAAAAGGAGAGAAATCACTCATACAAGTAGGACGAATATTCTGTTTGGATGGCTGAATCATAGCTCTGTCACCCATGTGACCAGCTTTTTCTCTCAATTAAATGTGTACTTTGCTCTGAACACAAATAGCCTCTTTTGCGGGGTTTTGGTCCAAACCATCAAGTGCTAAAAGCAAGAAAATGTTAAGAACAAACAAAACAGCAGCCTTATCTTTAAGCTTAAAAAAAAGTTTAGTTCCTATTTTATCCAAACTGATTTTTCTCATCCTTAAAATAGGACCCTCTTCTCCAAAAAGGCACCATCTAAAAAACCCTTCTCTTGAAAAGCACCATCTATTTTTGGATAGTCCAGACATTTTTGCTAAATGGCATTTGATCCATGACCAGGATTTAACCCCCTCCCACTCAAAAAAAAAAAAAAAAGAAAAACGTTTAATAACAATCATCTCTAAATATGATAGCATCTTAATGAACATGTTCCAGAAGCTTAATTACCACCAGTGGGGTATGGCATTTACTATGATGACTATTAGTGGTAATAATAAGGACTAGATGTATGTGGGCTTGACTCAATTGCCTTCTTGTGTCCTTTTTTTGTTTATGACAAACTACTTAGATTGTAAGCTTTGGGGCAGCTCTTTTTCTTCTGTTTGTACAGTGCCTAGCACAATGGGATTTTGGTCCATGAGTAGGGCTCCTAGGTCCTGCTACAATACAAATCATAATTAATACTAAATTATGCTGCTTTATTTCAGGCCACCTTAAATCAAGCATCACAATTAAAGGTGAATAATGCTGCAAAAATTTCTCTGTAAATATATTTGTTCACATTTGTACATGAATTGGCCTTCTGAAGCCTTTTTGACCCATTTGTATACACTCTCCATGAACATGCTGGCGTGCAAGAGTATTTGGCAGGAAGGTTCAACAATACAGCAACGTTGAGGTGAATGTCGCTGAATATCCACAGAAGGTGAATGATGTAATCATATGTATATGCCTCATCGTATATATGTTCCCAGTCAAAACAGTGCAAATATTGAAAGGTAACAATGAACTGCAGGTGAACAGGCTATGGACCAAAAACTAGTCACAGAACATAATTGTAAACAACGAATAAATCTGAGATTAAACACAATCTGTTCGTGGACAATTTACCAACAGAAAATGAGATGGAATTTGTCAATGAATAATTCATTATTAATGATTGCTCTACTTGGGCAGGATCCTCATCCACACAGAGCCCTACTGACATCAGTCAGGCTGTGGATAGGTAGAGGGGTTGGCCAGCTCAGGATCAAGACTTTGCAGCTAGACCATTAGATTAGGGTTGGCAAGTGATGGTTACTTGAATAATGTGGTTTGTCAAACTGTATATCCTTTGGGGCAGGGAACATCTTTTTGTTCTGTGTTTGTACAGGGCCTAGCACAGTGGGGTCCTGGCCCATGACTGTAGGTGCTACGCTATACAAGCAATAATAATAATTTAGCTCTAGTGTATGGGTTTGTGAGAAAGGTGCAACACGAGTCATGCTATCCCAGAAACCACAACTTTTCTCATCATCTCTGATTTTAAGCATTTTTGGCATTTCGTTATTATTTTTTGTATTTTCACTGGGAGTTGTTAGCCTGAGAAAGATCACTTCTTCAGGGGATTTGACAGCATGTTCAGTCTCTGGGAAGTAGGATCGAGTTCTATTTCTTAACATGGGGATAGGGCAATAGAATGGCGTGATCTCATCGTCACAGTCTTGGGATTTTGGCTTGGAGGTGGGACAGAGTCAGACCTCTTTCATGGTGGTTGTGGGCAATTTAGTAGACGTCATTGTGTTTCCTTGAAGGCAGGACCAACAGATTGAAGATGGGATTAGCTGTTGTCATGTTCTAAGGGATTCGTAGGCATTTTCAGAAACTGGTGGGGGTTAAAATGCAATACCTCTGTCTATCCTGTGACTTTGGCCTTTTTTCCTATGAAATTTGACAGCCTGAACCATGATTCAGGAAGGGCTTGGTGCATAACTTTTTTAGTTGCTTTACCACAACATCTTTGCAATCAACTGAAACATTAACATGATCCAGTGCAATGATTATTTTATTTCTGAATTTGAAGGTCTCTGCTGCAGCACACTGGCAAATAAATAGTCGCTGATGTGCTTCCCTGACTTCAAAGCATATCCAACAAAAGAAAACCAGAGGAAGAAAAAAAGTAAGACCCATTTTTGTATTTGTCTGTCTGCTGACTTAAGTTTCCTTCATTAAAGCACACAAAGCCAAAGGTCAGAGGATCTGTGTACATTTTAAAAGGTGTTGAAAATGCCTATGATGTCACTGCATGAGTGGGATGCATTTTTTAGAGATAACATGCTGTGGGTCATGCCGCACTGTTATAGTCTCACAGACGTGTGTTCTTTTCTTTGCGATATACAATATATTTTCCTATCTCTTCACTTGTTCATTCCGATTACCATGTGGGCCAGTAGAGGCAGGTGGGAGGCTAAGTGTCTAGTTAGATAATAACCAAATGTACTTTTCCAGTTTTTCAGAATGTCTAATCCTTTTCTGGTGAAGGAAACATGGTGATGACATTTATTTCATTTTTTTCCGTCTTTTTGTACCTCCCCTTGTGTGTTTTTAAACAGAGATGGGCTTGAACAAAACTCTGGATCTAAATATTCCTGAACGTTGGGGATGTTCGAAATCTAAATACATAATGCACACCCACATTCGAACTTTGCAGATGACCCCTATCTTTGTAAAAGGATAAATAAAAAACAGGCCCTTGGCTGGTGTAAGTCAGCGAAGCTCTACTGACATCAGCAGAGCTGTGCCTGTTCACACCAGCTGAGAATCTCTCTCTCTCAGATCGGAAGGCACCAGGCTAGATTTTGAAATCCAGATCCAAACGTTGTGACTTCTGCCTATCTAGTCTGTTGTGCTTCACATGGGTAGAGAAGGGTTCAAAGAGCAAATAACTACAGCTTGGTTATCTAGATGAGTATCTTCTTTAGTTCCCTGGCAACGATTAAATTACATGCCCCACAGTGATTTTATTAGATGTGAAGAAGTGCCCCATCTGCAATATTGCCAACCCCAAATGTTCAAAAGTCATGAGTCAGGCTCACCATGAGATTGGCTTTAAAATCATGAGATCATGTAAAAATAATAGATTTGGTGTTCTTATTTGCCTTCTGCTCTTTGTGCCTTTAAGGTGCACTGGGGTCACATTTTGAAGCTTTTTCCACTGCCATGAAGACTAGAAACTTACTTTTTCTTTAAGAATGAAGGCTGAAATCGTCACATATCCCCTTGACTCCAGGAGCTGAGGCTTTAAGGAAAACAATAATTATCCTGAGACTCATGACAAAATCATGAGAGTTCACAACCCTGCAGCTGCCTATCCAAATTCTGAAATAAGCCAGTCAAAGTTGTGAGCAGCTGATGGCGTACTTCGTGACAATAGCTATTTAAGTCCTTTTTTGTTCCCTCATTTTGGACCATGCTGAACCAGTCAACAGCAACCTTTTCAGTGTCTGAGGCTATGTCTACACTTTAAACACTGCAGTGGCACAACTGCAGCGCTGCAGCTGCACCACGTCGTACTTCAGTGGACACTTACTACACCAACGGGAGGGTTTCTCTGTCACTGTACATAATCTAGTCCCCAAGAGGCAGTAGCTAGTTCAATGAAAGAATTCCTCCATTGACCTAGTGCTGTCTACACTGGGGGTTAGGTCAGCTTAACTATGTCTCTCAGGGGTGTGGATTTTTAAGTACTGAAAATGAAATAAAACCAAAACCATTGCTATTAGATTTTCTTTCCTTTTTCTCTTGTTTATGACATGTAAAGTGCTCCTAAGGAAACTTTTGGTTGGTTTTAAACTATAAGTAAAAAGTAAAAGGTTAATGCATTATTGTCTCACTCTGCCACTTCAGCCAGGACCTTTCAGCTTCAGCTATGCACTACAGCTTACAAGACTAACTGTAAACAATAAAGGAAAACCATACAAATCAGAGAATGAAAAGACCAATTGCAATATTTCTAGCAAGTCTGAATAGACAACAGAATTAATCATATGCCCCTTATTCCTGAGACTATTTAACATTTCTTCACCAACAGTGTGAAAGAAAAGTCATGCCTCTGAGTCAAATGGTCAGGACATTAGTCTTGGACTCTAAAAAACCTGGTTCAATTCCCTACTCTGCCCTGAAAATCCTGTGTGACCTTGGGCAAGTCACTTGGTGTCTCTGTGCATCAGCTATTATAAGTTACTTGGATATTATGGTAATGGGGGCTACAGAAGTACCTAATATGGATGAACCTACATATTGGGAAGTATCTCTCTAAAAGGGTTGAGAAGACCCCTAATAAACCAGAAGCTTTGGGGAGATCTTCAAAAGTGCTTTTGGAATTTAGGAGTACAAATTCCATTGAAAGCCCTAAATTGCTTAGGTGCTTTTGAAAATCTCCCTCTTTATTTTTCTTCTACAAAATGCTAAAGATGATTGTATTGTACTGAAAAAATAATTATCAAAACTTAGAAGGGGTTTAATGCAGTATGAGTTTACAGAAACAATATTTTCTGCAATACCTAACGTACAATTAAATGTAATTGGAGTAAACCGTTGAAATGAGCTCAAACACTTTACATAGTAATGCTTTCTGATAGGATGAAGGTACAGTGTGTAATATAAAAGCCAGCTTATGCTTTCCTACTGGTAGTATAGAGCAAAGGCTGGAGTCTGATAGGAGAATAATGAAAATGAGACTACATAAAACTGAAAGCTAAAATGCAAGAGTAATAAAATAAATGGCATAACACACTGGAGAACTGTAATCTTTCTTGAGAGAAGACTTTGTTCATAGGAGTTTTGTTAGTATTTTTAATTGATTAAATGTGACCTTGACATATTTGGCAGTGTGCAAAAATAATAAGGTTGCTTTCTACGGTTTCTAGGTGAACAAGGTCAGACTAAGGCATGAAATAAGATAATGCCGACTGTAGTGTAAATATAAGAGCCCTTCAGAGACCAGTCAGAATTACATAATGATTTTTCTCACTCTCTCAAGTCCTCTGGCACATAAATTCATTCAGACTTGTTTGGGGATCTCTTAGTTGACACATTCTCAATAATAAAAATAAATAGCTTGTAACTTTAAGAATAAAAAATACATTATTTGAACAGTCGGATCTGTCTTATCTTTCTTTGGAAGAAATAGTTGATGTTTCACTTCACCATCACTTGCAAATTCTTCACTCAGTCACATCAACAAGAAAAGGCTATAGGATGTGGCTGTTTTTGGCTACTTAGCAATAAACAAATAGAGCAAACATCAGCGTTTCTTAAATTTTACTATTGAGTTTGACTATCAAATCTATTTTGAACTGGATTATATGAATTGCAAATCATGACAGATCAGTGTCCTCTTCTTGACGATAGTCAATGTCAGATGCTTCAGAGGAAGGCCTAAACCCCTTCTGTGTAGTATGGCTAATATTATATAATATATCATGGGGAGGAAATGTCTTTCTGGATGGCTCTTACTATGGCCCAGCTCCGCTTTCCAGCCTAGCCAGGGTGTGGGGTCTCTGGGGCAAGAGAAAGAGCAGGGGGCAGGGCCCATGGCGAAAGAGAGCTAACACCCATCTCAGCCCCCACACACACTGGGAAGAGGCTGGCACCACTAGCAGTGGCTTTGTTTCGTGGCTTCGGAGCTGATTGCCTTATCAGCTACCCCACCGCAAAGCACAGTCCCTGCCACCACTGCTCTGCGCTTGCCCAAGGCTAATACACCCTTGCTAAGAAGTGGGTGAGCATGGCCCTCCCACTTTTAAAAGTGGGAAAGGCCATGACCCTTTCTCCCCTCCTCTCCCCCCCCCCCGCCCCAGTTCCGGCACCCCTGGGCTCCTGGAGTGTGAGGAGGGGAAAATATTTTCTGTTCCCAGTGCCCCAATAAATCTTAATCTGCCTCTGCTTCTCATCACGAAGTCTATGACAATTGAAAAGAGAAGTGAGGATTGTATACACTGTCAAGGTTCCTTCCCCACTCTGAACTCTAGGGTACAGATGTGGGGACCTGCATGAAAACCCCCCTAAGCTTATTTTTACCAGCTTAGGTTAAAACTTCCCCAAGGTACAAACTATTTTACCTTTTGTCCCTGGACCTTATTGCTGCCACCACCAAGCGCCTAACAAATATAACAGGGAAGAGCCCACTTGGAAACGTCTTTCCCCCCAAAATCCCCCCAAGCCCTACACCCCCTTTCCTGGGGAAGGCTTGATAAAAATCCTCACCAATTTGCACAGGTGAACACAGACCCAAACCCTTGGATCTTAAGAACAATGAAAAAGCAATCAGGTTCTTAAAAGAAGAATTTTAATTGAAGAAAAAGTAAAAGAATCACCTCTGTAAAATCAGGATGGTAAATACCTTACAGGGTAATCAGATTCAAAACATAGAGAATCCCTCTAGGCAAAACCTTAAGTTACAAAAAGACACAAAAACAGGAATATACATTCCATTCAGCACAACTTATTTTATCAGCCATTTAAACAAAACAGAATCTAACGCATATCTAACTAGATTGCTTACTGACTTTTTTTATAGGAGTTCTGACCTGTATTCCTGCTCTGGTCCCGGGAAAAGCATCACACAGACAGAGAGAACCCTTTGTTCTGCTCCCCCCTGCCCCCGCTCCAGCTTTGAAAGTATCTTGTCTCCTCATTGGTCATTTTGGTCAGGTGCCAGCGAGGTTGTCTTAGCTTCTTAACCCTTTACAGGTGAAAGGGTTTTGCCTCTGGCCAGGAGGGATTTAAAGGTGTTTACCCTTCCCTTTATATTTATGACATACACTATTGAGTGCTTTTGTGAAATCAAGGAAGTTAAAAACAATCTTCTGCTGGCTTTCTAAGCCTTTCTCAACATGTTTTTTTCCAGGTGAAAATCAGGTCTGAACACGACCTAGCAGATTGAAATTCAGCGTGTTATTCCCTGAGTATTTATCTACAGCAATTTTCATTCTATTCAAAATGATAACGCAAAACACTTCTTCAGGTACAGATAGGAGTGTCACCCATTTCCAGTTATCACAAATAAGCTGGTCCCTGTTTTTAGGAATATTGCACTTACCACCACTTCTTCAACGTATGCAATTCACCATCACTTTCTCTCCAGTTTTTAACATTTCAGCATCTGTCTTATCATAGCCTGGTACTTTGCCACTGTTCAGTTGGTTTATGGCCTTAGTTACTTCCTCAAAGGCCATTACTTCTAGTGATATAGGTAAGTATGCTATTTCTTCACATCTCTCACTATGTGGTTCTGGTTGGCTGAGCACAGCCTAGAAATGTTCCATCCAATGGGCTCTCTGTCCTTCCTCTGTGGTTAAAATTGTACCATCTTGAACCTTCACAAAGCAACAATGATTCATGAATTGTGATGTAAGTTTAGATACAAGAAAAAGCTTTTTAGAATCTCTTCTTTTATATGCCTCCTCAGATTCTCTTGCATTATTTTCCATCCATTCTCTCATCTTCTCTGGTTGATTTTTTTAACTTCCTTGTCTTTGTCTGCATATTCTTGTTGCAGAATAATTCTGCTCTCTTTCTTGCTGAATTCTCCTCTTTAATTGTAGTGAAATGTTATTTCAATATATGTAACAGCAAAAAAGGGGCAAGTTTGTGTTAGAGAGCTTATTCCTTCACTCTCCCACTTCCCTGGTCCTTCTCGCACGAACAGAGAGCAACAATACCCGAAGTCCGAAGGTGCAAACAATTCGATGTTTATTGGGGTGAACTTCCAGCAAGCTTAAATACAAGTTCCTTTTTCCTTATTTTCGAATCCCAACTTACTTCCTGTTTGCCCCTAATTTATATAGTAATATTCTTAGCTATACCTTAACCAATCATTCTACTGAAATTTAACTAACCAATCCTAACATATTGTAACATGATTAGCTAACCAATTATATCCCACCACCTTAATTAGATTACACCCAGCAAAATTAATTATACAGCAGACAGAAACAATCACAGAACCAGACAGAGATTATACAGACAAACAATAGCAAAGTTGGAACTCTAATGACAAAACAATACAGAAGTGAGGATTTCACATCCCAGCTATTGATAAGTGAGTTCTTGCCAGACAGGATGCTATCAAACTAAGTTTCCTTTTACATTTTCTAGGCACTTCCCTTTCTCTGGAGGTGATAGGAATTATCAGGACAGGATTGTATTCAGGACAGGATTGTATTCCTAACAGCCCAATAGCACCTTCTTTCAATGTGACTAGTTTGGAATGTGAGGATGTGACTGTTCGCTTCCTGGCTTATGGCTGCCTCTGCTGCTTAGCCAAAGGCCTTAGCCTAAGAACAGGGCCTCAAACTGTCACAGTAAGAGAAGGCCCTTACACCAGCAGACAGTGATTTTGATTCTTTCTTTTATACCTCTAGAACTAGCCAAGTGATAAGAATACCCCTAAATTCTTAAAGTACAGGCTTTTGCAGACAGGCCTGAATATCTATATCCTAACAGTTTGTATGATGAACAAAAGTAGATTTACTAACAGCTTTTGTTTAAAAGTTATTCATAATATGCCAGATACTACTTTCACTGTGTTTTCTGTGTGCAGTAAATGTTTGTTTCTCTCTCTTTGAAGTTGACTGGGATCTATTCATGCCTACTTATCAGGTTTTTTTCACATATCCTAGCCAAAGTTTTAACTCTATATAATTCTTTGTGAAAAGTCCTGAAAAAAGCAAACTTTGGCCTGTGCTTCAGCAAAGAGTGAAACTGTGGTGCAGGACGAAGAGGAGCGTAATAGGATCAGACATAATATTTCCACAGCAGCCTCCTACCCCATTACAGAGGCACCAAGACAGATTTTTCAAAAGCACCTAAGCCGTTTAGGTGCCTAATTAACATTCAAATCAATGAGGGTTAGGTGCCTATCCTACCTTGGCACTTTTGAAAATTCTGGGAGGCATCTATCTGCATCTTTAAGACCTAAATACCTTTGTAAACTTGGCCCTAATGCCCAACATAAAACATATATTTATTTTAGAAAGAAAATCATTGGAAAACCTATGTAGTTTATCACACTGCACTTCTATGTATCAGTACTCCCAGGAAACATAGTACTCCATTGTGACATGATAACCAAATACTCTACATTTCTTATAACCACCTCCTTAGTGAGATGAATCTTAATATTTCTTCTATATTACTGCTTACCCTTTCTTCTATATTACTGCTTACCTATTGTCTCCTTGCAGAACATGGTCTTCTGCAATACGTATCAACTCTCATTGCCCAGGCAACAGTGAGTAAGCCATTCAAAAACAACACTTTGAGAAAAAATCTGTCACAAAACTTTCAGTGAATTGGTGAGGTGTATCTCAAAACTTAAAGTTCCCATTCCCAAAAGTGTTGCTCCTAGAGGTATTTCTACACTGCATACTAAGCCTGGCCTCTGACTCCAGTTTGAGCCCAACCTCCCCCTTCTGTCCACAAACAAATCAGTCCGATTCTGATCAGCAAGCACTCAGGCCAGGTCCTACAACCCTGGTAGGAGGGAAGTGGGTCAGAACCTGAGTCCTACTGTGATTCCATTCCAAGCACCATCATTTTGCAGTGTGGATGTTCAAACACAGGCTTGGAAACACCGAGTCCACAAGTGTAGACATTCCCTAGGAGGGTTGCCTCCTGAGCTCTAGGGTAGCTCTTACTCTGTAGGTCACCAGCACATGGGAAATAAAATCTTCAAGGCAACAGAGAACTCAAAAACTCTGAAGTATTTGATGTTCCAGTTATGGGTCACTGATTACCCAAATCATGATGATTATACCTATTTGGCTAATACATTTTGATGAAACTTTCCCTTCATGAAGTGTTTTTAGTTCAAGTCAATGAGACTTTATTGGTATGATTTGCTATATGAGTGTTGCCAAGGTGAAGTAATATCAACAGACAAAAATACAGTTTCAAATAAAAAATTCTTAACCGTTCAGATTTAACATTCAGTCAGTTAAAATTCTGACTCTATGACATTCCTTTTTTGAAGGGATCATGTTTGACTCTCCATAAATGTTATTGAATTCATAGTGACAATAAAAAGTGTATTTGTATCTGCTCTGAAAGTAAATTAGTATTTGGCTGCTAGACAGACGGTTGTGTTAAATAATATCAGAAGCACATATTGAAAGAGACTGAAATGAATGTGACCCAAAGAGATGTATGTCAGGGGCTTCATGCTTTTGTTAGCACAAAGCTTTTCTTGGACAAAAGTTCAATGTTTAAGAAATTTACAGTAGGCCACAACAGTTGCCATTTGCAAAAAAAAAGACAAAACACATTTTAGTAAATTGTCTTTAAAAATAAAGAATGGAATTTATTGCCTTAGTCAGTGATGGTATCTGAATACATTTCCTAGAAACATGTTTTATTCCTTCTCAGAGCATGAGGGGGAAAGGGAGGACAAGCAGAGAAGGAGGCAAAACTTAAATGAGAGATAGAAAAGAAGGGTACAAAAGGGGAAAGGTCCACTCTGGTTTAAAGATCACACAAATGACGTATGATTTTTCATAGCCTCTGTGCATGCTCAGAGCATATTGTTTTACTCATGCTTACAGCCTCCTAAATGTTACAGTACATTGGAAAAGCTAATATAGATAAATTACATGTGGGGTACACTACACAGGTTCTGTTTTTGAAGACATTGAAAAGGCTTTCTTTTTCAATGTAATCTCTTATTTCCCTGCATGCTGCTTCTCCGCTTCTCCTACAATGATACTACAGAAATGTACCCACTTATGTTGTGTCCAGTGGCAGCCCTATTCAGCACTCCTCACTTCCTGTTACTCAGTCATAATTCCCTTTGAAGTCAGGGGGAACAAGTTCTGAAAAGAGTCCATAGCATATGGTTATACAAATGAAGCCAAGAACTGGGGGGGCATGTGGAAAGAGAAGAAATATCCAGCCCAGTGTTAACTGAATGGTGATCAGGCTATAGACAAAAGATTTGGAACTTCAAGAGTCACAAATCTAAAATAATTTGATGTCCCCAATAAAGAGTATTTACAAAATGTTCCAGAAGATAAGGCTCATGAGACATTATAAACAGCCAAGGGACAGTAGCCATACTGATAAGTCATATAATGGAACTTACTTTATAAATGTCCTCTCAGAACCTAACTAGAAACAAGATATCACGTAAATTCTATGTGATCATTGACTGAGCTGTGTAGCTAACTCCTGTCATAGTTCCATGTGGTGTTTCACAAGAATTGCAGCTAACTCCTGTCACTGCTGTATTAATGTACAGAGTGTTGAAGGAATTACAGCTCCCTTCCCAAGGTATTATGACTGTTTAAAAAAAGAGTCAGAATTACTAGGTGACAGAAGTGATGTTGACAGGAGTTCTCCTAACTGCTCAGCGGCTGCTTTGCCATTCTTTGTTATTTAAATAGCAACTGTTGCATATCTTAATTATGCCAACTGGGCCACAGCAGGTTTCTGAAAGAGCCTAGCAGAAATCTGAATGCACATGGCTTTTACTTAGGAGGAGCAGAGACAGTACTGTGCAATCACATTTCCCTTCTACCAGATTGTTGAACCTTGGAAAGGCAGTTACCCTTGTCCCTTGAGCGGTTTGTTTGCTATGTAGTTCAGTGAGTGGAAATGCATGCTGACACTTAATAAAACAGTTCAATGTTTTTGCATGGGTTTAATTTCCTTTCTCTAAGGGTTTCGCTATCTATTAATCTGAACATATGCTTTTAGATTCTCTCTGTATTACTTCCCTTCTCTTTCTCTTGTATCCCGGTCAGCATGTTGTGCAGATTCCCAAACTCGACTCCTCTGCTATCAGAGAGTGCTTGTCACCCCCAGGAGCACATGTGGCAAGAGACTGATTAGTATTGACCGCAGGTAACAACAGTTGGTGCAGCGCCGCAGCTGTGGAGGCCTTGACAGTTCCATGACCCTCATTCCTCCACGGTCCCCTCCCTCTAACTCCCGCCTGCTCTGCTACTCGAACAAAACATCACATCAGCATTGTTTACTGCAGGATCTCAGCCAAGGAAGTCATAAGAAGACAATAGACATATAATCTGATAACCTTGTTAGCTGGATTGAATCAGAGCTTCCAACAAGGAGAAGAGTTTGGTGAAGCGAATAAAAGTATTACAATATTTGTTGTCAATAGCCTTTCAGCTTTGTCTTTGAAAAAGTAGCATTTCTTGTGCTTTTATTTAAGATTAAAGCCAGGCTCAAGGACACGAAACAAAACGACGTGTACAAGGTCAGGCATGATTTGAGGAAAAAAAATTTTAAAAACCACAACACATATTTACTGGGACAGGCATACAGAGTTCTTCATTGTGTACAAATTGCAGACAGCATCACGGCATAAAATGTTTTGAATTTCCCTTTTCAAAATCACTGCAAGATATTCAACAACATGAAGTGTGCTCTCCTTTATTTTCTTAGGGCTAAATCAGAGCCATGAGGAGGGGGGTTCAAAAGAATCCAGAAGTAGCAGCCCTGCGGCCATAAAGGCCCTTAAAAAAAAAAGTCTTGCTTTTTCTTCCATTGTGGGGCCCTAGCCTTCTCTATTTTGTGCCTCAGATAGACCATTCAGGGTCACATTTACTGCCCTGAATTGTGTATTTCGGGCCCCAATTAGTGCCCCATATGGTGTACTCTGGGCTGTATTTATTGTCCTAAATATACCATTGGGGCTCCATTTAATGCTTTGTAGATTTTATTGACATCCGCAGCAAAACAAGAGAGGGTATTACAGAGGTTATTTTAGAGAAACTGAAAAAAATACAGTTTAGAAATTGTAGACTGCAGGGAACAAAACTATGGATCTAAACATGGCTGCAGCATACAAAGATGTTCAAATTCAAATTCAGCAGGTAAATCAATACATGTCTTTCATCCCATGTCCTGCCCACTCACTGAATCTTGTTGGAGAAGTTGCTGCAATGGTGGTTCCCCACGTTGTTCCGATTTTTGGAATTGTTCAAAGATTGTATTACCGGTTTTTCACTTCTACTGGTCATTGAAAATTCATAAGACCATTATATTAAAATGCCAAAGCATGACAAGATGGTCAGCAAGGATGGGGGCAATCCACCCACAATAAAACTTGGTTGAGATCGAGGCTTATGTTGGAACTAGGGTGACCAGGTATCTGGTTTTCAACCAGAACACCCGGTCAAAAAGGGACCCGGCAGTTCCGATCAACACTGCCAAGTGGGCCATTGAAAGTTCAGTTGGCAGTGATGTGGAGCTAAGGCAGTCTAGTCCCTATCTGTCCTGGCTCCACGCTGCATCCCGGAAGTGGCCAGGAGCTCCAGCTCCTAGGTGGGGGGGCCAGAGGGCTCCGCATGCTGCCCCAGCCCCGAGCACCAGCTCTTTACTCCCATTGGCCAGGAACCAGGAGCCGGACCTGCTGGCCACTTCCAGGGCGCAGTGCAGAATCAGGACAGGTAAGAAGCCTGCCTTAGCCCCCGTGCTGCACCACTGACCGGGAGCCACTGGAGGTAAGCCAGTGCCACAATCCCCAGCCCTGAGCCCCCCCAACCCGGAGCCCCCTCCTGCACCCCAAACCCCTCATCCTCAGCCCCACCCCAAAGCCTGCATCCCCAGATGGAGCCCTCACCCTGCCCCGCACTCCAACCCCTTGCCCCAGCCCAGAGCCCCCTCCCGCACCTGAACCCCTCTACTCCACCCCACAGCCTGGAGCCCCCTTCTGCACCCCAAACCCCTCATCCCCATCCCCACCCCAGAGCCCACACCCCCAGAGGCCCACACTCCGTCATGAACCTCAACCCCCTGCCCCAGCCCAGTGAAAGTGAGTGAGGGTGGGGGAGAGCAAGCCACCGAGGAAGAGTGGGGGGCAGGGCCTCAGGGAAGGGGTGGGGAAGGGGGCATCACCTCAGGGAAGGGGCAGGGCTAGGGTGTTCGGTTTTGTGTGATTAGAAAGTTGGCAACCCTAGCTGGAACTTAAGTTGGAAGCTGACAGCTTGCAAACAAACATTTCTGAGGTTTTTTTTCTTGTTTTTCTCACACAATGTACCATATCTTATACAAAAAAATGAACATTGTGAGCAAAACATTGTACAGTCTGGATCTTGACAATCAAAGAGCTCATGGTTTACTTGGAGGCCTTCAAGAAACTTGATCAGAATCACGGTCTTCAGGGTTCATTGTATGTAAGGAAGCAGGTTCTTCATGGGTTGAAACATTAGGGATGACCACACAATTCAAAAATAAAATATCCCAAAGGAGGAAAGAACTAATAGGTAAACTTGCAACAGACAAAGGGTCATCAAATCCCCCCCAAAATTTTGAATGTGAGGTTTTCAACCCAATCTTAGATACAACATTTACATAAGTGCCTGATAAGATCTGTAAGTGCAATGGAGTCAGGGAATTGTTTGCTTTTTAGATGGGCAGAGAAACTGAAAACTTTCAGCAGCAAAGATCTGAAGAGCCACACTCAAATCTTAGGAAGCAGCTTCACTGAGGATTTAAACTCCTGATAGTTTTGAGAACAAAACTGAGCTCTTCACCAGTTTTTGCAAGCAAATTTTTCAGGGTGACATGCAAATAAAGGTGCCTATTATTGATCTTCTTAGCTGCATTCACAAAAGGTCTTTTGAAGTGAGTCTTCCTAACACAGAAACAGCACTGTGTATTTTTTTGCTGTCTTCATGTAACTATGGCTGCTAATGAAAGGTGTTTCAGCAAGCTAAAATTAATCAAGACATACCTAAGAACATGTATTGGGCAGGATAGTGTAGTGATCTGGCAGTTATTGCTATAGGGAACTTAGGAGCAAGGTGGATAGATGCAGATGAGCTAATTAATGAGATTGCTGCAGAGAAGGCTAGAAAAGTCCCTTTGTAGAAGTACTTTGTGGTCGGGGAAAGGGGACAGATTTTAGTCTTTGAACTGGCCTTGGAAAACCCTTGGCACGTCACTGGGCTAAACTGTGGCTTTGCCAAAAGCTTTAAGGGACAGCATGTTGCATGCACTGCCCCAGGAGCAGATCTGAAACCATATTGTGACTCGCAGTGTCATGAAACATTCCCATTCCCACTTTGTCCTCAAGGGAGCAGGGTGGGAGGGAAGGAGCAATCTGCACCACCTATATCCCTACTTAAGTGTACATCCCCCTCCATGCCAGGTCATCTGTGCTGGCTGATACATTGTAGAGGGAGGGAGTAAACAAGGCTCCATCTATCACTGCCCCTGACCCTGTCTGCCCAATTTCCCCACTCACTTGTGTGTATGGGAAGATTAGCAACACTTGCAGAGGCTGTCCTCCCCGTGATAATGGGTAGCCCATGCAGAGGAATAAGAGGGGGAAACTCACACCATATTACTGCAGAGGTGCGTGGGATGAGTGACAAGCTTGCCCTTTACAATTTCAAATTAATCATCAATTTTACTATTTCATATCTCAAAACTACCTCTGGTTAATTAATATCCATCACATAATGAATCTGAACATTGAGGCTAATTCATACAATATACTGTCTGACAAATAATTTTTGGGATCTGACCAACTTTACGGAGAGAAAATATATATTTTCTTTCTTGCTTTGTTTCTTGCTTTCTCTCTCTTCATCACTTAACCCTGTAACTGTAGCATGTTTGTAAAGCATTCTGGACTAAAGTTTATTAAAGGCACTATACAAAAAATTACACAATTTTTAATAAATAGGAATGGAGAATTTGTTATTTGGTGTCCTGACCTTTCCCTGAAGAAACAAAAATCTCAGGGGAAACAAATGCCATTTTAATCTTACCATTTTCCAGCTGCTAGAAACAGTCATGTTGTGATGCATTGCATATTTCAGTAGGGGATTTTTTATAATTAAGGGAATGAAAAATAAATGAAATTGGCAGCATCCATTTTACTTTTAGATGAGAAAAGAAGGGGAGATGTATCAGATATAACTAACTGAAAAGAAATGTTACAACCAAAATTTGCCTCTCATTCATTATCTTTGAAAGTGGCCATAATGACAAATATGCAATATTACAGGGGGAGCTGCTGGGTGCTCGTCACTTTTGAAAAATCAGGCTACTTTTTAGGTGCCTAAATCTAGATTTAGGAACCTGCCTTTAGGTACCCATTTTTAAATTCTTGACCAGTAATCTTACTTTACTTTTGAAAACGAAGCTGCTTATTTAGGTGCCTAAATATGGTCTTATGAGTCTAATTCTAGACATCCATTTTGAAAATCTTGCTAATACAAAAATGTGGTGAATACAAAGCTTCTTATCATTTTATTTCTTTATGCTCTATACAAGCAGTCTTACTTACATCCTTCCCACGCCAGTGTGGACACAAAGGGCAGAAACCACTCTCACCCATTTCTCTGTCATTTGCTGCTGCTTCCATTTGCCAGATGGTGTTGACATCAACTATTCTGCCCTTCCTGCTAAGCATTCTTCATAAGGCTTCTCTTGGGTGCCTTCATTTTCTCACACCAGTTGGTTTCCACTTGACAGTTTCATGGGGGAGTCTGGGTGTTGCCATTCGCAGTACATGCCCCAGATATGTCCAGTGTTTCCTTCTGATTCTGGTGGAAACAAGCTAATGGTTTGTGATTTCTCAGTTCTCTGCATTGGTGATGAAGTCTTTCCAACCAATGCTCAGAATCTTTCCCAGGCACTTATTTTCAAAGGTGTCTAGTTTTCTCTCTCACGTTTTAGTAGCTCTCCAGCTCTCACAGCCATATGTGAGCATCAAGATCATTTTTAATTGAAAATTCTCAGTTTTGTTCTGGACTGTATATCTCTTGATTTCAGTACATTGCTGAGTTTAGTGAATGCTTTCCTATTCTTGGTATCACTTCCTTTTTGAGGTCTCCATTGGCTAATACAGGGCTGCCTGGGTAGATGAACTGTTCTACTGTCTTGATATTTTTGCTTTCTAATAACTTTTTGAGGTCTTCTGGCGTTTGCCATAAACCCATGCTATACCAGTGTTTGTGTTGCTAAAACACTTCTTCATTATGCCAATGCCATTATGCCAATGCCAAACAACAACGGAAATAAAATGAAGCCCTGTTTCACACCAGTGTCTTCATTGAATCACTCTGTTGTCTGGTTGTTCACCCTCACAAAGGTATTATTCATCTCTTCCTAAAGCAGAAATTGTTTGTCTTGGGGAGGAAGGTCACTGATATATTGTAGGTGTAACATGTGAATGTTGCCTCCACTCCTATGCAAATAAGTATTAAAGCCTCATGAAGACATTCTGCCATATAAAAAATGGCAACGACAGAATTAACATTTTTCATTCCCATTATATTCACTGTCACTATTAAGATTTTAATGGCATTTAGGCACCTAATTCCCATTTGTGTCTTTCAAAATCGTCTAAGATAATAACCTCAATTATCCTTATCTGTTCTTTTCATCTGGAAGTTGGATGAGCAACATTTCGCAAAACCTTCAGAAATCACATTTCTGGAGTCAAGTTTCAAACCAAGACATTCCTGTTTGACAGACAGCAAATGAAAAGAATGGTTTTCTTGGGATCAAATATCCTTTATTTGTTATGATGGATTGTTTTAATATATAACCTCTACAAATTCAGTAACAGTTAAATATTATATACCTACCATTTCTTGTATCTAGAAGGAGCTCATTTCTACTCATAAAATGAGACAGTCCTTTTGTTTTAATTTATACCACTATTTCCTTCTGTTGAATGCTCGAGCAATGGGCTGGTGAGGCACAAGCATTCTACTCTGCAGTGGTGTTTGAGGCAGAGACAAGAAAAAGTGCGACTGTGATTCTTTCTCCCTCTGTTTCTTAGGGTTGCCAACTTTCTAATTGCAGAAAACGGAACACACTTGCCCACCCCTGACCCAAGGCCCCACCCTGGCCCTAGCCCCTTCTCTGAGGTCCCGCCCACACTCACTACATCTCCCATCTGTCACTTGCTCTCCACACCCCTCACTCATTAGCTCATTTTCACCAGGCTGGTGAAGGGGATTGGAGTGTGGGAGGGGGCTCCGGGGGGGGGGGTTGGGCCAAGGGGTTCGGAGCTCAGTGCTGGGGAGGGGGGTTGGGGTGCAGGAGGGGATGAGGGCTCCGCCTGGGGGGGTGGGCTCTGGGGTGTGGTTGGGGATGAGGGGCCTCCCTCCAAGCCCCTCATCCCCAACCACACCCCAGAGCCCACACCCCCAGGAGTGGGCTCCAGGCTGGGGGGTGGGAAAGACAGGTTTGGAGTGTGTGAGGGGGCTTTGGGCTGGGGCAGGGGTGTGGGGAGTGGGAGGGGGTATGGGCTTTGGGGTGGGGCACAAGGTTGGGATGTGGGAAGGGGTGAGGGCTCCAGCTGGGGTTCTGGGTTCTGGGATAGGGACAGGGATGAGGAGCTTGGGGTGCAGGAGGGGGCTCCGGGCTCCGGCTGAGGTGTTTGGAATGTGGGAGGGGGCTCAGGGCTGCAGCAGCAGGTTGCAGTGTGGTCGGGGGTTCAGGGTGTGGTCTCTGGGTGGCACTGATCTCATGCAGCTCCCAAGAAGAGGCGGCATGTACCTCCAGCTCTTAGGCAGAGGAGCAGCCAGGAGGCTCTGTGCACTGCCCCTGCCCACAGGTGCTGCCCCTGCAACTCCCATTGGCCACAGTACCCAGCCAATGGGAGCTGTGGAGCCAGCACTCAGGGTAGTGCCTGTGGACAGGGGCAGTGCACAGTGCCCCCTGGCCACCCCTCCACCTAGGAGCTAGAGGGACATGCTGGCCAGTTCCCGGGAGCCACGTGGAGCCAGGAACGGAGCCTGCCTGCTCCGCTGCAGCCACTCAGACTTTTAGTGGCCCAGTCAGCTGTGCTGACCAGAACCACCAGGGTCCCTTTTCGACCGGGCTTTCCAGTCGAAAACTGAATGCCTGGCAACCCTATTGTTTCTCCACAGCCTAGCAGAAGCGTGACTTACTATGAAAGGGATGTGCTGTAGTTAGCTTGATGGGATTGTCACCAGTCACAGCCTTTTAAGCTCATGACAGTGACAGGAATGTTTCATTGTACACACCTTTCAACAGATTTCAGAGTAGCAGCCGTGTTAGTCTGTATCTGCAAAAAGAAAAGGAGGACTTGTGGCACCTTAGAGACTAACAAATTTATTTGAGCCTAAGCTTTCGTGAGACCTAAAAGTGGCAATTCTTCAACAAAACAACTTCAAAAACAGACTCCAATGAGAGACTGCTGAATTGGAATTAATTTGCAAACTGGACACCATTAAATTAGGCTTGAATAAAGACTGGGAGTGGATGTGTCATTACACAAAGTAAAACTATTTCCCCATGTTTATCCCCCTTCCTCCCCACACTGTTCCTCAGATATTCTTGTCAGCTGCTGGAAATGGCCCACCTTGATTATCACTACAAAAAGGTTTTTTTTCTCTCCTGCTGGTAATAGCTCACCTTACCTGATCACTCTCATTACAGTGTGTATGGTAACACCCATTGTTTCATGTTCTCTGTGTATATAAAATCCCCGCACTGTATTTTCCACTGCATGCATCCAATGAAATGAGCTGTAGCTCACGAAAGTTTATGCTCAGATAAATTTGTTAGCCTCTAAGGTGCCACCAGTCCTCCTTTTCTTTTTACCTTTCAACAGAGACTTTCTTGTAGATTGTAAAATCTTCCAAGCCCCGCACACAGTAATGTGAAATTGAAATTTATACATTTTTTTAAAACAAGCAATTTTGTAGAATTACTAAACCTTCCGGTTACTGCAGGTGTGAGGCTCTACATTCAAAATGTGCAGCATCCCTTTTTCTTGTTTTTAGGTATGTTAATGGCTATAACTTTATTTTGGTAATTAATGTATTACATGATGTGTTAAGAATTAGGCACACCATGCTCATTAGCAATAAACCAGGAATGCCTAATTCCTTCTAACAGGGGATTAATTATCAAAAGGGGAATTACACGCATAAATCCCCACACACCGTGATAAAAATAGACCCTTTTATCTCTAAAATGCTGAGGCGCCATCATATTGTATCTTGTCAAACCATCATTTAAAATTTGTAGCTGCTATTCCCTTTTCCTTTGTTGCTCCAAGAAACTGTCTCATTTTATTAAAACATTTTTATTAGGGAAGTTTATCATCTTTCATCAAAGATTTATGAATAACTGTTTATTAGGGAGGGATAATATCTGTTTCCTAAAACAAAAAGTCTACTTGATTTTTTTTAAATCCTTACATTCAATGAAAAGATCATTTGAATGCCATGCACACAACCAAACTGTGCATAGCTCTCTAGTTGCCTTACTGTAGCTGCACAGCTCTCACCTTTCTTGGTATCAGACCATGCTTCCAGCTGTCACTTGTTGACTTGGAGACTGTGTTGCTCTCATCTCCTCCGATTATCCAGCTGCAATTGAGGATTACCCCTAGAACAATGTGTTTTCCCATTATGTCTATCATGAGAGAGAGAGACTTACATGGGTACATTGCATAAGACTCTTCTCTTAATTGGACTCTCAGTAGGATCAATGCTTTTATGAAAAAGCAAGCAATGACTTTTCAGAGAACCAACTAAACCTATTATGGCTAGGGTGACCAGATGTCCCAATTTTATAGAGACAGTCCCAATTTTGGGGGCTTTTTCTTATATAGGCACCTATTACCCCCCACCCCCGTCCCGATTTTTTACACTTGCTATCTGGTCACCCTAATTATGGCCTCAATCTAGCAAAGCACTTAAGCACATATCTAAATTTCAGTGATTGCTGAATCAATGCCTATAATGGAAAGGATGTAAATCTCTATTCCAGTACACCTGGGTAATTCCTTGATGTGAAGTTTTGGATAAAGGAGCAAGGAGTCTTTCTTCAAGTGAATATTACACAATAGCCAGTTTGGTTTATTTGAGTTTACTATAGGCAGATAGTCTATATAGGTGTTTTAAAGCAGTTGTAGCATGTACTCCAAAATCTTTTGGAGTATGGAATTTTCATGCACAAGAAATACAACAATGCGCAGATCATATAGAAAACAAACAACATCCTAAATGCAATACCCCTCACTCTATCTCACCCTTTCTTAGGGAGACCATCTGCGTTCAGGTAGACAGAGCTCCCCTCTCCCCCCATCAGGCTCTTGCAGAGGTTTCCCTATGCTTGAGCTGGTGAAAATGGCTGAAAACCCCTGAATAGATCAGTTCCTGCCTTTTATGACCTTTTATTCCCTCTGTCAGGAAACTCCTGGATCACTTTCCCCAGGTGATCCCAGACCTCTGCCAAGAGGCTTCATTGTCAGGCAATGTCCTCCCCTCACTAAACAGTTCCAAAGAATTCTACAGCAGGGATATAAAGCTCTATTACACTTTAGAGCAGTAGTTCTCAACCTATTTACCACTGTAGGCTGCATATGCAGCTCTCTGTTATATGTGCTTCAGGCTGCATCCACACGATATATATATTACCTGAATGGCCCTGAGGATGTCACATGGGCCACAGCTGTGTGCTGACTGGGCTCTAGAGCAGCAGTTCTCAAACTTTAGTTCTCAAACCAAGGACCCCCATTTTAATTTAAAATTTTGCCACAGACCCCCCAAGCTCCCCACTCAACCCCAGGCCCTGTCCACACTCCACCCTTTCCCCCAAGACCCCAACCCCACCTCACCTCTTCCCACCCCCGCTGCACCCCTGCCCTTCCTCTTCCTTGACTCTTTCCGCCCCCTCCCCCGAGCACCCCCATCGCTCCTCCTCCTCCCTCCTAGCGCCTCCTGCATGCCAGGGAACAGCATGCAGGAGGCGCTGGGAGGGAGCAAGAGGAGTTGCAGGAGGGAGGGGAAGGAGTTGATCAGTAGAGCCCCCAGATGCCCTGGAGTACCCTTGTGAACCCCCAGGGGTCCACAGACCCCCAGTTTGAGAAACGCAGCTCCAGAGAAAGATTTAAAAATTGTATGGGAAGGATATTCCTCTTCATTAAATTGTGTTACCCCTTTTGACCTGAGTGGCTACCCCAAAACTGAGGTCTAGTGGGTTGTTACAGTTAGGACAAGAAAATGGTGGTAGTTAGGTATTTCTTTTATGCAGTTTTGTTTATTTACAGAGAACATATGAAGTCCTGTGCCTCTGAACACAGAAGGAATCCAATAGCAGGAAACAGCTTTGGCTCACAGCACCAAAAACACTCTTTTCAGCCTGCACCCTCAACCCAAAAATGTTTCCCCAAGCTTCTTCCAATGCCATCGCCTATACTTACAGGCTGTCTATGTGGCTCTCTGGTCTTCTGTCTTCCCTAATTTATCTTCCCCTCCCCTCCCAAAAAAGAAAAATACTTGACAAAATCACCTCTGCCCACCCAGTCCAAAACTCCTGGGTGGGTTCACTCATTCCTTTTGTCATAGGTAGGGGGTTATCCTTACAGTTACATTGATTGGTGTAAAGACACTTTAATTTATCTCAACGAGGTTTTAATTCAACCCATAACAAGGTTTCACCCCACTCATAACAATTCTATAGCTTTCGAGAGTAATTTCTATAAAACATTTTGGCATCACCTTTATTTAATACTGTCTCAGGAATCTTTGCTCCCACCCACCTTTTCCAGCTTTTCTCCCTCTTTTTCAGCTAAAGGTGATGAGTGCATGGGGATGACGGCATACCTGACGCTAGTTCTCTCATATTGTTTTCTCCTGCACTTGCAAGTCCTCTGTGATATGAGGAGACGGTTATTTGTTCAAGGTGAACCTTTGAATGAATTTATGTCCTTGTTTAATAGGTTACATTTGATTAGTTAATTAACATCCTAATGAATTTCAGATGAAACAACACAAATTTATTTTTAGCCTTGAATAGAGGAGTTAATTGGTAACAACAGACTGGAAGAGCATTTTAGAATTGCTTTACATATTTGTACTTAATCACCAAAATACCTGTATCTTTTTGGGGGGCTAATCTATGAGGGGTTGAACACTCCTGGAAGATGCTGTGCAGTCTCATATACCACAGACATCAATATGAGCTGAGGGGGTCTTAGCACCTCTCAGGGACCTTTATCAATTTGCAGTTTTGGACCTCTACACAGTAATTTTCTAAAGCCTCTCCACTGTGCTAAAGGAATTGGCGGCTGTGATTGCAGAGCCATTGGCCATTATCTTTGAAAACTCGTGGCGAATGGGGGAAGTCCCAGATGACTGGAAAAAGGCTAATGTAGTGCCAATCTTTAAAAAAGGGAAGAAGGAGGATCCTGGGAACTACAGGCCGGTCAGCCTCACCTCAGTCCCCGGAAAAATCATGGAGCAGGTCCTCAAGGAATCAATCCTGAAGCACTTACATAAGAGGAAAGTGATCAGGAACAGTCAGCATGGATTCACCAAGGGAAGGTCATGCCTGACTAATCTAATCGCCTTCTATGATGAGATTACTGGTTCTGTGGATGAAGGGAAAGCAGTGGATGTATTGTTTCTTGACTTTAGCAAAGCTTTTGACACGGTCTCCCACAGTATTCTTGTCAGCAAGTTAAAGAAGTATGGGCTGGATGAATGCACTATAAGGTGGGTAGAAAGTTGGCCAGATTGTCGGGTTCAACGGGTAGTGATCAATGGCTCCATGTCTAGTTGGCAGCCGGTGTCAAGTGGAGTGCCCCAGGGGTCGGTCCTAGAGCCGGTTTTGTTCAATATCTTCATAAATGATCTGGAGGATGGTGTGGATTGCACTCTCAGCAAATTTGCGGACGATACTAAACTGGGAGGAGTGGTAGATACGCTGGAGGGCAGGGATAGGATACAGAGGGACCTAGACAAATTGGAGGATTGGGCCAAAAGAAATCTGATGAGGTTCAATAAGGATAAGTGCAGGGTCCTACACTTAGGACGGAAGAACCCAATGCACCGCTACAGACTAGGGACCGAGTGGCTCGGCAGCAGTTCTGCGGAAAAGGACCTAGGGGTTACAGTGGACGAGAAGCTGGATATGAGTCAGCAGAAGGCCAATGGCATTTTGGGATGTATAAGTAGGGGCATAGCGAGCAGATCAAGGGACGTGATCGTCCCCCTCTATTCGACATTGGTGAGGCCTCATCTGGAGTACTGTGTCCAGTTTTGGGCCCCACACTACAAGAAGGATGTGGATAAATTGGAGAGAGTCCAGCGAAGGGCAACAAAAATGATTAGGGGTCTGGAACACATGACTTATGAGGAGAGGCTGAGGGAACTGGGATTGTTTAGTCTGCAGAAGAGAAGAATGAGGGGGGATTTGATAGCTGCTTTCAACTACCTGAGAGGTGGTTCCAGAGAGGATGGTTCTAGACTATTCTCAGTGGTAGAAGAGGACAGGACAAGGAGTAATGGTCTCAAATTGCAGTGGGGGAGGTTTAGGTTGGATATTAGGAAAAACTTTTTCACTAGGAGGGTGGTGAAACACTGGAATGCGTTACCTAGGGAGGTGGTAGAATCTCCTTCCTTGGAAGTTTTTAAGGTCAGGCTTGACAAAGCCCTGGCTGGGATGATTTAATTGGGGATTGGTCCTGCTTTGAGCAGGGGGTTGGACTAGATGACCTCCTGAGGTCCCTTCCAACCTGATATTCTATGATTCTATGATTCTATGATTCTATGTGCATGTTCTAGTCTTGTACGTCTTTGCTACGCTGTACAATCTTCCAAGTCTGATTTGACATCGTATCACCATAAAATTGCTGAACTGACGAAATATTCACTAAATATATAGAAATGGACGCTTTCGTTTTAGTGTGATTGAATTTTCTATTAGCAGTGATATTTATAGCTCCAACTATGCTACAGAAGCAGCCACTTTTTAAAAAGTGGGGTCAGCAAGAACATTTGTGCGACCTGAGTATATAGGACATAACTTCCTTCAGCACTGGAGATACGACTGTACTAGGAAACCATTTTTTAAAATAGCTGTTCTTTTGTACTGCAGAAAGAGTCAGACTCTTATCTCTCATTTTCTCTCCTATTTAATGTTTCATTTCATATTTCTACACCACTCAATAAAGCTTTGTCATTTCCCTAGAAAACACTGGGGGATAGGTAGAGTAGCAGAGATTCCCTCTTCCCCCTCACAACAGCCAGTCAACCATGCAATGCCATTTAGGACCACATTCTGAGCTTGCTTACACTAAGGCTATGTTTACACTATGGACCTTACAGTAGCACAGCTGTACCGCTTCAGCTGCACCACTGTAAGGTCTCCTGTGTAGCCGCTCTACGCCAGTGGGAGAAAGCTCTCCCGCTGGCATAATTAAACCACCGCCAACAAGCGGTGGTAGCTATGTCGGTGGGAGAGTATCTCCCGCCCACATAGTACTGTCCACAGTGGCACTTGTTGGTGAAACTTATGGCAGTCGGGGGCGGGGGGGGTTCCACAGCCCTGACGGTGACCACTAAAAATGCTAGTGTAGATAAAGCCTAATATAGCTAGCGTGTAACTCCACTGGGGAAAGTCAATTGAACAGCTCTTGCCCTTGCTGTCCATGAAAGGAATATGTTGCTGATGAGCCTCGTGACTGGCTCAAACTCCCTGCAAAACAATAATGCAAATGATTAGCTCAACTGATATACTCATGTCATCAGCTGCTGGAGAAAAGATAGCTGCAAGTTGCAAGGACCAGAGAGACAGTGTAGGAGAGGAAAAGGCAGGTTGTCTGTCAGACTGTGATATGATAACCTGCTGCACTGTGAAGAAAATGGGCACTATATTTTATGTTTAAATAACAGGGGATATATACAGACTGCTTTGAAGAGGGAGGTCTGAGGCGGCAAAATAAATTTTCTACTCTAAAGTTACTGGGCCTGATACTTAATTACATTAAGGCCTAAAGTGAGCAAAAATGTAATCTACTTTGAAGCGTTAATGTAAATTACAATAAGGTTCATTATCTGAATTGATTGGTTCATATGAGAAAGAGAACTTTCAATGTCTTCTGACAGCAAGAGATTCCACATTAATATGAACCTTATTCAGTATGTATCAAACATTCACCACCAAAGATAACACTTTAAGATAGGATACATTATCCGGGTAGATTATTTTAGTGATGGCTGTCCTACAGTCAGATATGTTTGAAAGTATTTATTATAGATATTCTTACATTCTTGTTCTGTTAGAGTGATTCTCCATCATATCACTTGATGTTGCTAATGATGCAAACAGGTTAATGGCTACTGGGATATTTGCAAATCTTCCCACTAACCTCATGGGCTAGAATGGATTTTATGTGAGACATGAAGATCTAAGACCAAAATAAAAGTTACATACTGGTATGTAACAAATGGTAGAGAGAATTTAAAGATCAAAATTTTACAAACTACTGTTGCAGATAGATGCACCCATGCTCTCCAGTATACATTGTGAAGAACCCAGATGAAGATTTCTCAGCAGGGTTCTACAATATACATACTAAAGAGTATGAGCCAGATTGTGTCTGATCTTGTATGAATCCACAGGAAAAGGAGGCTTCCTTCACCCTTTTTACCCCTCTTCATGGTCCAAAGTCAGTAATGCAATTACATCTTAAAACTAGCATTGATAGAAGTGTTAGCTCCCCAAAGTAGATTTGGCAGGTCAAAGGAGGACCAACAGCAGAATTGGCCCCACTTGGTGTGGGGGAATACACTTCTGCATCCTGAAAAAGGGTGCAGCTGGGACTGCCCTGACTTGCCATCCCCCAAAGCAACAAAAATTGTGCCTGCCTCAAAACATTTCCCATTCTTATAATCAATGTTACCAATCTCAGTAGAGCCCTTCTAGCATAATCTGACACACCAGACTATGATTTTTTTTTATTCTCAACAATTAAATGTCTAAGATTAAAATACTGGTAAAGTGGCAGGGCATGTATGATTATTAATTTGCTCATAAAACACTGTGTCCCCCTTTTTAATAATCTGATGAAATTGGGTTAGACATGCCTTTGGCCAAAGTTAATACCATCTGTTACTATTTGGATATAATACATAGTTTCCCTGCGTAAAAGAAAGAGAAGATAGTGGTGAAGGATGATTAAGATATTTAGATCATTCTCCATATATTTAATGAATGATGCGTATAAAGCCTGTTCACTAGAAGTGGGAAGAATCTTATTTAAATATTAAAAAGGAATGTGTCTGAGTAAAGAATGAGGATGTTTATTATTCTTTATTATTTGTATTCATTGCTGTTTGGTATTTATTGTCAAACAGATAGACTTGATTCATTGCATAGTGTCTCCGTCATAAGATCATTTTTGTAATTGTTAGTGTTGCATTTTTTGGCACTAGTATGGCAATAACTTGTAAAATGCTTATACAGTTATTTTTAAAGTGAGTGTCATTAATTCCAGATATTTGTACACATATATTAAAAATGGGCTACATTTGGGCTTCTACGTACACTTTAAGGCACCTAAAAAGGTACCCTAAAATTTCAAAAGTCTTAAGCACCAAGAAGCTCCTGTTGGGTTCCTGAAAATGTATTTAGGTGTTTAACTTGAGGCTCTATTTTTTGGTGTGTTGTTACAACAATCTAATACAGTTAGTTTGGGGGCAGAAAAATAATAAAGTATCTAATTTGGAGAGTCATGTCCTCCAGTTTAACCTGGGGAGCTTGTAATAAACATAGTACTAAATCAAATTAATTATTTTCACTTCTCTCAAAATGTGCTTGATATCTCAATATCAATATAGAAACTCGATATCTATATAGAAACAAGATTCTATGGGTGGGATTTTCAACAGCAATGAGTGCTGGTCTATCATTATGAAGTCAGTGGGAGTTTTGCCATTGACTTCAATGGGAGCAGACTTATGTCAATGCTGAGGGCTCTTGAAAATCCCGATGTTGCCAACTGTTACAATATTTGGCACTTTTTAAAGGGTTCTTGTGAATTTCTGGCTTCAGTCTCTCAAATTTTGTCCTTATCCAAAATGACTAATGCTATCTCCCGTTACTTATAGTCAGTGGGGCTGAAGCCAAAGGCTTCCCTCAAGATCACCACCACATTCTTTAATCTTTCTAGATTAGAGCGGTTGCCTTCAGTGAAGATGCAGGTACACTCCCGTTGTTTCCAAGGGGACTGAAGCCAACCTGCACTCAGAAAAGATGCTGACCAAATAATCACCGTGGGAGGGCCAAGCAAGGAACAGGGGAATATCTGAAGATGTCAGCAGTGGAACTGTGGGGGCAGCAGAGAGGAAGAATATATTAGAACGGAGATTGCAGGGGAAGGCTAGGAGCTGGAGGCAGACTGTGGGGACACCGGGGTGTGTGGAAGCTGCAATCAAATTAAGCGGAACAGTGGAAAGTAGCATAGCAGACTAGGAGAATGGGATGGATAAAAGGCTGTGAAGGGAAAGGGAGGGAAATGTGGGAGATGACTGACTGTGGAGATGGGGCAGGTGGGAGACTGAAGTCTCTGGGGAAGCAGGCAAGGAGAACGTCAGTGGAGCATCTGTCACGCTATCCTGTCTAGGGAAGGAGGGAGATAGAGAGGGATAGAATGGTAGTTCCCCAACTCGGGGGATGAGTGGAGGTAAGGAGCAGTAAGCAGGAAGGGCTCCATTTATTCATGCATATTTAAGACTGAATTTTGATCCTGAGATAATCACATACAAGTTGAAGGTAAGTGAAAAAATCAAAAACCAAACAAAATACAGTGCAATTCCTTTTTGTAAAATCTCATGATTTTTAAGTCTACCTTTAAGATGTTTGGATATTTGGGATTGGCAGTACTTAAATCCTGCACTGTGCTCCTCAGTGCCCCCACTCTCTACAACAGTGTAGAGGAGGGATTGGGGGATGGCCAGTAAATTCATTACTACACAGATCCACAGGATTAAACCATCCATGCATCTGAGCTGCCCAATGGAAGAAAGTGTTCTTTTCCCTTCCCACTGCAATCCCTTTCTGATTAGATGCCCTGCACAAAGCTCCTAGAAGGTGGTCAAAATGGCAGCTTTGGACCCTAATGTTATGTTTACACAGAAAAAAAAAAAAAAGAACCCACAGCAATGAATCTCAGATCTCAGATCTACTGACTGGGGCTAACACAAGGGCACTAAAAATAGGTATGTAGATAGATCAGGGATCGGCAATCTTTGGCACTTGGCCCATCAGAGTAAGCCCCCTGGTGGGCTGGGACAGTTTGTTTACCTGCTGTGTCCGCAGGTTCAGCTGATCGCAGCTCCCATTGGCTGCGGTTTGCCACTTCAGGCCAATGGGGGCTGCAGGAAGTGGTGTGGGCAGAGGGATGTCCCCCAGTGTCCCCCTCTGAAACCCACCCGTTACCCTGAACTTCAGAGTTCAAGCTCCAGCCTGAGCCTAAATGTCTACACACCTAGTTTTAGCACTGTGCCACAAGCCCAAGTCTGTAAACCTGGGCTCTGCCATTGGCTGCTATGGGTTTTTTTTGCCATGTAGACTTACTTTGAGATACCAAAGCCATTCTTGGTAAGTCCCAAACTCTGTTTATATCTTTAAGTTCAAGCAAACATGAAAAATCTTCCAAATCTAGTTACAGGAATCTCAGTGATGTCATATATTTTTATAATATGTAACAAGGCGAAAGGGAAAGAATGTGTTTTTACCCTTCTATTTACAGGCATAGACTTTTATGATTAACTCCTTCAATAGGAGCAAGTATGTCAGAAACCTATGTGTAACAATATTTAGTATTTATGAGGAATTAATTGAAGAGGGACATTTCCCTGTGTAGCTAATCGGTAGGGCAGAATAGGGTGTTGATGCACAACAAGAGCTCACGGGAAGCCTCCAGAGAGATCTCCAGGAAAGTCTCCAGGAGGTACTCGCCAATCCTCTGCCGAAGGTTCCATTGCAGAGCAGCTTTGTTCCTTCCCACATTGTAGGAAACTTTCCCGTACCATTCAGCAATCACTTGTGCAGGGACCAAAGTGGCATAGAGGCACAGTCAACTGTCATCTGGCACATACTCAGCCTGTTCTTGAACCGCTCCTTACTGTTGTCCAGGTGTCCCGTGTAAGGTTTCATGAGCCACAGTTGTAAGGCATATGCCGGGTCTTCCAGGATCACTATGGGCATTTCAACATCCCGCACTGTAATCTTCGGGTTCGGAAAGGAAGTCCCCGCTTGCAGCTTTCTTTACAGGCTGGTGTTTCTGAAGATGTGTGTGTCATGCACCTTCCCGAACCACCCCATGTTGGTGTCAGTGAAACATCCTCGGTGATCCACAAGCACCTGCAACACCATGGAGAAGTATCCCTTCCTATTGATGTACTCTGTCGCAAGGTGGTCTGGTGCCAAAATTGGAATGCGTGCGCCATCTATCGCCCCTCCACACTTAGGGAACCCCATTTCTGCAAAGCTGTCCACTATTTCATGCACATTTCCCGGAGGCACAGTCCTTCGTAGCAGGATATGATGTATTGCTCTGCACACTTGCATTAACGCAGCCCCAGTGGTTGATTTCCCCACTCCAAATTGATTTGTGACCGACCGGTAGCAGTCTGCAGTTGCCAGCTTCCACACAGCAATTGCCACACACTTCTCTACTGAGAGGGCAACTCTCATTCTGGTGTCCTTGCGTCGCAGGTCTGGGGCAAGCTCTGCACACAGTTCCAGGAAGGTGGCTTTCTGCATCCAAATGTTCTATAGCCACTGCTCTTCATCCCACATCTGCATGACATTATGATCCCACTATTCAGTGCTTGTTTCCCAAGCCCAAAAGCAACGGTCTACCCCCGGGACAGCCCACATTTTGGCACCTGAGGAGGGGAGCTCAAATGACGCCCTCATGCCTACTTGCTTGGGCCAAAACTTTGAAAGATCTCAATTCTGCCTTCTTCCTGTTCTACTCATCTCATAGTATTGCTCTGCTACCAACCCAAATAAAGGAGAACAACTTAAAATGCCTTGTTCAAAAATTTTAAGTAACACTTAACTTTCAGACACCTGAACAGCAAATGTAACTTTTCTTGTCTGCGTAGTAAACACTGGCATTTTTATCTGTTTGAATAATCAAAGTGGTGCTGCCCGTGCCTTCTTGGTTGCAAAGATTTGAACTGCTTCCTGCTGAAGGTCCACAGTCTGGGCCAGCTCATGTTCTATTGAGATGGTTGCAAAGCCAACCAGCCTCTCTTGTGGAGCATAAATGTGTTTTTATTAACTTCAGCTTGGAGAAGCTGCGTTCTCCACTGGCAACTCTTACAGGAAGTGTCAGAAGTATACACCGAGCAACAAAAGCATTTGGAAAGAGGGTGGGCATCTTATTTGTGCACATATATTCCAGAACAGCTTTTGGAGTTGATCCAGCTGAAATGTATCTTGAAAGGGCTTTCAGTTCATCACCTAAATCACTCACATCAATATTACTCATGTCATCATGTGTCAACATTGTCTCTAGTGCCCTGCATTGCTGGTGTAGGTCTTCTTCAGGTGTAGTGAGAAGTTCCAGTAGAGATAAGGAGGTGTTAGTACCATTATACAAGGCTCTGGTGAGACCTCATCTGGAATATTGTGTGCAGTTCTGGTCTCCCATGTTTAAGAAAGATGAATTCAAACTGGAACAGGTACAGAGCAGGGCTACTAGGATGATCCGAGGAATGGAAAACCTGTCTTATGAAAGGAGAACTCAAAGAGCTTGGCTTGTTTAGCGTAACCAAAAGAAGGCTGAAGGGAGATATGATTGCTCTCTATAAATATATCAGAGGGATAAATACCATGGAGGGAGAAGAATTATTTAAGCTCAGTACCAATGTGGACACAAGAACAAATGGATATAAACTGGCCATCAGGAAGTTTAGACTTGAAATTAAATGAAGGTTTCTAACCATCAGAGGAATGAAGTTCTGGAACAGCCTTCCAAGGGAAGCAGTGGGGGCAAAAGACATATCTGGCTTCAAGACTAAGCTTGATAAGTTTATGGAAGGGATGATATGAAGGGATAGCCTAATTTTGGCAATTAATTGATCTTCAACTATTAGCAGTAGATACACTGAATGGCCTGTGATGGGAAGTTAGAAGGCGTGGGATCTGAGTTACTACAGAGAGTTCTTTCCTGGGTGTTTGGCTAGTGGCTTGCCCACATGCTCAGGGTTTAGCTGATCGCCATATTTGGGGTCAGGAAGGAATTTTCCTCCAGGGCAGACTGGCAGAGGCCCTGGGGGGTTTTGCCTTCCTCTGCAGAGTGGGGCACAGGTCACTTGCTGGAGGATTCTCTGCATCTCAAAGTCTTTAAACCACTATTTGAGGACTTCAATAGCTCAGACATAGGTTAGCGGTTTGTTACAGGAGTGGATGGGTGAGATTCTGTGGCCTGCGTTGTGCAGGAGGTCAGACTAGATGATCATGGTCCTTCTGACCTTAAAGTCTATGAGTCTATGAGTTTTGGAATACCATACAACATCCCAAATATACTGCTGTGTTCCTTGAGCTGCATGAAATGTTCTTCAACTGACTGTATTGCACAATCTAGTACTTGGAAAAGAATTCAACTTTGAATTGTTGTGTGGGGTCTCTTATGGAATTATCCCGTGCCTCATAATCAAAATGTCTTCTTCTCTGGTGACTCTTGTATTCTTGAATGGGTGGGAAAATAGCTTCAGTGTGAAGTTCCTCTGCCAACTTCTGTGCACTCTTCAGAATGTTTTGAAATCCCTCATCTGACCGGTAAGACTGTAGGTATGACTTTGCTTTGTCCAGTTGTTCCATTGCTCCAGATACATCAAGGTCAACATCTTGGAGTCTCTTGCTTACAACATTTATTTCAAACAGTATGTCACGCCACAACACTAAGCCACACAGAAATTTGAAGTTATGTATATTTCTGGTGATTCCATTTCCCTCTGCCACTCTTCTCCCACAAACAGTTCCTGTCAAAGCATTATCCTCCATAATGGCAACTATGGCAGCATCTATCTTCCCAATTTGGTGTTTGATAGGCTTTATCGCCTCCAGTCGACTTTCTCCTCGTGTGGCACTCAGTGGTCTCAGTGTCAGAGAGGATGTTCCCAGATGTTGCTTCAAAATTTGCCATCGATGAGTTGATGCAGAGAAAAATACATAGATGCTTTGAATTACATTTAAAAATTCAGCAGCCTCACTAGAAGCTGATGCTGCATCACTGACCACCAAGTTCATGAATGAGAACTGCATGGGACAAAAAAAGCTCAAGGGTTTAACTCTCTGATCCGTGTCTGCGCTCCTCTGTTCTTTCCACTCATGTTGGCACAATTATCATAGCACTGATCTCTCATGTCAGCTATCGCAATTCCCGTATCTTCCAGCTTTTTAAGAAGCACATTTGTCATACCAGCTCCTGTAGTATCATCAATGTCAATAAATTCTAGAAAATGCTCTCTGATGGTCACAATTGTAGGGACATTTTCACTAGGTTCTATTGTTGTTACAAAATGCACCATGAAAGTCATTTGTTCCATATGGCTGATGTCAGGTGTGCAGTCCAGAATAACAGAGTAATATCTTGCTGACTTCAGATCTTCCACATCTTCTGTTTGACTTTTGTTGCCAGTAACGGTATGATCTCATTTTGAATTGTTTTTCCAAGGTAGTGGTGTGTGTACATTTCTTGGGTGATAACTCTTCTTAGATGCTCCTGGAGTACAGCATCAAAGTCAGCCATCAGCTCCACAATTTTAAGGAAGTTTCCATTGTTTGGCACATACAGCTGATCTGAAGTGCCATGCAGTGCTAGGTTTTGGGTAGCAAGTATTCTCACAATGGCAATGAGCCTTTTCAGAACATTTTGCCACAAAAGAGACTCTGATGCAATCTCTTGATGCTGATCATCGATGGTGGCCTTTAACCTTAGTCTCATTTCAAGCTCTTTCCACCTATCGAATGCTCTCTGGTGATTTGCTGCCTTCTCATGGCATGCCAGATTTCTAGCCAGATTTTTCCAGTCCTTTGTTCCTCTAGAACCCACTGTGGCTGGAACATTAGACTGGAAGAGTTTTCAACAAAACAGTGTGCAGCATTCTGGGGTTTTGAGTACATAAGCCATGGCCTCTCCACTTTGTCACCATTGGGAATTTCACGCCAGTAATGTGTTGGATGGAAACTTCTATTTTCATTGTCTTTGGGGAACATGAAGTTTTTCACCTGCTGTGGCCCATGCACTACAAGGAAGTCCCTCAGGCTACTGCTCAAGTGGGTCTACAGTCCTGGATCATCTAGACTTAAGGAACTAAACTCAGCAGCAGCTGTTTCTTGCGCCTCCACCACACTCTTCTCTGATCTACATTTTTCTTCAGGAATGTGCATGGTTGCATCCATTTGAGATGGAGATATGGATGCTGCAGTAACTGCCAGGTCACCTGCACTCTGACTAACTGGAAGATCAGGCATCTCTTCACCACTGACATCCTCACTGGGGCCGGAAGGCTCACCGTGAACATTTGTGTCTATGTATCTCAGGAGAGCTCCTTCCTGCTTAGATAGAAAAGCTTCCTTTGCTTTCTTTCTTTTTCTGAATGCTGCCCCAGAGGGGCATTTTCTTCTTTCACTCATGACTGCTGTTCTGTGCCAGCTATACTGGCCCTCAACACTCAATTGAAGGGGACAAATAAGCAGGCTGGTAGCAGGGCCTGAGTGAGGGAAGATATCAGCATCTTAAGGGCCTAACTGGCTCCTACTACTTCAGTTGACCGCCTGTTCTCTTCAAGTAGGTTCAGGGAAGCAGCAGGAAACAGGAAGCTCTCTGAGAAGCTGGTGTTAATCAGTCCAGGCTTCTGGGGGTGCTAGAGAGGTACATAAGAGGCTCTTCCTCCTCTCTCTCCCCCTGCAGCTCCTGCTGCTTTCTGTTATTCCCTCTCACCTTTTCTCCTGCCTGCCTGTTATGTCTCTTGTGCCCTCCTTCCTCCAGCACAGTGCTCCACCATCTCTGTGCATCTAGAGCACAGAGAATACATATGCACCAGCAGCAGACACAATTTTCTACACTCTGGGTCCTAGTGGTGCCCCCCCACAGTCTGGCACCTGAGGTGGCCACCTCAGTTTGCCTCATGGTAAGGCTGGCCTTGGTCTACCCTATGCAGCTGCTCTGTGAATGCCAAAAGCAATCTAAAGTTGCTCCTATCCATGTTACTCAGAATGTCGAGTGCCTGTGAGTCTTCTTCAGTTGGGAACTTGACGATTAACTGCACTGCCATCCGCGATGTCTTCATGACAGTTAACAGAGCATAGGAGAGCAGTGTGGGGTCTATCCCTTCTCACAAAGATGCTGGGGTGCACAGCAGAGAATGGCAGTTGTAAAAATGCCGCCAAAGAAAGCCATACACCCAAAGAGTGCTGGGCCAGAAAGCAATGTGTCACGGGACATTTAGCCAGGTCCCAAGATGCACCGTGATCTCCTCTGCCTTCCCACAACACTTAGCAACAGAAAGTGTTGAGCTGGACTGTGGGATAGGTACCCACAATGCAATGCTCACTCTGTCAACGATGGTGCCCCCAATGTGTCTGCTGACAGAGGGAGCAAGTGTGAACATGAAATTCTGATTTTTATTATGTCGCCTTTTGGGTGTCGACATCACTTTTGTTGACAACATTTGGTAGTGCAGACATGGCCTAACTGTTACAAGAGGCAGAAAGGGGAAATAAGAATTGTGAATATCTGGGTCTGAATCTTGCAGTTTGGAAGCTTTGACGAGGCAATATTCATATTAATTTACTATCTCATATTTTCTTTACACTTTGGGCATTATTATACTATAAGTAAACAGGAAGCACGAAAATTAAAAGTCCATAAGTGTGTGTTTACTGGGAATTATGGATACTGACCAGCCATTCAAGCTCTTTTTGTGTCAAAGTTTCTAACACCCTTAGAAAACGTTTATTTCTAGACAGCCAGTAACTGTACTATCCTGTACTATTTGTTTTAATAGATAAACAGAACAATCATATTCTTCTCCATATCTTAATGCATGACATAAATCATATTAACAACTGAATGATACCTTATTGGCAGTAAAATTCATGTTAATTAATGTCTGAACAGTGTTTTGACATGTAAATCACAACATAATTGCTAATTATTAGTACAAAGTAAACTTTTGGTTTAAGGTTTGTGTAACTCCAAAGGTTTGGTTTAAGGTTAAGGAACTCCAAACATTAGTTCTTATTTTATTTTGGTTTGTTGTAAGGTTTATTGTACTCACTCACATACATCCTGACTCCAAATTATAATCCAAAAGATGCCAGTAAATGAGAAAGGCAGAAGTAATGTAAGAAAAATTTATTAAAGAAAATATAGTTATTTCAAGCTGAGTAATCCCCAGAGGTCCCCCAAATTACTATATAAATCTCAGGTACAGTCTTGGATGCACGTCACATGAATTAATGGATCATGAGAGGATGTTTGTTTGTTTGTGACCAACATAGATTTTGGAGTTAGTGAACCCAGTTATTCACCATGTATTCATTCAGAGCTGACAAATCTATCACCTTGTCTACACTACAGACCTTATATCAGCACGCAATAACACTGCAGCTGCACCGCTGTAAGGTTTTCTATGTAGCCGCTCTTGGTGGGAAGAGGAGGGGCAGGAGCAGGGCCTCGGTGGTCTGGTTACCAGCAATTAGCAAGGTGGCAACCCTACTGATGGAGCTACTTAGTTGTAACAATGGTAGAAAATGCGAAGAAGAAAACAGAGTTTAGAGGGATAGCTCATTGGCCTGCTAAACCCAGGGTTGTGAGTTCAATCCTTGAGGGGGCCATTTCAGGATCTGGGGCAAAAATTGGGGATTGGTCCTGCTTTGAGCAGGGGGTTGGACTAGATGATCTCCTGAGGTCCCTTCCAATCCTGATATTCTATGATTCTATGATTCTAGACACAGCCTCTCCACGCAAAAGAATAAAAATCAGACATCAAGAATTGTAACATTCAAAAACCAGTAGGAGAGCACTTCAATCTCCCTGGACACTCAATAACAGACTTAAAAGTGGCAATTTTTCAACAAAAAAAACTTCCAAAACAGACTTCAACGAGAAACTAAAGAACTGGAATTAATTTGCAAATTGGACACCATCAAATTAGGCTTGAATAAAGACTGGGAGTAGATGGGTCATTACAAAAGTAATTTTCCCTCTGCTAATACTCACACCTTCTTGTCAGCTGTTGGAAATGGGTGACATCCACCTTGATTACATTGGCCTCATTAGCACTACAAAAGTAATCAACTGTTGAGAATAGGCCACTTCCACCTTAATTGAATTGGCCTCGTTAGCACTGACTCCCCACTTGGTAAGACACCTCCTATCTTTTCATGTGCTGTAATATATATACTACTTACTGTATTTTTCACTCCATGCATCTGATGAAGTGGGTTTTAGCCCACGAAAGCTTGTGCCCAAATAAATATGTTAGTCTCTAAGGTGCCACAAGGACTCCTCATTGTTTTTGCTGATACAGACTAACACAGCTACCATTCTGAAATCAATTCAATTGGTGTCTCATTCACCTTTCACAATTCTGATCTGAAATTAGTCAGCTACTTTAAGTCCATTTAATATGGACCACAGTGACTTAGCACAAGACACTTGACCTCAGATTTGGCTTCCCATCTTTTAGAGCTGTTGTTCCATTTTCCTTGAGAAACCAAATAAGAAATATATTAAACCCTACAGGAGATTAGCTGCCTTGGCACAGAATGTATAAATGAACATTAACATCAGACAATAGCAGGATCTTTGAGGTCAAAAATATCCACTATATGGATCATTTTTTGTATTACAGCCTCATAACCCACTTGTTCAAATGTTATGAAATATAATATTTCTCACTGTAGTCTTTTATGATGTCAGGAATCTTTCAATAAAAGAGCCTCATTCTAAAGCTGTTAGCACCCTATTATGTGACTGCCATGGTTATGTACGTGTTCTCCAGCTGCAAAAAGGGACTAATGTAGAATCGCTAGAGTTATTGTACTTACAACACTGTACAAGCAAGATGTAACTGCAGCATTAAAATGAATGCTACATATGGTGAAGGACAGTCTGTGATGAAGGACAGTCTGTACGTTAGGATGTTAAGAACTGGTAACAGTGAGGATTGCTTAAAAAAGACTAAAATTAAATGTGTATTTTTCTCTATTGTGCTGCATCTGGTTTCTGTCAGAATGAATTTTGTTGATCTTGGTTTCAAGGTTTCCATTCTGTGAGTTTTTAAACCAAGGTCAAGCAGTAGGCAGCACTGAGACCTTGAAGGTGTCATTGACTAGGAATATATAAGCTTTATAGCTACAACACTAATTATTTATCATTCATAGAAAGAAATATAGGTGGGCAAAATGTTATAGATACAGATTTTTCTATGGCTGTATACACACCAGCATGTCAATAGACAGATGATAAAGATTATGTGAACATATGCAAGCATACACATTTATATAAATACATGTGTGCATATTGAGAGAAAGATGCATACATAAAAAACCACAATGTGAAATTGTAATCTGTGGGTATCCCACTAGAGTTATAGGGCTCTGTCATACTGAGGCCCATTTACATTGCTCTGATGCATAAAATGATCTTTAAGTCAATGGATTTCCTACACCCCTGGCTAAGAGGGCTCCCCTGTGGACTAGAGCTGCCAAAGCAGCTTTAATCAAGCCCCTCAGCTTCCCAAGGGTAGGAGTTGTGTCTGGAACACTGTGGTGTTCTGCTTATCCTCTGCTTCCAAAGCCCCTAGGAAGTCATGAGAAGTGGAGCATCAGACGGTTCTTGAGACTGCTTTAACTTTCATGGGGGAGGAGGTGAGTATGCTCTTACAAACACCCCACAATAAAGGCAGTGTTTTGCCCTACCTCTAGCCCTCCATTGCTGTGGTGCACATGGGAAAAGAGATACTGAAACTGGGCTATTTGTGACATTGTAGTTGCATGAGTAATGAGACTTGAAGTGGCCTCCTGAGCGGATTTTGTTTCTGTTAATACAGTATGTGTTTGACATTGCAGCCTTCATATATTATGTCCAAACTGAAGTATAATTACCAAAGAAAAACAACTTTAATAACATGTTTTATCAGAATGGTTTCTGAGAGCTCCACAGGGAATATGTCTAATCTAGGCGTTTTCTCAGCAGGCATTCTCTTTTTATGGACCAGCAATGTCTGCAGTGGAAATGAGACTTCTAGACTGGTATTCCTAGCTGGAGGGGGTGGAGGTGCGGGGGAATCCAACCAAAACCAGGTTTCATTAATCAGAAGGCAAATGGATTTATATGGGGTTTACAGTACTGTCAAAACTGATCATTAATTTTGTTAATGTCTTTCACTGGCTTTTAAGAGTAGCCATGTGATGTTTGAGGTGCTGTAAATGGGTTGGAATTTTCTGAATAACACTTCTAACATTGTTGGCACATTGTTATGAATGTAAAGTCAGCGTACTCCCGTATCAGAATGTTAATACTTCAGATGAATTAGGTTTGTAAGGATTACCTTAGTTTTGGAGATCTTACGCCAAGCCTTTTTGTGGTTTTGATTTAGTTCTGAACATCTCCTAAAGCACATCTTGTTTCATGTTTTGTTTTGTCTGTCAGTTAGAGCAAATACATTCCCCTCTTTTGACGGCTTTAATATCATCCCACGGGCTAATAATAGTCAAGGTTGCTGCTTTCTGAAAAATCCAGTGAGAAGTAATTCTATTTCTCGTCAGAAAGATCCATAATTGTGCAATATTACCTCTTTCATTCCCTTTCTATGGACTATCATTAGTGCTATCTCCTGCTCTTTCTAGTGAGCTCTTTCTCTCCCCTCAGCCCTCGTACACCCCACTCTCTTTTCCAGGGTCCTCTTTCTGCCCTCTAAAGCCTCCATCTCTCTCCTTTCTCTCTAAGAATAAATTACATTTTATTATTTCAGGTTTGTACCATTTGAAAGCTAGATTTCTTTGTTTATTGTATGTCAAATTTAAAAAGCTTAATTAAGTTATCCCTTTTGCATCTTCTAATCCCACTGAAGTAAATGGGAGTTTTGCCATTGGCTTCAGTGAAAGACAAATAAATTTGGTCCTATGTTACAACAATCTAATGTATAGGTATGTATTACTCCAGTATAAATGATCCACAGAATAACTTAACTATGCACCCACAGGCAGGTAATTAGGCATCTAAATGGGTACTGCTGCACAGTTAAATGCAGGTGCAAAATTACACCCGTATATCAGAGGGTAGGTTGGGGCCTGGCTAAAAATTAGTTATATCCTTCTATATACTTGGTCTGTGCTGAATAAATAAGTATTTTGCCAATGATAAGTTATATCGCACAGCATTCTGAGCATTTATTAGTGAAGAAAAACAATGGTACTGTGGATCCTTTATGAAGAATGTGATTTCTTTAGTTGGTTCAATCAGATAGTCTTATAATATAGTGTTTGGCATTTAATTTCCTTTCCTGCAAAGCTATTTCAAAATTTGATACTGATTCTTGGGGCACCTCAGCATTAACCTCTTTTTTGACTGAGAAAAGGCCATTTATTCCGACTCTCTGTTTCCAAAGGCCTTGTTGGAGCTTCACAGACAAGGTTTAAAGCCTCAAATCTTCAAAAATAACCTACTTAAATGGTAATCATGGAATCATAGAAATGTAGGGCTGGAAGGGACCTTGAGAGGTCATCTAGTAGTCCATCCCCACATGCTGAGGCAAGAAGAAGTAAAACCAGACCATCACTGACAGGTGTTTGTCTAACCTGTTCTTAAAAACATCCACAACCTCCCTTCGTAACTTATTCAAGTACATACCCTTATAAAGTTTTTCCTAATATCCAACCTAAATCTCCCTTACTGCAAACTAAGCTGATTACTGTTTTTCCTATTCTCTGTGGAAATGAAGAATAATTGCTAACCATGCTCTTTATAACAGCCTTTTACATATGTGAATACTGTTATCATGTTCCCACCACAGCCTTCCCTTCTGTAGACTAAATATGCCCAATTTTTTCAACCTGTCTTCATATATCAGATTTTCTAAATCTTTGGTTATTGTTGTTGTTTGTCTCTGGACTCTCTCCAATTTGTCAATCTTTCCTAAAGTGTCTGCAGTAATCCAGCGGAGGGCACACCAGTGCCCAAGTAGAGTGGAACAATTACCTTCCATGTCTTACATGCAACATTCCTGTCAATATGTCCTAGAATTATAATTGCCTTTTTTGCAATGACATCACACTGTTGACTCATTCAATTTATGATCCACTATAACCCCAGATCCTTGCAATATACATATCTACAGTTTTTTTCTACTCAGGGCATGCACTGTGGAGGAACTAAATGACACAAGTAAGAGACTGGGAAATTTCTAACAATGAGCATTTAAATAAGCCTCTGTGAAACTGAGGACATTATTTTCACATTCTCCATAGTTTTGTTTTCCCCATCATTTCACCCATGAAATGTTATGTATTCATGACATTTTTCAAAAACTGTAATTATGCTCCAAAAACATGCCAATATTGCACTTTCCCGTGCTTTTACACTGAAAATAATTTTTTTCAATAATGTGCTTGTTTTCTCTGAAAAGGAGTTCTTTTTTACTACAAAATATTGCAAAAACCAGGACCAATTTTGAATTCATAATTAAATGTGAAAAGGCTCGAGTGTTGGGATCCTGAATTTTGCTGTGACTGTTTCACCCCCTGAAGTACTCGTATTCACTAATACAATTCCCTGAGTTTCCCACTCATCTCCTTTTGTAACACAATGTGTACCAGCAAACCCAGGAGCAGATCAAGGCTTTGTCAGGATCCAGATCCACCAATACTTCCGAGCCCCAAAATACACTTTTCCTCCTAGCTCCTTCTCTTCCTCCCAGCCATTTGTAAACCCTTATCTTTTTCACACTTCTTGCTGGTTCTCTGAAGTAAGGCACCCCAAAGAAACCAAGCCTACCCCAGCTGTCAGGCAGCACCGTTCATTTGTGCTCTCCTCTTTCTGATCCACATCTGCTGCTCTCCTTCGATTCACTGCTGTGCTGGGTCCACTCTGACTGCAAAGCCTGGATCCTAAGATTCCATTTGTTCCTCCTTAACTCTCCAGTCAGCAAATCCCTGGAATTATCACTGTTTCTAAATGTAGAGCACCAGCTCTACTTGTTTCTTCCTTTTCACACCGTAAAATGTATCCCCTTTATTACTAAAACATGAAAATATTTATTGTCAGAATGTGCTCCTATTGCTGTTCTGCTGATTAATACAGTCTCTGGGGCAGTGGCATGTGAAATACTGTTTGTAGTATCTCAGAGCAGAAGCAAATCTGCTCTTAAAGCATTCTTTTCAGAGTTTAACAAAAAGAACAAAAATAAATAAGGTCTGTTCCTGGCCAAGATCTGCCTGTTTTAAACTCTTCAGTAGTACAAATCATTATTAATGAAGTGCTTACTATTACACTCCCAACAGCTTGGTATAAAAGTTACTGCAGTCATCCAAAGGGTAAGAAGAAACACAGCAGATAACTTCTGGAGGGGAAAGATTTACGCTCTTTATGGGTTCAAGTTTACATGACAATAAAGGAATGGGGGATGTGTTTTCTCTTGAAAGCTTTTGGGGGAGAAATGTGAAAGAAAATGGGATTTTGATTTTCAAATTAATGGGAAAGCAACCAGAGATCAAGGTCTCAGCAGTGGGGAAGGTCAGCTCCCATCATCAGCTGTTTGTTCGGTTTTTTAATGTAAGATTGTGAAACAAAGCTGTATGACATGGCAATTTACAGTACAACGTAGACTACAGTGAAGTGTGTAATGTAAACCCCCATGTTATAATACTTTTGTCTAAAAATAGCTGAGGATGAGCTGCACCTGCTGATACCTTGGTCTCTGGTTGCTTTCCATTAATCTGAAAACCAAAACCCCATTTCCTGTATATTTACATCATATGAAGCGTGTACCACAACATATTATTGTGTCCGCTCTGTATTGATCAGTCTGTACACCCATGAGTGATGCGAGATGTGAGAGGAGTCCATTTGAGCAGTGTCCAGAAATAAAGGGCCTGATCCACTCCATTGAAACTAACTGCATCTTTCCATTGACTTCAATATATGTTGGATCAAGCCCAAAGATTAGGGAGAGAAGGTTCCTTATGAGACTGGCTACTCAGTATCCTAAGAAGAGTGGGACTGTTCAGTCAAGGCTGTTCTGTAATGGGAACTGAGTTTATGCCAGGTCCTGGCAAAAGGGGAATGGGAGAACTCTTTTGAAATAACAGTATTCAGTGTTTGTCAGCCTAGGACAGAAGAATGTGGAAAGGAGGGAGGGAGGAAGGGGTTAGCAAAAACAAAACAAACAAATGGAAATTTCAATGCCACATTTCTCCTGCAACTGTTTTTTAACAGAAACAGGAGGAGGAGGAGGTCATTTTTGGTTTTGATTCATAGGGCGTGTGATTGGAAGTACAGCAAGACTTTTTATAACAACCCAAACCCTCCCACAAGGGTTTGCACAGTTTAGCCAAATGAACACAGAATCAGTTAATAGGCACCAGAAGTCAGAAATTCTACTGAGGGCATCAGGCTATGTTGCTCCCTGGGGAAATACGCTGAACAGAGGGAAGAGACAACAGTTCTGCTGTTTTAAAAATAGGCATATGTTCTGAAATTCAGCATGTCAGCTTATTAAAGGAAACATTTACTCTCCTAATTCAATGCAGCAAGTTAATCAATCATTTGTTACTTAGAAAAAGATAATAGTGTTAGACCTGTTCATTTTCTTTTGCTTAAATTGCTTGACTGAGTGTGGTTTGGGGATTATTTTCCCCAGATACATTTGTCACAGCTCTGGGCAAATGCACCGGTATTCTCCATCAAGGGGCCCTTGAGAGCACAAACTCTTAGGTTTCTGCTCCCAGCTGTCACCTCTCTTGGGTGGAGATCTGCGTCTCTCTTCCTCCTGAACAGGGTATTTCCAGGCTGAACAGTTTCCTGCCTACACTGTATTATTCCCAGCACGCCAGACTGCCTAACTAGGGCAGTGTTTGTGCTTTGCCGTCTCTTCAAAGGCTATGAACAGCTGCAATTGAAAGCAGTAATAGGTTACCACACAGCCCTTTCTAAGCATGCACATTTACTCTTCAGGTGAAAGCATTACAGAGAAAACATATATTAAAACCAATACAAGAACGTACACACAAGCTAATGAGCTTACGAGAGATCACCCCAACTCCAACAATGGGTCTGATAAGTGATCGATCCTTCAAATCCCACATGAGGGTTTTTCTGTGGTTACAAGTTCAGAGCTGCTTTAGCTCAGAAGAAGAACCGCCCTGAATGGGTTAGGGCTGGTCTACATTGAAACCACCTCAATGAGAGGCATAGCGCTTAGGGAGACATACTTAGAGCGACGCAGTGTCAGTGTACACACTACATTGCTTACAGGTTTCAGAGTAGCAGCCGTGTTAGTCTGTATCCGCAAAAAGGGAAAAGAGGACTTGTGGCACCTTAGAGACTAACAAATTTATTTGGCATAAGCTTTAGTGAACTACAGCTCACTTCATCCGATGCATTCAGTGGAAAATACAGTGTGGAGATTTATATACACAGACAACATGAAACAATGGGTGTTACCATACACACTGTAATGAGAGTGATCAGTTAAGGTGAGCTATTACCAGCAGGAGAGCGGGGGAGAAATGTCACCCTTGCTTACGTCACCCTAAGTGGCCTCCAGGAGGTGTCCCACAATGCCCACTGCAGCCTCTTGGGTCATCAGTTTGAACTCCGCTGCCCTGAAGCCAGGGACACAGGCATGCATTCCTCCCTGTTTAAAGCCCCAAGAATTTTTGAAATTCCTCTTTCTGTTTGCTTGGCATGGACAGCTCAGATTGCATCTTCCCAGGTGACCATGCCAGCTCCCCACAGAAAACATACTCCTGCCTGGAGCACACCAGAGTTGGTGGATCTGGGGGGTCTGTGGGTAGAAGAGGCTGTGCAGTCCCAGCTTTGCTCCAGCCACATGAACTAAGATACCTACAGGCAGATTGCTCATGGCATGGAGGAGAAGGGGCAGGAAAGGGACCATTCAGCAGTGTCATGCTAAGATCAAGGAGCTATGACAGATGTACCAGAAGGCAAGGGAGGCCAATTGTAGGTCTGGTGAGTTGCCAGAGACATGCAGCTTCTACAAGGAGCTGCAAGCCATCCTTGGTGGCAACCCCACCTCCATCTCCAAGAGCCCCGTGGATCCTCTGGGGGGGGGGGGCTGGAGACAGTGGCCAGTGAAGTGAACCCCAAGGACAACATGGTGGATGAGGAAATGGAGTTGGAGGAGGATGGGAGACAGGCGACATGGATGTGTAGTGGCATGGTGAACCAGGACCTCTTTTTAACTCTGGATGGGGCTAGCCAGTCCCAGCTCTCCAGTGCATCTGATGCAGGAGAAGGAAGCTCTGGTAAGTACTCCTTGTGCTTTGGTGCTGCAGGGAAGTAGTGCTCTGCTTTTTTTAATCAGGGTAGAAGAGGTATTGAAATACCCAACACAGGTACAGTTTGTATCTGCTTCTCATTCCTCTGTGCAACTAGGCAGAGGGGGCCCTGCGGAAAAGTTTGTTTATGCACACAGGGATGTCACGGGAATCCTCTATGGGGAGCTCTAGCAAACTTTCCTGGAGGTACTCTGCAATCCTCTGCCAAAGGTTTCTTGGGAGGGCTGCCTTGTTTCTTCCACCGTGATAGGAACTTTGTTGCACCAATAGGCAATTACTTCTGCAGGCACCATAGCAGCACATAGGTGAGCAGCATACAGCCTGCAGCACAAGCATGCAGGAACTGCACCCTTGCATTCTCGGTTATCCTCAGGAGCGAGATATCAGCTGCTATCACCCCCGCCTGTGGAAAACAGTACCAGTATTCAGAATAGTGACCCTAGGCCCATATTGCCCTTCTTCCCCACCCTGGGTCAAACTCACCATGGCTAGGGATCTCACCATGCTGTGTGCCTGCCAAAGGAAAGTGAGAAAGTGGTGTCTCTAACTTGTTTGGATCAAGGCTGTGAGTACACTCACAATAGTGCCTCTATTTTTTTTTTAACATCCGCAGATGTGCCTTTGAGGGTCTCCTCTTGCACCCTGGCTGAGCAGCTCCATCTGGTAAGGACACAAAACAGGAAGAGTAAGGAAGACATGTTCTGAGAAGTGCTGCAATCCTTTGACGCTTTGGATGATACAGCTGCTTCAGGACCAAACAGACATGCTGAGGTTCCCTGACTGATCGTCAGGTGCAATACATGTGCTTGCCTCCTCATACAGAACTGTCTTTCATGCCCTCCCCACACTCCCCCCCCCACACGCACACACATTCCTCACATGTTCTTGGGCCATTGCAGTACCCCCTGCACTCCACCCTGAGGGACATATTCCACAATGACAGCTGGACATACACCCAACTCTGAGAGTCTTGCTAGTAAATGTGCTCTTGGTTTTCATGTTTCTTGCAGAACATAGACATGTTTGCATGAATTTTTAGTAAAAATGTACTTACTGAAAGAGAATAAATCTTTATTTGTCCCCTACATACGGTGGTTGCTGCTGAAATTCATACACAGTGGTAATCAGTGCATTTGCATGGTAAAATTAACACATACACAGAGCAATCATTACAAGGTTCACATTACAGTGCAAGAAAACAATGCCTGGCTCAATGCATTGAAGAAATCCACATTACTGTGGTTCATTGTCAAAATGTTCCTTTAAAGCCTCCCTGATTTGAATAACTCCCCAGAGAGCCCCTATAACTGTCCTGGTATCTGATTGCTCAAAAGCAGCAGGCATCCAATCCACCTCAATGCTCCACCACTGCAGAAACTTCTCCCCCTTAGCTTCACAAATGTTATGCAGAGCACAGCAGGCTGTTATGACCATGAGATCACTGAGGTCTAACCTGCCAAAAAGGCAGCACCAGCAACCCTTTAGGTGACTAAAGGCACATCCAACAGTCATTCTGCATCTACTGAGCCTGTTGTTGAAGCGCTTCTTGCTGCAGTCAAGGTTACCATTGTAAGGCTTTGTGAACCATGGGTGTAAGGGGTAGGCTGGGCCTCCAAGGATCACTATTGACATGTACACATCCCCAATTGGAATCTTCTGGTCTGGAAAGAAACTCCCTGCTTGCACCTTTCCGTACAGGTCAGTGTTCCTCAAGATGCACGCATCATGCACCTCCCCTGACTGCCGCGTGTTGATGTCAGTGAAACGACCCCAGGGAGCCACCAGTGCTAGCAATACCATGGAAAAGTAGCCTTTTCTGTTGATGCCATCTATTGCCCTGCCATAGTTAGGGATTCCCACTGCTGCAAAGCCATCCACTATTTTCAAGAACATTGCTCAGAGTCCATTGTCCTTCATAGAAGGAGGGGATTAATGGCCCTGCACACTTGCATCACTGCAACCCCCATGGTGGACTTCCCCACTCCAAAATTATTCTTGGCTGACCGGTAGCAGTCTGGAGTTGCCAGGTTCCACAAAGCGATTGCCACTCACTCTCCATTGTTAGGATAGCTCTCATTTTGGTGTCCTTGCACCGCTGGGCAGGGGTGAGTGCCACACACAATTCTGGAAAGGTGGATTTGTGCCTCTGAAAGTTCTGCAGCCACAGCTTGTCATCCCATACCTGCATCACAGTCTGATCCCACCAGTCAGGGCTTGTTTCTTGTGCCCTGAACTAGCGGTCCACCATGTGCAGCTGCTCCATGAATGCCAAAAGCAATCTTGAATTGTTTCTGTCCATGTCACACAGCAGGGCAGACACCACAGTGTCATCATCAGATTTGCAGCTCATGAAATACTGAAGGATCAGCTGTGTTGTGTTCCTAATGCTCATCACAGGGCTGAAGAGCAGTGCAGGATCCATGCTTTCAGACACAGCTGGCAGGCATGCAGTTTACAGGGGCTGTTGAAAATATAGTGGGAAGCCCATGGAATAATGGGACGAAGAACACTGCATTATGGGACACTGAGCCTGCCCCCATGATGCACTGTGATCCCTTCCCAGAACACCTAGTGGCAGATGGTGGCAAGTTGCACAGTGGGATACCGATCCATAGTGCACTGCTCTGTCAGTGTAAGAGCAGCAATTGTGGACATTTTGCGCAGTCACAAGGAGAATTGTGTGAACATGCAAAAGTGGTTTAATTACAGCAGTGGATGAATGTTGATGTAACTTATAGTCTTGACATACTCACAGTCTTAGGCCTGGTCTACACTAGGAAATTAGTGTGAAAAATGCATACCCCTGATTGACGCAGTTAAACCGATCTAACCCCCAGTGTAGACAGTGCTAAGTCCACAGGAGACTTTTCCTATCCACCTAGTCATAGGCACACACTCTGTGGGTGCTTGGAGGCTGGAGCACTCACAGGGGAAAAAAAGTGGGTGCTCAGCATCCACCAGTGACCCTGCAGATCAGCTCCTCCCTTCCCCACCCCCCAGCTCCTCCTGCTCACTGGTGATCAGCTGTTCAGCCGTGTGCAGGAGGCGGAGGGAGCAGGGTGGGGGAGAGGCGGAGCAGGGGCTGGAAGAGGCAGGCTGGGGATAGGGGCTTCGGAGAAGGGGTGGAGTGGGGAGGGGCCTGGGACAGAGGGGATTCAAAAATGAACACTGCAGCACTCCACTAGAAACCACACCCCAAATCAGTGTGTTACTGTTTAGCACTACCGTATATGTGTTCACAGGTCTCTAGCCAGTTTCAAAACATCTGACAATTCTCATAAATAAAACAATATAATTAATTTTGAGAATAAGATTTCAGAAATGCTTTCTAAAAAATCAAAGTATGTCACTACCTTCCCTTCATCCATTAATTGTGGTTTCTAACCAAAAAAAAATGATGCAGTGTTATTGTGGTCTGATTTATTCTTTAGAAACTAGAGCTATATGAATAACTGGTTACTTACTGGGATATAACAAATATGATCACATTTAGGGTGACCTTCCAGAAGGAAGATTGTGATATTTATGCTTATTGTTTTGCTATATAATGTTTTCAATCGATCCCTTTTTCAACAGGAGTCTTGATGGTTGCTGTGGGATGCTGAGATCATTCTGAGCTTCCATTAAGTTGAAATATATCCCTATGGTTATTAATTTTTGAAATATATGGCTAACACTTGTCAGCATAGCTATGGGATATTGTGAAATGTGGTGAATGTTGGGGACCAAGAAATTGTTGGAAGGATGTTCGGCACCTTGCAGGGAGATTGCCAATGGCACAAAAGGAAATTAGGTGCCTACCTCTCAGTGGGACCTAGGCAATGGATTGCCATTTGTGCCTTTGAAAATATCCCCCATTATGATCAGCAGGATGATGTTTTAAAAGGAGAGATGAGGGAAAGGGAAAAGTGTCCATAATTAATTGGTCCAAAAATATCTGGTTCTTAAATGGTTCTCAGAAACAGACAAATTATAGTGAGAAGAGGAATTATTCCGAGGTGTCAAATTATTGTCTCTTAATTGTTTGGCTCTGTCCTTTTCACAAATCATACCTATACCACAGCTATTTGAGTCCACCTGAACAATATGCTCTTCGTGGAGTTGAGAATGAAGTTTACATTTATGAAATTGTAGAATGAATAGAAAGTCTGATTGTAACACTTGACTGTTCAGCTAGGAAACCCCACTCAAATCTTACTGACCTCCTTCCCCACAGTGTCAATGCATCTGTAAGCAAAAGCTTAAGAAAAGGTAAAGCTTAAGAAAAGTCTAGAGACAGATTTAGGATCGGCCTTTTCATTGGTGTATGATGGAGAACATTCTGTCTTCTGCCTAACCTGGAGAGCACTGCAAAGGTTAATCATATTTTTAAAACCCTATAAATAAATCCTTCCCCTAGTGATGCAGGGGGATCTTGTCTTGAATTTTTAGAAACCCCATTATGTAAAATTAGACTGGACAAAGTGCTTGAAGATAATGCCGGGAAGGCATTTGGGGACCAAAATGTATGATTTTGTTAACAACCCTTGATTGGCTACTATAAGTCAGGCACTTTAAAAACTGTTGAAAAAACAGCACATTTATTTAACTCTGTCCCCCTCCATTTTGACGGTGGAGTAGTTAAACACTGAAACAATTTCTCATGTTTCTCTGCCTAACTGTACTGAGTGACACACAAATATTCTCAGAGATCGTGGTTATGGGCTTGGTTTCTATATTGTTTCAGTTAAACTCAAAGTGAAGCCACACACCAGTCCTTGGCAATAGACATATTGTGGCCAAGTAGGGTGTGATCATACAGTGTAATTTACAGTCTTTGGACTCTATAATCCTCAAGAGAAGCCGTTCTCTACTTTAGAACCACAATCACAGAAGCATTGCTAGTGGTCATAAGGCTACAGTCAAAATTTCCCTGTTAAAACAGCAGGAGGCAAAAAAACTGAAGTTTCACTCCTTCTCTAGCTAGGACTGATAAAAGTAAACTGGTGCACAATATAAGGACCTGCTTCTGCTCCCAGTGAACTCATGGGAGGTTTGTGATTGACTTCAGTGAGAGTAGGATTGGCCCTTGCAAACGTACAATACATTATCTGCTATATTTTTCTTTATGGTGTCAAGGTTCCTTCCCCACTCTGAACTCTAGGGTACAGATGTGGGGACCTGCATGAAAACCCCCTAAGCTTATTTTTACCAGCTTAGGTTAAAACTTCCCCAAGGTACAAACTATTTTACCTTTTGCCCTTGGACTTTATTGCTGCCACCACCAAGCATCTAACAAATATATAACAGGGAAAGAGCCTGCTTGGAAACGTCTTTCCCCCCAGAATCCTCCCAAACCCTACATCCCACTTTTCTGGGGAAGGCTTGATAAAAATCCTCACCAATTTGCATAGGTGAACACAGACCCAATCCCTTGGATCTTAAGAACTATGAAAAAGCAATCAGGTTATTAAAAGAAGAATTTTAATGAAAGAAAAAGTAAAAGAATCACCTCTGTAAAATCAGGATGATAAATACCTTCCAGGGTAATCAGATTCAAAACATAGAGCATCGCTCTAGGCAAAACCTTCAGTTACAAAAAGACACAAAAACAGGAATATACATTCCATTCAACACAGCTTATTTTATCAGCCATTTAAACAAAACAGAATCTAACGCATATCTAGCTAGATTACTTACTAAGTTCTAAGACTCCATTCCTTTTCTGTTCCCAGCAAAAGCCTCACACAGACAGAGAGAACCTTTGTTTTCTCCCCCGCTCCAGCTCTGAAAGTATCTTCTCTCCTCATTGGTCATTTTGGTCAGGTGCCAGCGAGGTTATCCTAGCTTCTTAACCCTTTACAGGTGAAAGGGTTTTTCCTCTGGCCAGGAGGCCTTTTAAAGGTGTTTACCCTTCCCTTTATATTTATGACATATGGTTTGAAGCTTAATACCTAAATGAGGAAACACTAAATAAATACTTGCAATAGAGAGCAGTAGTTTCATGAACTGAGTCAAAAAGCACTCAATTAGCATAGTGTCATTTGCTGGGAATCATTAGCAAAGGTGATGATTTAAACAGCTCAAAAAGACTTACATTGCCTCCAGTCTCAATACCATGAGTCATGAACTGCCTGCCAGTGACAGATTTAACTAGTACAGCTGGAAATATTGGTTTTGTCAGTACTGATTATCAATTAAATATTTAACAGTGTAAATGCATTGGCTTAAACCTAGTGAAAATAGAAATAAAAAAAGAGAAGAAAATGGCTAAAGATGCTTAAACCTGTCTCAGAACATCTTTCTGCTTATAAATACCAGAAGAGGAAACAGATGAAGTTTTATGAAACACAAAGGAACCAACATCCAGCACTAGGGGTGCCATCCTGTGGGCAGCCTAGAGTACCCATTGTCAACAAAGTTAATGGGACCCAAAGGCCCTCGGCGCCTCACAGAATTGAGCACTAGATAAGAAACATTTAATAGCAAGTAGGCCATGATATAGTCTGTACATATGTCAAAGATGAAGAAAATATGTGAAGTTGGAATGATATCAAAATCAGGCTCTGGGATAAACAGGGTGCGGGGGAGGGGGTCAGCTTAACGTTTAGTTCTTGATGTTTTAATAAAAGATTAAGTAAAAGAAAGGCTCCACAATTAAGGGGCTTATTTTCTGAGCACCCACAACTCACATACCTCTGAGTTCTGTAGACCCCAAGGTTACCAGAAAAAGGGAAAGGAACTGAACCATGTTTACCACCTTCCCAAGACAGTCTGACGAAGGAAGACAACAGTCACCATTGTCCTCCTGCCATCAGTTGGGGTCCTGTTGAGCTGCTCCATGCTTTTTATGTTTTAGTGCTTTTGGAAGAGTCCAGATATTTATCCACAGAAAAAGTGAAGCCAGGGCAGCCCAGTGTAAGCTTTCCACATGCTGGGCCTCATTCTAACCTGGAGGAACCAACCATATGCTAGGAGTGATGAGCGTTCATTTCCAATGCTCGTTCAAGTGTTGGGGGTCTGCTGAGGCTGCCTAGAATGTGGGTTATAATAAGGAGGATCTACTCCTTACCTTGAATTGTGTAAAAGTCTATGTCTGATGGCAATATTGAAAAGTGCACCAGGAATATCCTATTGACTTTTTTAAACACCCAAAGCTCATTGTGAGAGAGCCAAATGTTCTCTCCATGGCCATGCTGGTGGGTTGAGAGCACTGTTGTACCTGAAAATCTCAGGATGGAAAAATGTCAAGAAACGTCTCCATGTGCTATACCCTGTAACTCTCCTGCCACTCCCTCCTTCCCTGCACTGTCTGCCAAACTCTGTAGCAAATGCTAGTTCTCAGTGGCTGGCTGACTCTATGAATCACTCCATCTTGCTCCCTTTCTAAAACTCATGCTGTCCTGAGAGTTTGGGAATTTAAAATTCACTAGGAATAGTGTCTCTGGATGGACTGTATCTAGAGCATCCAGTGAATGGCTGGAGCCTGAGCAATTTAACTTGTGACTCCTGTTTTATGGCAGAAGAGTCTCTGAGTGATTTTGAAAATCCTGACTGAACAGCCAGTCCCTTAACCCACACCCTAGAAGAGCCCTCTAGGCATGCTAAACCCTTGGAGCAAACTGCCTGTTTTGAAAATCCTCTGAATGGCTAACTATTCTCTGACCCTGGCTGGGCCACACAAGCCATGTGCATTCACACCAGCTTGCTGGCACTGGTGCTCGAGTACACTATAATTCTGAAATTCAGTCTATAATAATAAGAAACCAATTGTTCCCTCATTGCAATATTCTAATGGCGTTAGTGTCCCTATATATCATGTTGGCACAGAGAACTCATGTCGCCAATGCATGTGACACTTTGTCACAATCACTGACACTACGTCCAATGTGCTGATGTCAAGCAATTGACCAGTCAACTAACTCTCCCAGTCTGGCATATTAGGAAGGCCACAAGTAGATTGTCTACAAATCTGATGTTCATTTGAAGAAAACAGAACCCTAATTTGGATATGTATTTTTAAAAATGCTGCATTTTATCCCAGAAGAAAAATTCAAAAAGAAATAATAAGAAAAGACCAAATTTCACAGCAAGGGAACCATATGACCATATTAGATGCATCTACACAAATAACCAGCTTGCAGTCTTTATTGTCTCTCTGGGGTATTAGAAGGTGTCAAAAAGCTCTTTTTGATTTGGTCTTTGACAGGTTGCCATCCTCTCCAATTCTCTAGCAGCTAAATCTAGATAATTATCTGCATATGTTTTCAAGAAATCATTAAAATACCAAGAAAAGGAATTATTGCAAAATTGTCTGCAGTGTAGACTTTCAAAGCTTATATTGGTAAAATAGTGACATCTTGTGGTGAGAGGCAGAAATGAAATCCACACAGGTACATTTTCAAAATAAAAGCCTTTCAAATGGGTAGGTTAAATTCCCCAAAATGTTGGATCACCGGTAAATTAAGTTTTCTGGTTTCAGTTTAATTCCTGGTTGTAGACATTGAGAGTGACCTAAACTTTTCTTTGGTACAGACAACATGAATGGGAGTATAAATGTAGACAATCATTAATCCAGAACATAGTAAAGCTTCTTTTAAATGTGGTCATTTTCTTTCAGAAACAGGATATACAGTACAATCACCTTAGCATATAAGGGGGAGAAAAATCATTCACCTCTTCGGCCTCCCTGACTTTGCTCCTATTTTTATAGCAAACCAGGTGTTTTAAAATGTACCAGTTTGAGCAATGTTATGCAGAGTTGTTCAGAGGAAAGAAGAAGGGACCAGCGGTCCATGTAAGGAGGAGATGCTATTAGAGCTCTGTAAAAATTTCGTAAGAAAGCCCAAGACTAAATAAAACAAGTGAATTGTGCTACACCCTCATAGGTCAGGCCAGATTTGAGGAGATTTGCAAATTTGATAGCTGGTCTGTATTGTTTTAAACTGAAATGACAGGAAAATTGGCAGTTTGATCTTCATTCTTCTTTGAATTTGGGATTCTGTACAATCACCTCACAGTCACAAAGTTAACTGGATATGAACCCACATGTATTAAAAGAAAAAAAGATTGCAAGAGCCCTCTATGTACTAAAAGCACCAGTTTCCATATTGTCCTTAGTTACTACTGCATCCGTTGAATGTGACTTTCAACACTGGCACAAATTGTTGACCTTGTTAGTGTCTTTCTTGACCTCAGTATGGACAAGCTAACTGCAAATTATGGTTATTTTGAATGAATGATGATCTGATTTACATGAGTGGTAAGCTGTGCCTGATATTACATTATGCAACTAAAATGTTATGCCTATATACATATATTTTATAACTGTCTAAAAAAATTTGAATCTTTTTGTCAGGATAATAACATTGTTGGGACAGCACTTCCTATTTTCAAGGGTATTCTGGGGACAAACAGGGAAATGAAACCCACAATATTATACAGAAAACACATCATAGTCAGAGAAGTGACATACAGGAACAAGGGATATTCAGTGCCTCAGTAATCCATCATGGGGAAAGTTTCAACACTTGACAGCAGTTTTGCATCAAGAGGCAATTTATTCCAACCTGATGGCAAAGGTAGGCAAAAACTATATGTTTTACACTGGCATGCTGAAAATTACAAAATAAATCTTAAATAGTATTCAGACAACAAACAAGTCAAATATACTGGCAATGGCATATGACTAATAGCACACCCATATAAAATTTGATGCTAGGGAAATAATTTTCCCTCATGTAAGGAAACCCATACAAGCTAATTATTGCAAAATCTAATGATGCGTATATTGGCTGCTGTGTATATTGGCTGCTGTGGGCAGTGAGCATCCAAAATTCACCAGGCTTGTTTAACAGCCATTAAGTAGAGAAAGATGCTCACGCTACACTCAATATTGCAGCAGAGGAACTGGCATTTGCTCAGCTACTGTCTGTCTAACCTCTAACTGCTGAGTGCGTCCACATCCAGAAAGGGCAGCCTATGTCAGGTGTACATGTCAATCACAAGAAGGGCCTGTAATAGGGCACACATGCCTCCACCCAAGGCAGGAAGGGTTAATGGGCTACGAAAGGCCCAATTAGTCAAAATTAAGACAGCTGGAGCAGGAAGCAAGCCTCCAGGGAGGGGCTTAAAAAGAAAACCCTTGCCCTATAGGAAGGGGTAGGCAGAGAGAGAAAGCAGATATAAAGGACTTATTGTGGAGAAAGGCCAAGGGACTGTTGCCTGCCATATCTCCTGGAAGAATTGGAAGCGTTCGTTGCTTCAGACTTGTTTTGATCTTTGAGCCCCTTGGAAGGGGTAGAACTGTAAATGATCTAGCCAGGGAGCTAAGTCTCCACAACCCAGAAGGCACTGGAGGGTGGGCAGAGCAGCAGAAGACCAGTCAGGAAACTGAGACTGAGTGGTTGCTGCACTGCACAATGCCAGAATGGGGCACCCTGGTCGGGAGGTGCTGTGACAGGGCCAAATAGGCACGATGTCGGAGTTGATGTGGAGCCACGCTACACAGGGCAAGCAATGGAGACATTCTGCTTCAGAGAGGCAGAATGCTATGGAGCTGTGCAGGGGGATCATGTACCAGGCTACACCCTGACCAGCAATGGAAGTTAGGAGCCTAAATACCGTTGAGGATCGGGGCTGTAGTGCCTTAAGACCCACTCCAGGAGTGGGAGAAGCACAGGATTCCACCCCAGGAAAGGTGAAGGCAAAAGGCCTAATACCTGAGGAAGGTGCACTCAGACACCAGGGAGGGGTCAAAGGTACAGCTGGATAGATACAGAGCTAGGCTCCGTCCTGTGCCTGCACACAGAAGGGAAAATGTGCACCCTCCCTATTCCATGGCTTCTGGAGTTCAGCCCCTGATAGAGGCTAGAGCAGTCCTCAGTTGTACGCCTTCTTCATTGAACACTATGAGGCTTTGCAAGTAGCTAGGGTGAATGTCTGAGATAACCATGCCTTCTCCCACCCGCAATCTGCCTTCTCCCACCCCCAATCCGCCTTATCCATAGTCTGGTCTACCCACAACCTGCCTCCACTGTGCCCCAGAATGCCACCTGCACTCAGTGCTGCTGTGCAGGTGAACATAGGGGCCTCTGAAGCAAGGGTATTTCCCAAGGCCCTTGCCTACATGCCCTGCAACCCATTTGCACCAACCAGCCAAACTGGGCCCACAGTAGATGGTTGCTTGTGGAGATTGAGTATTCCTTGGCTTATACCTGGGGGTGTGATGTACAGGGGTAGACCATAATACCCTTGTTATAGAACCAAGCAGCATTGGTATTAGTGATTAGAGCAAAGGATTGCGAGCTCAAGACTCCTGGAGTCTTTCTCCTCTCATTCCACTGACTTCAGTGGAGTTTTCCTGATTTACACCAGGAATAATAGCACTGACGTGAATGTTGTTACACTGGTGTGGAGGAGAATCAAGTTTCAGGTTCATACCCCATGGCTCCTATCTAACAATTTTTTAAATTGGACTGCTGCATATGGACACAAATGGTGTTTCACACTTAACTACCTGGGGAGAGATCTTCAAAAGCACAAATGGCCCCTGTGTGTCCTAACTCCCCTTTGATTTTTGCAACGGGAGGTAGGTGCCTCACTTCCCACCTGTGCCTATGAAAACTGTCATTTTTGTGACTTTCCATTCCTCTTTTGAGAGTTTAGTTCCCAGCCCAATCCAAGAGTTTTGAATCTGTTTGTTTAAATTTGTCCAGCCATGCTAAAAAGTTAACACAACACACAAGGCTGTTTGGAAAAAAGCCTGGGGAAATGGTAGCAAATCATAGTTATTAAAGTGACACACAGCAAAGCAGCCTGTGAACAAGAGGAGTGCAACGCCTACTTCCTGCAGTGACACAATGATGAGACTGTGCCCACTATGTCTGCACTAAGCAGATGCTTTTACGATAGTACCTCAATGAAAGTCATTAGAGGAAGGCTTTTGATGAGCATTAATTTTTACATCAGGAAAAATAAATGAGTCTCCACTTCCTTCCTTCTCCCTATATTTTCACCTTCAGGTTAAGGTCTTAGCAAGGACAAAAAGCTGATACTTTTGCAGCTCACAAATCAGAATTAACTATTCCCATGCCAATCTGAGTTTGGAGAAAATTTCCCTTCCAAATTGCAGCACTGTCGGCTAGTGCTGTGGCATTTTTGAATGATTTAAATATTTTCAAAGAGTGATTAAAGAGCAAACAAGCCATGAATCCACTAAAATAGTAGGAGCCCCTAACCACTGATCACCCCGTCCCAAATCAGCCCCTTAATTTTTCCACCTTCTAAGTTCTCCCAATTGTCTAGTTTTATCCTGTTATCCTCCTTGCTGCCTTCCCTTAACCATCCTTGGATTTACAGGAAGTTAGTCCCATCAGACAGGTGTTCTGTCACGTAACCTAGGCATGGAGGAGGTTGTGCTTGGAATTCTGAGCTATATATCATATATCAGCTATATATCATATATCACTACGGCTGTATGTCATCCAGGTAGGAAGCCTTCCAAATCCATCTGTCTTGTAAAATCTCTTTGAGAAGTAATGATGGTTTAAAATATATTTTAACATGAAATATGTGAACTGCATGTCAGAGTGATGATGCGTCTTCCTGCTGGCCCTTTACAATTGATTTGCTACAGCTTCTGCCAAAAATGAAATCCTGATGGGGAAAAAATTAGATCTTTCATTTCCAGGGGCTGTTTTGTACTAATATTTGAACTAGAATTTAGAGCAGTTAGAGCTCAGAAATCCTCACATCAGAGCACAGCCAGAGAAGAACTGTAAAGTTTTAGGAATGAATGGATGAAACTGGGATCTGGCAGGCAGCTACCCCATTCTGACTGACACTGTTCCAAATTTCCAGTCTGAAGTGGGACAGAGAAATTGTTGAAACGTATAGCTTTATTCAGCATTTTTCTCTCCCTTCTCCATTTGCATCTTTTCCTCCTTACAGAAGTGGCAGGTATAACAACATTTTCCCTTCTGTCTCCAGCAGGGAGAGCCTTCGGAGTGCAGCTGCAGGGATTCCATCACCACCTCCCAAAGAGAGGTGGGGGCAGCAGGAGAGTTACCTTAGTCCCCACCCCCACCCCTAAGATGGACCAGCCCATCCATCCACTCACCTTTAAGGACATAAAGCAAGTAGTATGTAAAACCGCCTGAAATTCTCTAATTAAGTGCTATCCCCCCCAAACACTGACCTTTATGTTTGTACAAGTAATGTTGTCCAGAGCTCTGCACCAGGGCAGGGTAAATCTTCAGACTCTCAGTAAAGAATGCAGTCTATATTCCAGTAGAGCTTTGCCTGAGTAAGGTCTGCAAGATTTGGCCCATGTACACAAAGGGGAGAGAGAGAAAATAGGAGTTTTAAACACTATTTAGATAATTTATACTGCTGGAGTGATAGCTGAATTTGCATCCATCCCACTGCAGTAAGCAATGGGCAAATGTGACTGCTCTATACCAGCAAGCTCCAAGTAATCTGTGTAGTTCTTCCTCCCCACCCCCTTCTGCCTTTCATCCCTCCTTATATCACTTGTGATCTGACTCCCTCGTCTTCAGCTCTGAGTATAAAAAATCATTTAAAATCACTGCCATTTCCACACTTTTATTCTGGCCTCAATCAAACTGGTACTTCAATAAATAAATCATAGCATGTCCATTACTGTAGTTGTTACAAAACTATAGATAATGAGAAGGCATTTTCAGCTTTGGAGAGAGAGAGATTTGTTTTAAAACTGTGGTCCATGCTGGGACTAAAGCTATGCAAGTTAAAGTGACTAAGGATCTGTCTAGTGTAGACTGGATTAAATATTTTAGAGATTGACTATGACTAGCTAACACATTTTAAACCACTGTTTAAATCATAAATCATGCTATGTTCTGTGTTTATATAAGGTCTAGCACACTGGGGTCCTGGTCTAAAACTATGGCTCTTAGGTGCTATGGTAGTACAAATAATCATTAGAGCACTGGTTCCCATACTTGTTCCACCGCTTGTGCAGGGAAAGCCAGTATGTCCCTCAGCCCACGCCGCTTTCAGCAGCTCCCATTGGCCTGGAGCAGCGAACCACGGCCAGTGGGAGCCGCGATCGGCCGAACCTGCGGACACGGCAGGTAAACAAACCGGCCCGGCCCGACAGGGGCTTTCCCTGAACCAGCGGCGGACCGGCTTTGAGAACCACTGGACTAGAACATGTTAATGAACATGTTAGTGAACCCATTTTTAGATACGAGCTATTTTCTTAGTCTAGATATGGTCATAGTAGCCAATGGCACTGCTCATGTGTTTTTGCAAGATCCTTCCAGACATGCCAAACCAGCAAAAAAAACCCAGAAATTGGGCTTGTTTTTGGCTTACTTGGCTTGTGAGTTGCTTGTTGGCTAGTGTTTGGCTTGTAGCTTGTTGCTTGTTTGGCATGTAGTTTGTTGCTTGTTTTAGCTTGTTGCTTCTTTCCTTCAATCGGCTCCCAGCAAGTAGGGGTAAGTGGAGGAGAGAGTCAGGGGTGCACAGCGGGCCCACCACAGTCCCACACTGCATGCCGGTGGTGGGAGGATCTAGTCACATACTGTGTTGGGGTTCTTAGGGATTGGCTTGTTTTGGCCTTGTTTTGAAATGGGTTTAGCTTGATTTTTGGCTTATTGTGAAAGTCGGGGTGCTTATTTACAGCGTAAAAGTTGGCAACTGTGGATCCTTCATTTTATAAGTCCCTTAGAGGTGTTGAATCTTTAACAAAGACATCCCTTCTCTGAATATTCTTTAGGCATTGCAGTTTAATAGGCAAAGAGAATAACAAAACCCAGTAAAAGCAAGAGCGTTAAACAGTGCGATGAAAACCCATGTCCCCTCTCAATTGCTCAACCTTCTGGGAGTGAAATTGTACTATTTCTCCAGTTGCTATTGAGTCTTCCAGGGTAGACCTCAATTTCTTATGTAAAAAAATACATTAAAAAAATAATAGCCTTTCAAGCCTTACCTTATAAAGAAGAAAAATACATAACTATTTTTTTTAATTTACTTGTAACATGGTTTACCCATGCTTATATACTGGACTCAGTCACCAAGTTATCTTATCCCTACATCTGATAGTTTGCATGGAGTTTAATACTGAGATAGTATTGTACTGTAATGTTCCAAAGTAGACTGATTTGGCTCACAATATTGTGGTGCTGGTATGTGGAGTGGAGTTGATCCAAAAGTGTGAGTGTATTAAATCCATAAAGAGGGAACAAGTGGCAGCAGAAAATCAGTACTTTTTATGCCCCTTTTATGCATTTTGACCTAAATACCTGCATGTGTGTTCAGCTATACACATGCAAACGGACACACATACCTCTAGCATTCCTATAAGATGCTCAAAAATTGTATCAAAATAAAATGTTGACAAAAAAACAAACTTTTATGAAAATGTGGGCTATGGGCTATTTTCTCCCCTATTTTCTGACCAGCTCTATCTTGACGTCACAGTCACTGGATATCATGGTGAAAAAATTGAGGGAATAGTAGATGTGTCCATTAGAACTAACATTAACTCAAAGTTTACCTATGGCTTAACTCAAATATTAAGCATGGCTCTTCTGATGCAACTTCATAGTTAGAATTGTTTTTTCACTTCCAGAAGCACAGCAGACTCCTTAGCATATCGTAATATATTGGGAATGAAAACCTTGGTGAACACTGATCTAAACTTTACTGAGAATTTGTTACTGTGGTGCTAAAATCCAACTACTAGAACTAAAGACGTGTTTCAAGAAACTTCTGTATTTTCTCAAATTTTAAAAGAAATGTGCCTTGACCCATGCTTGTGTCCTTTTTTGTTTTCACTTTCCACAAACATTCAGATGAAGAGGTTTTAGTCAAACAAATGATGGTGGAAAGTGAATTTTAAGCTCACGTGATCAAATATTTGCATAAGAAGTGGTATACTTTATATGGGATGGGACACAGCTTGAGTCAGAAGGGAACAGAGTTTCCAAAAACCCTTTCCAAAGACCTGCCACAGAGATAATTTAGACTCCCATTCTTGCCACTTACCACCCCACACTGGCATTCATAGGAGGTATCACTAAACAATTACAACCTGCATTTGATGGGGACCATATCCTGAAGAAATCTTTCCCAAACCCCCTCTTCTGGCCTTCAGCCAACCCCCAACCTTGCCAAGTTCATCAGCAGAAGCAAGATTCCCACAGATCAGGACTCACCAACTCAATGTGGCACCAGACCCTTCCATAACATATGCAAAACCTGCAGACATATCTTCACTACTACAATGATCAACAACACCCACAACACGCCTTTCAAGATCTAGGGGCCCTACTTATACCTACAACATGTGCTATAACTCATCCAGGGCACTAAATGCGCCCATAACAACTGTGTAGGTACTATGAGAAAATCACTACATTCTTGAATGAACTCGCACAGAAAAATGAAAAAAGACAAAAACACCCTATCACCCTGGGTGAATACTTTTCATAGAACAATCACTTCATATATGACCTCTCAGTCCTTGTTCTCAAAGGAAACCTGCACAACATCTTCAAAAGACAAGCCTGGGAGCTTAAATTCATACCTTTGTTAGACACTAGCTTAAAGACATTGGATTTATGGTTTATTACAACAGTCTATAACCCACTAACCCCCTCTTTTTGTCCTATGACTGCAGAGGTGTTAATGGGATATTTGATCTTGAATGGTGTCTTACAATATGTGTGAACTACTTATGCTAAACAATCTGTTCAATCTTGTATTGAGCTGTAACTCTCTGAGTATCTTTCCCAGACTGGGAAAAGAGCTCTGTGTTGCTCAAAAGCTTGTCTCTTTCACCAGTAGAGGTTGGTCTAATAAAACACATTACCTCACCCACCTTGTTTCTCTAATATCCTGGAACCAACATGACTACAGCAACACTGCATTCAACAACGTACTTAAACGTGAAATAAATTCATTTGAGGATCTGTGCCTGTGAAGCTTTAAATACTTGAGTAGTATTACGAGGGGTAGGCAGGGTCTCCCAGGATCACAGTGCGCATTTCAACTTCCCCTACGGTGATCTTCTGGTCCGGAAAGAAAGTCCCTGCTTGCAGCTTCCTGAACAGGCCAGTGTTCCGAAAGATGTGTGTGTCATGCACCTTTCCAGACCAGCCTGCGTTAATGTCCGTGAAATGCCCATGGTGATCCACAAGCGCCTGGAGAACCATAGAGAAATATCCCTTGCGATTAATGTACTCAGTGGCTAGGCGGTCTGGTGCCAGAATTGGAATGTGCGTGCCATCTAATGCCTCTCCGCAGTTAGGGAAGCCCATTTGTGCAAAGCCATCCACAATGTCATGCACAGTGCCCAGAGTCACAGTCTTTCAGAGCAGGATGCGATTAATGTCCCTGCATATTTCCGTCAACATGAGTCCAGCGGTCGACTTTTCTACTCCAAACTGGTTAGCGACCGATCAGTAGCAGTCTGGAGTAGCCAGCTTCCACAGTGCAATCACCATGCGCTTCTCCAATGAAAAAGGCAGCTCTCATTCTCATGTCTTTGCGCTGTAGGGCTGTGGGAGAGCTCCTCACACAGTCCCATGAATGTGGCTTTCCTCATCCAAAAGTTCTGCAGCCACTGCTGGTCATCCCAGACCTGTATGACGATGTGATCCCACCACACGGTGCTTGTTTCCCGAGCCCAAAAGCAGCATTCCACTGTGGTCAGAATCCCCGTGAATGCCACAAGCAATCTCGTGTCGTAGCTACTATGTGTGGCGAGATCAATGTCGCACTCCTCTTGCCTTTGTAGTTTAAGGAATTACTCCACTGCCACTCATGACATGTTAGTGAGAGCGAGAAGCATATTGGTCAACAGCTCGGGATCCATTTCTGCAGACCGAAGATGCAGAGCGTGCAGTACACAAACCGTTGAAAGATGATGCCAAATGCGGACGGAAGCACAGGTATTGCTGGGATGCGAAGTAATGCATCACGGGGCATTGGGACAGGACCCAGGATGCCCTGCGACCCCCTCCGCTTTCCCACAACTCTTAGCGGCAGAAGAAGAAGAGGTGCTCTGTGGGATAGCTGCCCAGAGTGCACCGCTCCGAATACCGCTGCAAATGCCGCAAGTGTGAACACGCTATTGTGCAGGCAGCTGACAGTGTGAACACACAACAGCGGTTTCCCTTCAGTGCTCTCTGAGCGGCGATGTAACTGCCAGCGCTGTAACTCTGCCCGTGTAGACATACCCTGAGTTACACATATGCGTAAGTACCTTGATGGATCAGGGCCTAAGTGATACAGACAAGAAACTAACTGCACTCATGGCAATCAGAGACTAGCACACGCATACTGTTACTTTGGTGGAAAAAATTTAAATGTAAATTCTGCACCTAACCAATAATTCTTTGCATAGTCTAATTTTTCTAGGAATGATGCCTTGGGTAAGGCTTGTGTGGCCCAGAAAATAAAAGCTTTAAAATTTTCTAAAATTCCATAATCCAATTTATCTGCTACCTCTCGCTGAGCGATTTAGAGGCCCAGAGGCTTATTTAAAGCCTTCCATTCAAGGACAAGAAACAATGCTGTTTGACTTCACTTATATTACCAATCTGCTAACACAGCTTGAATTTTAACTAAGTACTCACAGCGAGCTGTTCATGATCAATCCACAGAGTAATAAAAGATACCAACGTTCACTGAGAAATATTTTTCAGTGACTACATTCAAAAAACTCGCAATCTCCTCATTTTTTTCTGCAGTCAGAATAAAAGGGCAAAAAATTGTCAAGCTAATTGTCTGTGATAAATGTGATGGTGTTTGTTCTATGATAGTAATTCTGATAAAGGAAATCAGCGTGTGCTCCTCAGAAAACTAATTATTCACAAACATCCTTTAAAGATCTAATCTTCACAGTGAGGCGATTTTATTTTATGCACTTATATGACTCCATGAATACATAAACTCAAAGTTTGGGCTGCACTAGTTGCTCCACAGTTCACTTGGTTTCCTCCTCTAAAGAAAAGTGAGGCTGGCAAGACGTTGACTTTACAGATTCCTGCAAGTAAGTGAAATGTCTTTTTAATAAAGATGAATCACTTTTCTGAGGCATGCGCTCCCCTGTACATCTGTTCAACACCCGGCCCAGCTACTTGAGCCAGCCCCTGGGGTCAAGATTTGCCCTTTTTAAAAAAAATCAATTTTGGGAGTCAAATGCAGCCTTTAAAATGGACATCATCTTTAAAAAAGCAAAGTGTGCCTCATCGGTCTGGCTGAGGTCAGGTATCTTGTGCCGGCTTGCTAGGCTTAAGTTCTGTTTCTTTTGTGTGACGTAAATATCACTCACTTCCAGTTTCAGTTTAGGATTTGAGTCTGTTTTGTGTCTCTCTGGTTTTGCACCAACAGATGGTCACTGGTGCCTTCCAAGTATTACCACTTTTCTAGAGTTTCGTCACTGCACATTTCTTGTAAAAACAAAACTGCATCTACAATTGAAACCACCAAAGTAGGTGCGGGAACACCAGGGAATGGAGTTCACTGAGCCATTTTTTCATACTACAGTACGTATTTGAGGAAAGACAGCTTTATGGACTGGGGGGGGGGGTTAAAGATCCTCTCAGCTTTTATTGTCTCACATGCTTAACCTACATGAAAGTCTTAACTGATACACCTAAAATAATTAACTAAAGGACAGTTTGCAAAGGACTGGTCTAATCTGTTTTTATAAGGATGTGCAAGAATACAAATGATCGATCATGAATTGTAGGAAAGTCATAGTAATCAAAAAACATTTTTATTCAGATGTTGCTATGGAGGGATACCAGTCTCCATCACATTAGAAGTTGTAACAAGCTTTCCATTATTATAAGCCTGATTTTGAGCAGCCTATCCTAAGTTTACAAAACTAAAAGCTATCCATCTGAAATTTCAGAGGCACCAACTTATTCCATAGTAGATTTGGTAGATTTATTTTATTTTCTGGTAAGTTTGGGACAAATTAACAAGGAATTTGCGTCAAATGAATCTCAGAGGATGCTTATCCTGGGTGCGTAACAATCAGGCCTCAGGTCTGGGCATAGTATGGAGTGGTACTAAAATATAACTTCAGGGGAATGGATGCAGACAATATCTTTGTCTTGGTCTACACGACAGAGTTAGGTCGACCAAGCCTAACTCTGTAAACATCTACACCACAATATTGCTCCTGCCGATGTAAGTCACCACTACACCGACCTAATAACTCCACCTCCATGAGAGGTGCAGCGCTTAGGCTGATGTAGTTTAGGGCAACGCAGTGCCAATGGCCTGAGCTGTGAGCTCCAGAGAGGCAGGGCTCCAGCAGTGAGCCCCGCTGTCAGCCCAGGAGGGGGTGGGGGGAAGCTCCAGCTGTCAGTGCCCCACACGGTTGAGTAGGTAGAAACACCCCTGGTGATGATTGCGGTGGCTGTATGTCGAACTAACTTGTGTCGACTTAATTTTGTAGTGTAGACAAGGCTTTAAAGATCCTACTACTTAACTTATGCAAGTTAAGTGCATTTCACCCCAAGATAGTGTTTATATGGGTCATCATGAAAAAGTCAGAGTTTACCAAAATATTGTGATATGTAAGCAAAGTTGCTTCCCAATATAAATCTAGAAAATTGCTGTGGGCTGGCATTTTCAAAAGTCCCTAAGTGTTTTAGGAGCACAAATCGCATTGTGGCTTGTGTTCCTGAGTCACTTAGGTGCTTTTGAAATCCCTCCTCTAATGTATTAGGAGCCACAATGTGGTACATAGCAGTAAATGCTGACTTTGGAGAGGCAACAACTGAAGGATGTCTAATGACAAACAAATATTGATAATACAAATAGGGGGTTCACTATGAAGAAGTATGTGTGTATGTTATTGTTTATGTTTGTTTTAACATAGTGGCTACATGCCCTAGTCATGGACCAGGACCCTATTGTTCCAGGCACTATATAAATGCAGAACAAAAAGATGGTCCCTGTCCCCAAAGAGCTTTTAATCTAAGTACATAATGTATGAGCAAGAGAGAGAGAAAATATGTTTAAAAAATCCAGAATTAGGAAACTTGAATGCCTGATGTTAGGAACCTAAAACTAACCTTAAGCACCTGAGTAAATGGCCTGATTTTCAGTAGTGTTGATCACTCGCAGCTCCCATTCAAGTCAGTGGAATTGCATCCACTTACAGTAAGGCTGAATTTATTTCCCTGACTTTATTAATGGTACATGATATGTAAGGGCTTGATTCTAATACCCTTAACTCTTGTTGAGTAGTATCTTACCCATGATTAGCTCCACTGAAGTCAGTGGGGGTAACTTGCAGCAGAAAGTTCTATCTGATATGAGTAAAGGTGGCAAAATCTGGCCCTATGTTAGGCCAAAAACTGGCCTTTAATTCTCATTAAAAAAAATCTGTACTCTGCGGGGTTACCTACTTCATTTGTGGGTGCTCCCTTGTCATTTGAAATGCTGATTAAAATTAACAGGCCAGTATCAGATGTCATATGACGTTATCTAGGTAAAATGCAGATCATTTAATGTCTTGTATGCAGTTGACCATACATTTATGATTGGAATACAGAAACAAGGTCACTAAAGAATTTAATTTCACAGCTCTGGGTCACAGCCCCATACACACCGCTTCTTCCGTGAGCTGCATGCAATTATGGGGGGTGATGCCACTACTACCCCACCACTGTCCATGGACACCTGCAAAGGGAGAGTTGCACGGAGCGAGGAGGATGAGTTATTGGAGAAAGAAGAGGAGGAGGACAAGAGTGCACAGGCAGGCAGCAAGAGGGGAATCCGTTCCCCCCCCCCAAGCCAGGAACTATTCTTAATGCTGGACCCAATATCCTCCCCCGACTCCCAGTGCAGGCTCCCGGACCATGACCCTGGAGAAGGCACTTCTGGTCAGTGAGAGCCTGATCGGAGCCACGCGGTGAGGGCTGAGGGAAAACCCAGCCGCCCTGGGCTGTTCACGTTTAGTTTAAAGGACTCATCCCTGCTCACAGCCTCATTGGAGCCACGCGGGGAGGGAGGGGTGTTGTGTGAAGTGATAGTCCCAGAGAGCCCGCAGTTCCTCCTTTTATATGGCAAACCCACCAGATATTGCTTGCTATGGGAAAGGGGGCCAGGCAGTTTGAAAGCATTGAAATGAATGCGGAAGAAGCAGAACCCCACGTGCATCTCCTTACCATGGCTGCCTGCAAGCTGAATTCTATTGCCCGGCCGCGTGTGATGGCTTACTCACACCAAAATGGCAGGCACTTCAGTATAAGAGTCAAAATGCGACCTTGTACAGAAAGAACATGTGCTGTGTACTATGAATTGCCTGTTTCCCTGAGAAAGTGTCCCCTTTGTTCTCTAAAATGTATCTTTTAAAATACTACCCTCCCTTTTTCTCCTCCCGCAGGTGCAAATGTTTCAACACGGCCCCTATCAACTCCGTCCCAGAGGCTGGTCCAGATTAGAAGGCGGAAAAAACGAACTTGTGACGACGTGTTCGCCGAGCTCATGCAGTCCTCCCGCACTGATAGGGCCCAGCTGAATGCGTGGAGGCAAACAATTGCGGAGTCCCGTAAAGCGTTAAATGAACATGAAGAGAGGAGGGACGTGCGTGATGAGAGCCGGCAGGATGCTATGGTCAAGCTCACGGGGGAGCAAACTGACATGCTCCGCTGTATGGTGGATCTAATGCGGGAAAGGCAGCAAGACCACAGACTGCCGCTGAAGCCCCTGTGTAACCGCCCTCCCTCCTCCCCAAGTTCCATAGCCTCCTCACCCAGACGCCCAAGAACACAGGCGGGGAGGCTACGGGGACCCACACACTCAACCCCAGAGGATTGCACAAGCAGCAGAAAGCTGGCATATCCGAAATTTTGATTTGGTTTCTGGACTTTTCCTTCCCTCCTCCTCCACCCCCCTCCCCCAGTACCACCCCCAGCCCCTGCCAACAGTCTACTTTCTGATTTTTCTCAATGTGTTGTGTAACAAATAATAAAGAATGGTTTTTAAACAATTGTGACTTTATTTCCTTTCATATATATAGGGGGCAGGTAACTTCAAGAGAAATAAACACAACTGTCACGCTGTACCCTGGCCAGTCATGAAACTGGCTTTCAAAGCTTTTCTGATGTGCAGCATGCCCTGCTGCGCTCTTATAATTGCCCTGTTGTCTGGATGTGCGAAATTGGCCTCCAGGCGAGTTGCCTCAATCTCCCACCCCACGATAAACATCTCCCCCTTACTCTCACAGATATTGTGGAGCACACAACAAGCAGCAATTACAATTGGAATATTGGTTGTGCTGAGATCTAACTGAGTCAGTAAACTGTGCCAGCGCACTTTCAAACATCCAAAAGCACATTCTACCACCATTCTGCACTTGCTCAGCCTATAGTTGAACTGCTCCTTACTACTGTCCAGGGTGCCTGTGTATGGCTTCATGAGCCATGGCATTAAGGGGTAGGCTGGGTCCCCAAGGATAACTATAGGCATTTCAACATCCCCAACAGTAATTTTCTGGTCTGGGAAGTAAGTCCCTTCCTGCAGCTGTTCAAACAGACCAGAGTTCCTGAAGATGTGAGCATCATACACCTTTCCCGGCCATCCCACATTGATTTCGGTGAAACGTCCCTTGTGATCCACCAGTGCTTGCAGCGCCATGGAGAAGTACCCCTTGCGATTTACGTATTGGCAGCCCCAGTGTTCCAGGCCCAAGATAGGGATATGCGTTCCATCTATCGCCCCACCACAGTTAGGGAACCCCAGCACATTACAGCCATCCACAATGGTCTGCACATTTCTCAAAGTCACTACTCTTGATAGCAGCTGGTCAATGATTGCGTTGGCCACTTGCAGCACAGCAACCCCCACAGTAGATTTGCCCACTTCAAAGTGATTCCCGACTGACTGGTAGCTGTTGGGCGTTGCAAGCTTCCACAGGGCTATGGCCACTCGCTTCTCAACTGTAAGGGCTGCTCTTATTTTGGTGTCTTTGCACTTCAGGGCAGGGGACAGCGAGTCACAAAGTTCCATGGAAGTGGCCCTACGCATACGAAAGTTTCACAGCCACTGGGAATCATCCCATACCTGCAACACTATGTGGTCCCACCAGTCTGTGCTTGTTTCCCGGGCCCAGAATTGGCATTCCACTGCATGAACCTGGCCCAATGCCACTATGATCTCCCAATCGCCACATGCTGTGCTTCTAGGAATGTCTGTGTCCATGTCCTCATCACTATCATAATTGCGCTGTTGTCACTTCCTCACCCGGTTTTGCAGGTACTGCACATACCGCTGGATAATGTGCGAGGTATTTACAATGGTCAAAACTGCAGCGGAGATCTGAGTGGGCTCCATGCTTGCCACGCTATGGCGCCTGGAAAAAGGACGTGAAACGTAGGACAGCAGAGTGGCAGCAGAAGAGGTGCTGTTCAGTTCATGGTAGCCGAAAAAAGGCAGGAAATGGTTGTCTTCTGTAGCTTTCACGGAGGCGGGAGCCCAGGACAGACAACATGAAGAAGCTCGGTAGCACAGCAAGAGCGGGAGAGCAGAGTTGGCGGAGGAAGCTGTGCTTCTCGGTTCATGATGGCCGAGCAGAGTTGGCAGCGGAAGCGGTCGATGAGGAAGAGAAAGAGTAGATACTTATAGAGATTACATAGAAAGATGAGAGGAAATGTGAGGTGGATTCATAGTACCAGGAGAGAAGTGGTGCACCGTACTGCACCGTCTGCTGAAAGCAGTATGGCGTCTGCACGCCAAAAAGGCGCAAAACAATTGTCTGCTGTAGCTTTCACAGCGGGAGGAGCGACTGACGACACACACCCAGAAACACTTGCAAGAATGTTTTTGCCCCATCTTGCACTGGGAGCTTAACCCAGAATTCCAATGGGCGGCGGGGACTGCGGGAACTGTGGGATAGCTATCCACAGTGCACCGCTCCGACATTCAATGCTAGCCTTGGTACTGTGGACGCACTCCGACGAATTCACACGCTTTAGTGGGGACACACAGGACCGAATGTATAAGATTGCTTCCAAAAATTCGAATAGAATAATTTCAAAATAATTTTGTACTGTAGATGTACCCTAAGATAGCTTTTGCAGAGATTGAGACAAGATACATTATGCACACTTGTGAACAGGTATCTCTTTCACACCCTGTGTGACAAAGACACCCCAGTCTTGGTATTTGACTTTGTCAACAAACAAATGATAATAGGACAACATGAAGTCCATCTGCGCTCATGGGCTTGCTGCTCCAGCATTCATAGTTCAGTTCAGGCTCAGCTTGAAGTTTTCTCTGCATCTAATACCAGATTCCTCATTCAGGACAGCCCAGCTCTAAAGCTTGCTTCATTCCCCCTGTTTTATTCTTCCACTGTGTGGAGGGGGGTCATTCCTTTCAGGCTTGATAGTGCAGACAGGTGTCTGGGGTTAGGGACAGCTCCAACCTCTATCTCCACAACAAACAATTAACCGCTTCCTGCCCTGGTGAACCCAAGGCTTGTCCACCCTATCATCATGCCATTCCTTTCAATGTAATGTGTTTTTGCTTCTCTCTATTCTTAATCTTGTTGTTAATGCACACGTTTCAGTCTGACATTGTTTTGAGGTAAAAATTCCTGGAGTCCATTTTGAGCAGGAAAACAACCTTCTGACTTTTTGTGGGAGGTGATTAGGGAGAAAATATCACCTATCATGTGGCACTTGTGAGAGTCAGTATTCTTAGAAGTGCCACTGCATGGCTGCGATCAGCAGATGCACAGGGAAAGCTCACTGACCACAAAGAATGTCAAAATCAGGAACCTTCGGTTAAATCAAAATCAAAGCAGTTAAATGTTATAGCTGTTCCTTTCTGTGCATTGGACCAAATAAATCCTCCTGAGACAAAATAAGCCCAACTTCCCACCACTCCTGCCCCCTCCCAAGTGTACGTTTATGAATCCAAGTGCAGGAAGTGACTTTTTAAGCATTGCTATTTCAGAGGGCCTGATGGTGAGTACCTCTAACTCTCATTGACTTGTGGTTGCTTAGGCTTCAAAGGAATCTAGGCATCTAACTCCCATTGCAATCAATGGGAGGTAGCACCTAAATATCTCTGAAGATCTCTAAAGATCCTTAAAGGGCCTCTGTCCCTCTCAGGATCAGTCTCTACTTAGCTAATCTTTTTTTTTTTTTTTTACTGGATTCTTTTGGTAAATGCCATGCTTTTATTCAGCTGACCTGTTTTTCTCCTACCTTGTTTTTTGTTTTTCAAATAGATGCTGGTGGGTTGTAATCAAATAATTCAAACTACTGCTTGGTTCATCTCCAGCTACAGGACAGTGCCATATATTTGTAACATGCTCTTATTGATGGGCAGATTGACAGAAGAATATACGAAGGTAGCTTTTGAATAATGTTCAGCAATATCTCTTCAGTCAAACAAGCTGCCTCTGGAGTGATACTTCAGCCAGCTTTGCATTTAAACCTACGTTTGCTAAATACTTCAACAACACTTGAGACTGATTGGTTTAAAGTGGTGGAACTGACAGCCTATAACCTCAGTTTCCTAAAAGCCCCAATTATTGCTATGCCTGCCTGTGACATGTTTAATATGTTTCTTTCTTTTGATAAATAGCTTTCATTTAGAAATGCACTGGAATGTGCCCATTGTGGACAGAAGACTGTAAGTATCATATAAATTATGATACCTACATACCTACCTACATCAGCTCATTCTTGTACTCCTATCCCCAAAACAGAACCACTTTCCAGCAGGATAGTTTGCATTAAAGGACAAAAGTTTGAGGATTGTATAAATGGAAGTACATAGGTCAGCTCTTGTAATTTGATTCTAAGCCAGAGTTCTATCTCCTGGTTGTTATACTGAAATTATACCAACAAAATATGCTGCCTAACCAAGCTGTATGCCCATTAAATCTTCCTTTCCCATAAACCATTTTAAAAAATCTCTCTTATTTTATTTTTGCTTAGTAATATATTTACCCAGGATGTTCACCAAAGGAACAGGCTATTAAATATCCAGGTTTTGGCTAGCCCTACCTGCTAGCTTATCCAGGTTCACAAAATGCCTCAGTCCATCCTAGAGCAGAAGTTCCTGTGGATTTCCCTGTGCTTCACTCCCACTACTAGAGTGCTCAGGCTCCTTATTCCAGTGAGTAGGGTTCAGCCAGTCACACTGCGTAATTGGTTGTAGGACCCCAGGCCTGACTCTCACCTGGAAATGAAGGGAAAGTGGATCCTTAGCATTTTCTGAAAATCAGAGCTGTTCTAAGCTGGCCTTGCAAAAATTGTCACTTTTGAAAATCTTGCCCCCAAATTGCTGTCCTCACTTCAATATTCAATGAGGAATGGCTGGAACATTCTGTTTCCTGTGAGACAATTCTTAGCAGGAACCATTTCGTGAAATATATTTCCTGAATGTCCTGCAGAAGCTGAGACCATTTCACAATCCCCACTCGGCAGGGATGTCATTAACTCTTCAGTTGTCTCCACACTGCACTGCTCTTTCATTTCTGTTAACAGTGAGTCTGCTGCCGCCACAAGGCTTTGTATAGTCACACCAATACAGTCTGACATCACTCAGGGTTGCCACCAGGTGTCTAGTATGCCGCTGTGCTGCTTCACTGATCCTTTCCCCATTCTCTTATACGCTCCAATGACTCCTTTTAGACTGCTGTCTTTTATCTTTTCTCTGTGATGCTATGAGCCCACTCAGTACTCTTTCTTACTTTCTTGATTCACCCTTAAGCAGTTTTAACTTGTGTTTCTCTTTGCTTATGGAAGGATTCCCCCCCACCCCTTTGTGTGGGGCAAGGAAAGCAGCAGTACTTGCCTCAGCTCCATTTCCTTTCTCTATGCTAAAAGAAAAGGAGTACTTGTGGCACCTTAGAGACTAACAAATTTATTTGAGCATAAGCTTTTGTGAGCTACAGCTCACTTCATCGGATGCATTCAGTGGAAAATACAGTGGGGAGATTTATATACATAGATAACATGAAACAACGGGTGTGAGTTTTTTCATGAAGTTGATAGATTTCCACTCCATATGTATATAAATCTCCCCACTGTATTTTCCACTGAATGCATCTGATGAAGTGAGCTGTAGCTCACAAAAGCTTATGCTCAAATAAATTTTTTAGTCTCTAAGATGCCACAAGTACTCCTTTTCTTTTTGCGAATACAGACTAACACGGTTGCTATTCTGAAACCTTTCTCTATGCTCGTCATCTCTAGGCCCTTGGCTGAATAGAAGTGTGACAGAGTGTGGGGAGACAAGGTGGGGGAGGTAATATCTTTTATTGGACCAACTTCTGTTGACGAGAGAAAAAAGCTTTCAAGCCAAGCAGAGCTTTTCTTCGGGTCTGGGAAAGGTACTCCCAGCATCACAGCTAAACGCAAGGTGGAACAGATGGTTTAGCATAAGTAGTTACCACACATTGTAAGGGACCATTCAAGGTAGAGTGGCGCATTTGACACCTCTGCCTTCATAGGAAAAAAAGAGGGGGTCAGTGGGTTACAGATTGTTGTAATGAGCCATAAATCAAGTGTCTTTATTAAGGCCACTGTAGTCTTTATTTTTAGTTAAAGTTAATTTTAGTGATGTCATATTACACCATCAAGGGTTTGGCTCTGGCAGCTACAGTCTCAAGTTCAACAGAGTTATCTCTGCTTGTTTTAGATCAAGAGTTCATAGGAACACATGAAACCATAGGCAAGTAACACATACAATCACAAGAACAAGGTCCACTATCTCTTATCAATTTTATTAAAGTTGCCAAGAAAGTTATGAATGTCAAAGCATGTACAACTCCTAGATATATCCATGCACCAGTTATACCTACAGACATGCTCACATCCTCCTAAATAGTGTTAGAGTCTGATGGCGCTCTCATGGATGGATCATCAGTACAAGGATAGTTCCTGCTGGAGGTCTCCCATGGGAAGCATAGTTTTCCTGCTTTGGGCACCCCCTTGTTATAATGTGATTCTGTCTATACCTATATTCTGCGCATGTACATGAAAGTGTCAACCCTCTTTTCCCTTATTCGTCTGTGTCCCCTAGAAACTTAAGGGACTCCAAATTCTACAGGTTGTGTAGGTTCTCTTTATTCTCATTAGCACTGACGTACAACCTATACCCTGTGGCTAAGACACATGTGAGAGACAGACGTGACTCTACAGCATTTTTATGATTTAAAATTAATCTTCTGGCTATTTATTTGCAATATTACCACTTGGGATCTCTTTTCCCATAATCTTGGGGCATCGGGTTATTGTTCGGTCACTTACTTATGTCAGCATTTCTTATCTCCAAGGCCTAAAATAGCTAAGCTAAAATCTTTCAGGCCTCAGCCTACAGGTCTTGCATTCCAGCCTTTCTTACTTAGCTATCTAATACATTATTCCCTCTAAATACTGCTTAATCTTATACTTCTATAATCCTACAATTTAACTCTGTTTCACATACAATGGTTTTATATATCATGACATATGAATTAATCATAACATCACACAAGAAATGGATAATAAACTAAAATCATTGACTACACCATGATTTTCAGTGTCTAGCAGAGTAATGAATTTAATCTCTCAGGCTTGTCTTTTGAAGGTGTTATGCAAGTTTCCTTTGAGGATGAGGACTGATAGGTTAGATGTACAGTGATCTCTTTGTGAAAAGTGTTCATCCACAGGTGATAGGGTATTTTTGTCTTTTATCATTTTTCTGTGTGAGTTCATTCAAGAGAATTCTTACAGAGAATTCTTTCCTGGGTATCTGGCTGGTTAATCTTGCCCATACTCAGGGTTCAGCTGATTGCCATATTTGGGGTCGGAAAGGAATTTTCCTCCAGGGCAGATTGGAAGAGGCCCTGGAGGTTTTTTGCCTTCCTCTGTAGCATGGGGCACGGGTCACTTGCTGGAGGATTCTCTGCTCCTTGAAGTCTTTAAACCATGATTTGAGGACTTCAGTAGCTCAGACATAGGTGAGAGGTTTATCGCAGGAATGGGTGGATGAGATTCTGTGGCCTGCATTGTGAAGGAGGTCAGACTAGATGACCATAATGGTCCCTTCTGACCTTAATATCTGTGACTCTTTGAATCTATAAGAGCGTAGTGATTGTCTGGTTTCACCCACATAGCTGTCGTTGGGGCATTTAGTGCACTGACTGAGGTTCATCACACACTGTGATGGGCATTTGTAGGAGCCATGGGTCTTGAAAGGTGTGTTGTGGGGGATGTTGATATTTGTAGCAGTAGAGATGTGTCTGCAGGTTTGTATCTTTTGTTCTGGCAGGGTGTGGTGCTGCTTTGAGTTGGTGCGTCCTGATCTGTGGGGAACTTGCTTCTGACAATGATCTTGGAGAGGTTAGTGGGTTCTTTGAAGGCCAGAAGTGGGGGTTCAGGAAAGATTTCTTTCATAATGGGGTCCTCATCAAGTATAGGATGTAACTGTTCAATGATACCCCATATGAGTTCCAGCGCAGGGTGTAGGTGACAACTAGGGGTGTGCGGTCAGAGGGTGTTTTATTTCTGGACTGATAGCATGAGGACAGTATCGAGTCCACAGTACATAGGGAATTAACTCCTTCCCCTCCACTCCCCTTCCATGAAAGTCTATTCACAGGGAAAGGATCTTGGACTGATGAAAGGAGGAGAATGCCTAGGGGAAGGCACTGCATGCTTTGAATACTGGCTTGATCTCCAGACAGGGGAAGTAATTATCCGTCACTCTTTTTGCTCATATTACCTTCTTTGGTTTGTGTTTATATAGATTCTCTCAGTGGTGAAAGTAACTTAAGGGACTTACAGGTACACAAGGCCGGGGTCCTGAGTGGGGGATGGGGGGTAGGAGGGGGCTTGGGCGAAAGGGGCAGGGCCTTTAAATCCCCGAGCTATTTAAATTGCCGCCGCTACCCCGGGGCTCTGGTGGCGATTTAAAGTGCCCAGGGCTCCAGCTGCAGTAGCAGCAGCCGGGAGCCCCGGGCCCTTTAAATCGCCACCAGAGCCCCAGGGCTCCCGGCCACCGCTGCTACCCCAGGGCTCCAGCAGCGGGGATCTGGCGGTGATTTAAAGGGCCTGGGGCTCCGGCCGCTGACGGGAGCCCAGGGCACTTTTAAATTGCCCGCCTGGGGAAGCTGCCCCCTGCCGGTACGGACGGCTGTGTACCAGCTCTTGACGGTATGCCATACCAGACCGTACTGGCTTACTTTCACCTCTGGATGCTTTCCTCCTGAGCAGGCCTCACCACCTGTTGCTGTACTTCATATCCACTCCGTCATCTTACAAGAAGTTATAGTTAACTTGTTTTGTTGACAGTCTTCCTCCAAGTGGGCTTTGTGCCACTGGCGGGAAGCAAGGCACATAGCCTGGGCTTCACCAGCACTGAACTGGGCTCAGTCTTATATGATTTATTCACTGTGTTTCTCCTTTCCTACAGTCTAGTTTGGCAACTGAGCTTTATTGATACTGGGCTTGTCGTTTCATATATTAAATGTGGCATAACAATTTGGGGCAGGAGAAATTATTATTATGAATCATTTATATAATACTAAAATGTGCACCGAATGTCACAAAACATTGAGCGAGACCCAGCCCCTGATCTGAGAAGCTTGCAATTTGAGACAAAATAAAGACGAGATATGGTGTTTTAGGTAAAGGAGAGTTTTGAGATTTTGCTTGCCCAATTTCAGACATCATGAAAAGGACTGACTTTTCAGAAACTGCCTTCTGAAAATCTCACCCCGTTACAGTGTTTCAAGTGGGGCACCTCAAATCATTAAGTCATTTTTGAAAATCTAGGCCTGATTCTCTCACCAATAATCTCTAATCACATTTGAAAATTTAGGACACAAGCTAGGAAGGATTCCTGGTTGAAATGGGTTTGGGGACAGGATTGGAAGGTGAAGACAGAGTGTGTATTGTGAGCAAGAATTGAGAGGCTGCTCTCAGCATAGTGGGGCAACACAAAATAAGACACAAAGCAGAGTGCGGGAGAAGATGAACGGAAGAGAGAATACAGGGAAGAGCATGGAGACTAGGTAAAATCCTGACCACACGGAAGTCAATAGGAAAATTTCCATTGACTTCAATGGAGCTAGGATTTCACCTTGTGAGTAGGAGTGAATAGGAGCAGACATATAGACCAGGGTGTGAGTATGTAGTAACTCGATGGTGAGGGCAATGAACTTGAACTGATATGGCAAAAGACAGGAAGGCAGTTAAAGGATTCTGGAGGGTTGCAGGTGTGGCCAAAGGAGAAGGAGTAGGAGTGTAAAATGATTTTAACAGCAGCATTTTGGATAGATAGGTTGGGAAATAGTTGGGGGTGAGGGAGGCCTGATTTTATGCACTGCAGTTCACTAGTGATCCGATATTAATACAACAGAGAGCTCTGTTCATTTTTCTTGATGAGATTTCAGTGTCAGATGAGGTATTTCATCTGACACTGAGCTCCACAGAGAGTTCATGAAGGAGGTAAGCGGCTCTGACAATATGCTGACTGGTGAGCATTGTTCATTAGAGAGCCCACTTAGCATTCTGAAAAATCATCCTTATTCTGTCAGCATTAATGCCTGGAAGACCACAAGCTAACATTCCCTGATTCAGCAGAACGAAAGCAGCAGCAAATTTATTATGTATAGAATAAACATATATTAATTTAAAATGATGTATCCTGAAATATTTGTTGTATTTTGCTTTTAGCTGTATGGTCTTGATTCTCTAAGCCACAGATAGATTTCTGAGGAGATGGTGTTTCCATCCGGCATAGAACAGCTGTTGGGTCAGTTCCTCAGAGGGTGTAAATCAGCATAGCTCCACTGAACTAAAGGGAGCGACATCAGTTTACAGCAGCAGAGGATCTGGCCCATTTCCCCCTCACCCTCTATTGTCTACTATGTGTATTAATAATGCAGCTGGTGAAACTTCTGCTGTCTGTCTCTGTCATTCTGTCAGCACCGCTGACCTTTGCTGGCCATCGAGGGCTGTTGAGCAGCCCCGGACACAGCTGTCTTTTTTGAATCAAAAGGGCTTGGTTGAGTTGGTTTGTTGGTAGAGGCAAGTAGCAGAGCAAATTTGTGAAAATGCACCAGGCTTTTCACCTCCACACACCTGGGTTCAAATCCTTAGGCCACAAGTGACAATTAGTTTGATGGGCTCAGAGAGCCATATCAAAGACCACCCCTAGAACTCAGCATGACTGGCAGTGCTTTGGAATGAGCTAGAATGGAATAACAGGGCTGCTGGGGGTCACTACAGAAGATCTTCAGCAAAGCTATATAGGGAGTTTTCCCAACGCCTGCTCACAGGGAGGGGAATTCATCACTGGGCTGTGACTACTTTATACCAGTTCCAGCATAAAACTAGCTGCAAAGTAGGCAGGTGCCCACATAGGACAGGCACAGACCCATCTGCACCAGCTCTGTGCCCCACCCACAGGAGGCCATGGCTCAATGGGAAAGCTGGGGGTAGAAGGAGGCGTGGTGGGATGTCCCTGCCTCTTGACGATTCCCTACAGCAGCAGGGAGAGCAAGTTAGGACAGAGCTCAGGCTGCTCAAACCTGCTCCAGGGGTCACTCCAGCCCTAGCACAGAAGAGCTGCAGAGCATCCCCTCTCAATCCTTACAGCGGGCTCTGCACTGGCACTGAGATGTAATCCCAGCAATGTGTCTGGCTCTAATCAGTGCTGTAACTCTTTTCATAAATGGATTTTGGTGCTTAAAGGTCAACTAATTTATTTAGGGTTGTTAAGTGGCCAGCAAATCAGCTTTTTGTTCTCATTTGAACATAGCCATCCTGGCATTAAATGGTCATTTTCATATCACATACAAAGACATGTGCATTACATCACCATCCCCTTTGGGCTGCACTGGAAATCAGAACTGGTAAAGAAGCCGAGTCTAAGGTGCAAGACTTGAACTGAAAGGCAAGATTGTGACCAGTCGAGCCACAGGTACATCTGTGTCATCTTGCAACAAATTTGGGGCCCCTTCGGGTTACACATTTGACACCACACGCCATGGCTACTTGGATTTTCACAGTGACAGTATTCAGATGGTGATGGGCATGGAAACTTAACAGAATAGGGGCATGCTTTATCATAAGGTTACATTTATAAGCAGTTTATAAAGGACTAATAGATGATATAAGCAGGTCACAATGAGTAGTATGTAGTAAAGAAAGTTATAAGTATATTTGTAGAGGGTATTGAAGATGGTTTTAAATCATGTTTGTAATCAGTCTTTTGACTTGTTGGAGACTATGGCACTCAATTCACCACTCACTGAAACATCTATTAAGCCTTTATAAACTATTTATTAATGTACCCTTAATACAAAGTGGGACCTGGAAGGGACTACAATAAAGTGGGGGTAGAATTCAAACTCTTTTTCAAAACACCCAGGTTCTGCCACTGGAGCTAAAGTTGATTCCCCAAAAACATTGTAATAGAGGGAGCTTCATGTGATAGAGGGTAGAAATTATTGTCAATGGAGTTACTGGGAAATAGGAGCTTCTCCTTTTCAATTTAGCATCCGAGAGAGAAAGAGAATGATAATCTGCTTTAGGTAATCACCTGACTTAATTTAGTAAGAGCCAAATTAGCATCCAAAGGGCTTTCAGCCGGGAAAGAAAGTCATACCTAGTGTGGTCATGACAAAAGGGATGTTAGTTTTGGCTTGAACAAAGACAGATATGGGAATGAACTTTAGTCTGAGTACAGAGTAATCTAAGGATGTATCCATGTGTTTAAGGTGATACCTCTCTAAATTCAAATAAAGTTTTGAAAATAACCTGGCCAGGGACAAGAGGTGAATGACACCTAGTTATCTCAAGGAGCAGGTTCAATACAATACTAAAAAAAAAAAAATTGGAAGATATATGTAAGTATTCATACAGGAGAAGGAAACAACTCTGTTTGTCCAGGGAAAGGTTGATTATTCAGCTTTCCAAAATAAGTGCACCTGTGCAAATATTATGGCCCTTATCTAAAAAAAAACACCTTAACATTTCATAATCAATTGGATAGTACAAATTAACACCTTTACTTTACGGATATTCAAGAATATATCAAGGGGAGTTTCCTTGACAAGAAACTTACTGTGGCTGTGCCTGCACTAGAGAACTGAACTACTGGTAGTTGATCTACTGAGAAAGCATCAATATAAGTACCAGAGATTCAGTTGTGTCTGCTCTAGCCATGTTCTTTCAGCTTTACTCTGAATCCCCATTTATGCTTTACCACACTATTACAATCACACTTCCTTGTAAGTACCGAGCCTTCAGTTCTCAACACAGCTCCCTGAAACAGTGGCTTCTGGGAGTTTTCAGTGAGCTCAGGGTAACTGAGGGGAAAGAGGTGAAATTCTCACCTTACGTTGGGCATCTCCCATAATTCCACAGGTGCTGATGCTAATTCCAAAACCTTTTCTCAAAATGGAGGCTAGGGTGAACACTTACCTCTTGCTCTTTCCTCAGCAAGAAAAGGGGAACTTTAAAAAAGCAGTTTCAAGGCAGCTGAGAGTATGTTCTGGCACTACCTGCACAGGGCCAAAACCCAAGACAAATAGTTCAGAGTTATTTCTACAGAGCTCATCTGCACCCCCTCACCCCACCAGCAGCACATGAGAAACATGGGGTCTTACAGTGTTTGAGAATGGTGTTCACTGTGTGGACTGGACAGATACAACTTTGAAGTCCACAGTGAATTTTTGCATGGCAAAATATAGTGTGTTGCACAGGCTTGTGATCAAGGCAGCTGATGTTCTGGTGATCAATGTGGGCTTTAAACCACTAGGATTCCTGAATAGCGCAGGATGTATATTTCCATTCTGTAGAAAAGAGTGGCAGGTTCTTGTGTGGAAGGTAGCCACATCAAATGGTTGATGGCAGGGGGATGGAGCCTCAGGCATTACTGCCAATAGAACTTATTATTAATAATCCTTTTCAATGATGCAATTCTAAATCAAAACTCCAATGAGACAGTGGCCAAAACTGCAATATATTAATCTCTTGTATCTCATTTAGCCATCTAGCTGTGCTGGGGTACGTACCACCTCTCACTATAACTAGTTTCAGTTGCATCTCATGTATCTGGGGGTCATACCTGCCATGCACAATGACTCAGTGGAAACACTTTTTAAAATATATTTACCGTACTTGCTAATCAAGCGCCCACCATGAAGGAAAAATAAATCAAGTTCTGTACTTGAGAATCAGCTGATTAAAATGTCAATTGAGTGATCATAAGGCACACAGCAAATGCTATGCTTAGAGCTGAGTGTTTGCAAGAAACAATTTCTGTGCCTTGATGACGATGCAAGCACTTTGGGCAAGAATATTCATGCCTGTGACTTTGCAATTCATTTTCTACTAATATTTGTATCAATAAAACTCAATCATTTGAATGTTAGCAGAAAAACAGGGTACAAGTATGGTCAGACTAAACTCATCTAAAAATCTAAATGCATATCTGTAAAAAAACCTTTTGCATTATTCACTTACTCTAGTGGTGCTCCACATGCTATTCACAAATAGCTTCTAAAGGGCCCAGCATATCCATATACCTCTGGGCAGGTTTAAAGAAGACCATAAAGGATTTGAAGAGATGTTTATTATTAACTGATGTTGCATAACTCTCTACATGCTACCGTGAAAATGTGTTTCTTGGATGGAAAATAGCATCATTTCTATTTGTCAATTGCATTTGATCATTGAAGTATCCTGAACTGTAACAAAGGAAAGATTACTTTTACTGATTTGCTGCATAATAGTATTATAGTAGGTTGCTATGACAACAAGATGTAACGCCCCTATATTTGAATGGGGCTCTCGCTTCAAAGGTATTAGAAATCTCCAAATTTCAGCCATTTGTACTTCAAATAGTCATTTCATCCTGAAATTATCACCCTGTAGGGAAGTATAAATGTTATCACTAAGCAATTTCTTGCAAGAGAGCAGCAACAAAATGAAGTTTTAAATAACAAGTTTATTTTTTTTAAAATGTTACATGCTGATAAAAAAAAACTGTACAGATAAAAGTAAAAAAGATCCCGCTGAGAGAGATGCAAAGGCAAATATTAAGCTCTAACGAATCACCAAAGCAAAAATATCTGGTGGGTGTTTATTAATAATTTATCGTATTACAGTAGCACAGGGGGACTGGCCCCCCATTATGCTAGCTATTGTACAAACTCATAATAGGAGATAGTACCTTCCACAAAGAACTGAGTCTAAAAAATGTGAATGCAAGTATGCGGAGGGGGGAAGGACTTCCTCATAAAAGTACATCAAGAGACAGGCTCTGTGATCTGAGGTGCATGCCAGTGATTACAGCAAGGAACGGTATTATGAATAAACAAGTTAATTAGGAACAAACAAGAACAAACCCCAACTTTAATGTACTGCTTGTTGTGTACATGTACCGCTGCCCACTATTGGGTGGGATATTTTAGGCTTCCTCAAGCATTCAGTGGAAATATTCCCATTACCTTCAGGCCTTTAGTGTGCAGTTTGGAATTCTCCCAGCTATGATGAATCCTATTTTCTGCCCCTTTCAATGCCCTCCACCACTAGATTCATAAGAAAACATTCATTAAATGGCCTAAAAAGAGGATATTGCATGTATCAGTTAAGGAAGATTCTCTTTTAGCTCAAGTGGTAAAGTGCTATGTTTTCTAAAGCTCTGAGTTCTATTCCCCAAGCTGCATCGTATATAGCTAGCTGGCAAAAAAACCCAATATCTAAAAGTGATTGCAGATCATTATCATTTTTCCCTGTTCTTTTTAACAGTTCAATTCAGAGAAGAACAAATTCATACACACACTTGGGGAGCCTACTTGGCTCAGAACTAACCTTGGATTGGATCTGAGAGAAAGTGGGCAGGGAAGGTGGTGAAACAAAGAAAGGAAGAGGATGGATAGAGTTGGGGCAGACAGTAGAGATTAGTCATAGTTGCGAGATCTGGATACAGCCAGCTTTGTTTGGAAGGAAGGCTGAAGTTCACACTGGTACAAATGATTCAGGCCCTGCCAAATTCACGGCCATGAAAAATGCGTCATGGACCATGAAATCTGGTCTCCTCCTGTGAAATCTGGTCTTGTGTGTACTTTTACCCTATACTATGCAGATTTCACGGGGAAGACCAGTGTTTCTCAAATTGGGGTCCTTACCCAAAAGGGAGTTACAGGTGGGTCACAAAGTTATTTTAGAGGGATTGAGGTATTGCCCCCCTTACATCTCCACTGCCTTCAGAGCTGGGTGTCTGGAGAGCAGTGGCTGTTGGCAGGTGCCCAGCTCTGAAGGCAGGGCCCAGCCAGCAGCAGCACAGAAGTAAGGGTGGCAATACCATACCATGCCATCCTTTCTTCTGCACTGCTGCCTTCAGAGCTGGAGAGTGCCAGCTGCTGGCTGAGGGCCCAGCTCTGCAGGCAGCAGGCAGAAATAAGGATGGCAATAGCATACCTTGCCATCCTTACTTCTGTACTGGTGCTGGCGGTGGCTCTGCCTTCACACCTGAGATCCTGGCCAGCAGCCACCTCTCTCCAGCTGCCCAGCTCTGAAGGCAGCACCACTGCCAGCCGCGGCACAGAAGTAAGGGTAGCAGTAACGTTGCGACCTCCCCACAACTCCTTTTGGGTCAGGACCCCTACAATTACAATACCCTGAAATTTCAGATTTAAATAGCTGAAATAATTAAATTTACTATTTTTAAAAACCTATGACCATGAAATTGAGCAAAATGGACCGTGAATTTGGTAGGGCCCTACAAATGATAAAAGTGCAGATTCCAAGCAGGAGGGAGAGCTTAGCAGGACTGGGGCTCCTGGGTGCAATGACAGTACAAATTATAAATAACAATAATGTTCGCAGTGTTGTTGTAGCCTTGTGGGTCCCAGGATATTAGTGAAACAAGATGTGTGAGGTAATGCCTTTTATGGGACCAACTTGCATTGGTGAAAGAGCCAAGCTTTCAAGCTACACAGCGCTCTTCTTCACCTCTGGACCAGATCTGTGTAGCTGCAAAGCTTGTCTCTTTGGCCAACAGAAATTGGTCAAATAACAATACTCTCAGTTATAACAGGGTTAATTCAATAATACCAGAAGAGTACTATAACTGAGAACTTAACATTTGTATTTACAAAGCCTGTAAGCTTTCTAGCTGTAGACCACCTTAATGCCACCAGTCTACATACTGATGCTGCTTTATTGCGAAATATGCAGACTAGGGGTGCTTATTTCACTAGATACTTTTCCACTGGCAAGTCGTAATAGGCAGTTAATGACCATGTCTTTGGCCTTGGTGGTCTCCATATGCCTCTCCCGTGATATCTGCATGCTGATTTGGTCTACGTTGGTCATGATGAGCTCAGAGGCCATGATCTGAGTGGGGGATGCGCTGTTGACCATGCTGTCCATGATATACTGTTTGTACAACTCCACCACTTTCTGCTCTAGGTAGTCATTCAGTATTGAATTGGAGAGGGGCTGCTGGTGTTGCATTATGCTGGTCACTCGCCAGCATGACGAGTACCCTTGGACGGGCTTGCGAATGAGGTCATTGGGTGGCATCATGGATTCCATAGGCGGAGGAATCTCTGATGACTCCAAAAATGGGCCTATCCCACTGTCACAAGTAAAATCTGTTGTTACTGAGCTGATAGGCATCACATGGCCACCAGCGATATGCAAATCATTGTAATTCTTGCAAATGCTTTTACAGGAAGAAGGAACCAGGTAGGTATCTCTACTTGTGGATCCTCCAGCCATATTCCCAGCTGGAGATGTTTGCCTTTCAAACTCTGGGCTCTGAATAACCTGCGGTAAAGTCTCTTTCTGTCTTCCATTGTGTTTGCTTCCTTTTGAACGGACTGAAGAAAAGAACTTGCCCACAGACCACCTCTGAAAGAGACTTCTGCCCTGTGTTTCATCCATGGAGGAATAGGTAAAGCCACACATGGCACTCATCTCATGCACCTTCTCCTCTGCTTCTCGCTTTCTGTAGAGCTTGGAACTCAAGAAGTCCTCACAAAAATAGGGGATTCCACAAAGATACCCTTCTGACAACATTCTTGAAAAAAGAGGAAATAAGACATCAAAGATTAAATTAGATCATAAACCAACAGGAAGACGGAACAGAAAAACAACAAGAAAAGGCAAATAGTTCATTTGTTTGTAAAAAGACTTTTGTATTGATTATGTTCCCCCTGAAAATCTGTTATTGGTTGCATATAGATTAGCTTCAGATCAGGATATTACCATGGGAGTTTACCACTTTTTAAATGGCTTAAATGAATGCAGTGAGCAGCTAGGCTGCTAACTGTGATGTTAGACCAATCACATAAAATAATTTTATGTACACCACTATATGCAATATACTGTGTTTTTGTTTTATAAGGATATTTTGTGCAATGGCTTGTGGTTTATATCTATATGGTTTCTGCAGAAAGTGTATTGATTTCAGTGGGTGGCCATAAAAAGTGGGTTTTTTCCATTCTCCATGCACATTCAAGCTATGGGGTTTATTCCGAAACTTGAAGGCCTTCACATGCCACCGTTTGAAAACGTGGATCTCACACTCAGAATGTGAATCTGACTTCTTCCTTCTTCTCAGGCTGAATAATTGTTATTTTCGTGGTTTCTTTTTAATTTAAAAAAACCCACCATAGAGTGATTATACAAATTTCTGTACTTGGACTGGCTAATATTGGTTATCAGCCAGTCTGAATGGTCACTTTGAGTTCCCAAATTGAGACAGCTAGGGCCTGGTTTTCAGACATTCTCAGTACCCACAGCTCCTGTTCACTTTGGTTGCAGTTTTGGATGCTCAGCAGTTCTGGAAACAGGGCCACACTATCTCAAGTCAGACACCCAGAAATCAAGGCTCCCAAAATCATTGGCTAGTTTTGAGAATGTAGACCATACAGTATAGGTACAGAAAAATAGCCATACAATGATTATTGAAATCAGACACTTAGAAAGTAGTCAGAGTGCATAGTACTGTGTAACTGGGAGACACATGCATCGCTATGCACCAGCAAATGTTCAGCCTCCCAGCACATTCAATTTCAGTATAATTATTCATAATTATGCAACAGTTTTTCTAAACCAGTGGCAGGAAAATATCCTGTAAGAAAGGGGTCCTAGACCAGTCCCACGTAGTGGAGCAAAGAGGAAGTTAAGTTTTACCAAGCAGATTTCACATGTCCAAATCATTTTTATAGTATAAAACTACCAAGTGACCCATGAGAAATTAAATAGTCTTCATTTTAATAGCATGTAGAACTCTTCATTTAACATTTAATCCAATTATAAAATGCAATAGGCACGGATATTGTCTCCACAGGGAGGAACACATGTTATAGATATTTTTCAGTTTATTTGACTGTTTCAGAACACCAGAACTGAGAGCACACAAGTGATTGGGAAATGCTTATACAAACTGTGAAAGGAGAGGTGGTATCATTATGTGGCCCATGGGATACTACATGCCAACTTTGTGGTTGTCACTCATTATCGGTGGGTGTGATAGGGCTTTCACCTCCTCCAAGAGCCATTCCTTGCATTACAGCAGCCATTGCAAAATGTTGCAATACATATTGGACAAAGTCCTGGTCTTGGCTATGGAAGTGTCCTCAGAAACTGGGGCAGAAAGGAGCTGTCAGCAGGAGAGAACAGGCCCGTCTGTGCAAAGAACCCATTCTGAGTTAGGAGGGAGGAGAAAGTAATTTACCCAGGGCCTCTCAGAATGTAATCTGTGTGTGGAGATAATATCTACATACATATGTTAGGGACTCTGAGTCCTGGCTGTCCTCTGTCCCTGTGGCAACTCTATGTTTACCTCAGCCCTGTGACTGCAGTAACAGCAGTTAGCAGAACACGGGAAGAGACATGGACTAGTGTCCATGGAGGGTTCCTGAGAGGGGGAGATCTCTTTCCCATGAGGACAGCTTGCCCTCTCAGATGACTGGTTTCTAGCATCCCTTCCTTTTAAACAGCTACAGAAACCCTATCTGGAGCTTAATTGCCCTTAGGATTAATTGCTGCTGGTTTACTTTATTTATTAGCCACACTAAGAGAGCCATGAAAATCTACTGCAGAATGCCAGATAAATTCTGCTTCCCTCATAGCAGGAGGAGATGCCAAAATAGTTCTCTCCTATAGTCTTTCACAGGAAACAGTAGAGTGTTGACTTTAACTTTGGTCAGAGCAAATGTGGAATTATTGTGATACTGACCCATATACTCATTTTTGGTGTAGATATTGAGAAATATGTAAAACTATATTACATGATCTATCCCATTTCTAATCACTGTACATAGGCTGTGCCCAGTTTATGTAGCATGTGTCATCATTGTTTTCCCAGCTGCCAGATGTACCATTCTTCTATCACAAAGTGATATAGCAGGGAACTGAAACTGCTGGTTTCATTTCTTTGGCCAAATTCTGTAGTTCTTATTTTCAGGGTCAGATCACACCCAGTGCTGAGGTGGGGGAACCCAGAAAACTCATGAAACTGAGCAGATTCAGACCGACAGACTACTTGGAAAAATCTTGTTGGCTGAGTGGGCTTTACCCTCTTGCTCTGTAGAGGATTGTTTCCCTTTTAGCCTGCAGATGTTCCCAGGTCTTCAAGCGAAATCGTGCTAAGGTGAGAGGCAATTCTGAGGGCCTGGACATTTACACGGAAGCTCAATACATTCATGTTATCCCCTCCATCCTCTGCCCATCAGTTCAGCTAGAGGCAAGTTGCCATGGTCTCACTACTGGCAACTGGCCACACAGAGGGGATTTGCATGTGGAAAGGGTCAGCATTATTTCCTGCAGGTGCTTTTTCTTTGGTAAGGGAAGAACAGTTATTCCCAGTTCCATTTTCTCCTGCCTCCAATACACATGCACACCACAGAGTCCCAAATGCACAGAGATTGTGTATAAGGGATTCCACAGAGTTGGAACGATGAGGATTTCATGCTCCTTTAGATCAGTCTATTTTTCTCCTATCCTTCCTTGAAAAATTCACATGGATGTTTCATTCCATGGGGGACAGAGAGAGCAGATGGCCTAGTTCATGGTCTTTACTCTTGACATGTTTTGCCTGAGACAGGGCTGCCGGATTTTTCCCTTGCTTGGCTGGTATTTTTTACTATGGGTGACTGATTAAATTCTAGAGGAATACTAGCACAGCTTGCACTGGGGAGGAATAAAAGAGGCACTGCCTGTTGTAAATCTTTACTACCTTTATATCTTTTCGGTTTTTAAAACCAAATCCCTGGCATATGCCTTAACCTGGGTATTTTCTGCATTTCAGTGGAGAGACGAGTCGACCCTTGATCTCTGCTGCTAGCATTAGTGTGACTACAGTGAGCCTCTGCGCAAATATCCAGAATCCAGCAATATCATAGGCTTTCTCAGACTGACAGATTCACTGCTTGGAGATGATGGCAGTGTGTGTACAAAGAGCCCAGTGCACAGCTGATAGAGAAGCTACATAACAACATAGAATTGAACTGACTGCCTAGCCTAGGCTAAGCAAGAGCCTGGAGCAATATATATATATAAGAAGAGTAATAATAAAATCTGCTTGTCCCCTAAAAAGCCTGAGTGAGGTAGAAGATTTCTAGATAAAGCGAAAGGAATGTAGTACAGCCAGTGGGCACAAGGATATGTGGGATGAGGCTTTTAGAAAGGGATGGACACAAATACATTTGGGACCACAATGTGTCTGGCATCCAGGCTCCCAAAGTATGGTCCTAAATAACGTTCTAGGTGTTCTGTTTGGTATCTGGAGTTCAGCTTCGTATGTGATCCCTATACATACACAAGTTCTTCTAGCTGGCTTCCTAGAATTACAGGTGCAAATAATCCCTTCTCCCTTCATGGAGGGAATGAAAATCCTATGGATCCTTTCCGGAAATCCTCTCCCACCCCCTAGGACGCCGAGAAGCCCTTCCATGAGGTTAGGGATCCTGGTTGGGGGATGGGAGGATGTAGAGCCAAGGCCCACCCTATGCGGAGTTTATACAAAAGTTATAGTGACCATCAGTATTAACTTTATACCTTATGGCACTCTTACTTCCTACTCCCATCTTGAGGAGCTATAGCTGGACGTGGAGCCCTGACAGTGCAGTGCCTGTGGAGGCCTCACTGGCAGGATCCACAGGGGGCTAGGGAGAGCCAGGAAAGAGGGCGGAGCCATACAGTTTCCATGAAGATGGCCATGCCCGTGGTGGATTCCCTGACATCCCCAGATTTAGGAAACTGAACCTCCTGCTCATGGCTTAAATTCATCTGGAGCTGTCCGGAGCAAAGCTCTGATCAATATTTTCAAACCCACAGGACAGAAACCCTGAGCCCTGGGGAGCTCCAGGAAATACTCTATGAGAATTTAAGCCCTGCTCCTGCTCATCTGATGAGGAGTAACTTGCCCCCTTCCACTCCCCAACACGTACACAATGGAACAGTCTTGTACAAATTCTCCATGGGGAACTCCAATAAGTTTCCAGTCCCCTATACCTTTTTGTCGAATGTGGTCTTTATTTCAGGTCAGAAAAGGTTCTCTGGGCCATCCACTCTAAACTGCATTTTGCAAGACTCTTTGCTGTGTACATCTGAAAAGCCCTATAGCAAAGCTGTTGTTGAATATTTACAGTGACTGTGCCTCAAGTGCTTCTATTTGGAGTTCATTATACTGCTCTGTTGCCATTATGGCTAAGAACCTTTCCAAATATCAAATAAACATTTTTCTTCATTAGCCTCAGACAAGATCTCCTTTGCCTACTCCCACCTAAAGCTAGGAGTTATATCCTTCCCTTGTGTATAACTTTCTTAAAGGTGTTTGCCAGCTGTAAGCATGATTCCTCTGAATCTTCTCCTTGTCTAGATTACAATTACATGGGCCAAATTTTGCAAACTAGCTGCCTACATTATACAAAATATGCATTTGCCTGCACCAAGGGGGTACAAAGGAACATAAAAATTGCCATTCTGGATTGGGCAGTTGCTGTCTCTAACCCAATAACCTGTCTCTGACAATGGCCAATACCAGATGCTTCAGTGGAAGGTGCAAAAAAACTCCACAATGGGCAATCATGGCACAACCTACCCATAGATTAACTAACTCTGCTAGTGTGAAACCGAAGCCCAAGGGTTTCAGCCCCTGAGTCCTGTTGCCCAGGGCTGAAGCTGAAGCCTGAGCACCGCTTCGGCTTCAACCCCAGGCGGTGGGGCTCTGGCTTTAGCTTTGGGAGGTGAGGGTCAGGCTTCGGCTCCAGCCCAGGACCCTAGCAAGTCTGACACCAGCACTGGTGACCCCATTAAAACCCACTGGCAACCCACAGGTTGAGAACCCCTGTACTATACAATTTAGAGTGATAAAATCTTTGCTTCTACATGTCTCTCTTCTAAGTAAATTGAAATCTCTATTTAGTCAGTCTTAACTTTGTGGATTTTGTATGTGCATTTTAAATCTATATCCATGTTGTGACAGTTCATTAATATTTTGCATCTCAAGTAATTGGAATGGGGGAAATGGATTCATGTGCTCTTGTTACTGAAAGTGTTACACTTACCAGGAGTGTGGGACAGAGAAAGAGCTACAGTACATTGCTATTGAAATGATTGCCATTTTATGAAGAGTGAACAGGAGGAAAGTGCATGAACCTGACCATGGAATGAAAGGGTTACATCTGCTGGGGACTAAATGTAAGAGAGAGAAAGAGTGTGTGTGTGCGTGTGTGTCTGTGTGCGTGTGTGCACACTCCTGACTTTCCTGTGAGTCTAGAAAATGCAAGGATTAAAGGTCCTACAGGTAATATTTATTTTAACCATAATTGGGTTGCTCAGAAAAATTCTAAACCTTTTGGCACAGATATACAATATCCATTTTTTACTTGGGGGAAACAATCTGCATATGCAGTACTCTACCTCTAAGCTGTCGCTTGGATAACTTCCTAACTCATACATACACATCAATGAAAAATGGTATAAATACCAGCATAAAAGCAGCATATTCAATTACACTTGCTTTAAAAGTATTACATAATGTAGATTATTATTATTTTATTGCTTGTATTATGGTAGTGCCTAGAGGCCCAGTCATGTACCAAGACCCCACACAGGATCTGAGTGACTGTTTTCATATCCTTAAGCCACATCAAAGACTAACTATTGTGACTCATAGTTTTGGAGGCAGATACACTAGCCTGGAGTTTGTAATATACTTACCAGTTCTGAAGGAACCAGAAATTGCATGTGGAAATTCACAGAAGCTATGTAAAATCCTTGAAAACCTATACTGTCCACATGCCAATCAGACAAAGATTATCTGAATTTTACCAATGTGATTGCCAATCAGACACTAACAAGCCAAGTGGAGAGGCAGCAAAAACATTTACAGAGAATTGTACAGTGCATAATGTGTTTTAGTTCTTACCTTCAAGAGCTTAGCTGCTTACCTGAGACAGAAGATACACAACAGGAAATGACCATGCAGAGAAAAATTGTAGTTCTTCCAGACAGTTTAAAAGTTCACTTGTATGTAGCTTTTTTTACATTGCAAAGATGACATGTATTTTGTTTCTCACTGTCCATTACTCAGAAGAATTAAAGGGAAGTCCCTGGGAGATTTGGAGGTTTTATAACTGACTTATTAGAATCACACCATATTAGACCCTTTCTTCCTCTTTTTATGCCAAAATGAAACTGTGTTGTGAAACTAAATGTTGTTAAAATAGTATATTGCAACATAACACGTGTGTACCCATCAGCCTATGCTGCCAGTTCCGTAAAGAGAGATGTTAATGAAATGAAAAAATATAGCAATCTGAGAGAGTTTGATAATCTAGAATTCAGTTGTGTCTTACCCCAGCTTCACTCCATTTATGTAATTTTCCATCTTTACAGAGATGGTAAGTCACCATAGGACCAAACAGGAATCCATTCCTTAGCAGGCACACGGTCTCATAAAGACCCTATTGCATCTAGTCTACTGCCAAATAAGCCAGTACACGATGCTACTGGCACATCTGAATTGACCCCACAAAACTGAGTAAGAGTTAGCTGAAAGGGGGTTATCAGATTTCTATACTAAGAAAATGATTGCAAACTATTTTCTTCCTGTCTCTCTTTTTTTTTTTTAACTAAAACCTATATTATTTTTCTTTAAGGAAGTCTAAGGTTTTATTAGAAGCACAGAACTCTATCTGCTAACCAGCTGAGGTATATATGCAGGTATATCATGTAGCATGATTAAGCTATGTAAGTCACTTGGAAAGACTGGAATCAACCAAAAAGACTGAGGTCTGTGCTACCCTGGGGCACTGTGGGAAGGACAGCCTACCTTATCCCTTCATCTGTTCAGGAGAAATTGTACTGTACCATGGAACTGTTTTCATTAGATGATGATGGCTTTTCCACAGAGCCCGATAAGGAACTGCATTTTGCTAGAGCAGGGATGGATTCTAAAGAAAAATCTGAGATAGGTAGATAGTAGTCTTCATTGTGATAATACATACACATCCCTTGAAACTCAAATTCATTAGACCCCACCTTATGCTACTTCAGAAGCCAGTGTCTCATTTTTTCATTTAGTCCAACTTTAAGACTGAGTAGCAATAATATACAATGTCCTCTTAACCTTAGTCAGATATCCCAGCGCAGATATCAGTTTTCACACTCTGGGTTAAATAGGCCTGCTACGCCTATGCAATGTTATTTACTCCAACGGCCATATGCACTAGCTAGGATTAAATAACATTGCATCTGCTCAGGAGATATGACATTTTCAATAGGTCCTAAAGCCAGCTATGGCTGGGCAAGGTTGGCAGTCTCCGTCAAATGCCAAGGGGCATCTTTACTGCAGGAAGTCCTTCCCTTGGGAGCTATTCCTCACTGGCAAGAGACACCTGTTATCACATGTGTGCATTTAACAGTCATGTAGCTTTTTCCAGCTTCATTCCTTGGGGCAAATTCAGGCCTGGTGTTGCCCATCTGCCTGGGATAAATATGGCTCTGTAGCTGGAACAGGGCATACCAAAGGTTCAAATAGTGAGTGATATTGTGAAGTATTACATTGATTTTCAGGTAATTATAAAACGATGAATATATGCTACAAGTTATCTTTTTTGGGTAACTACCATCTGCAGAAAAGATAAAATATGAATTTTCCTCCACAGATGATGCAGCATCCTCCTCCCTTCCATTAATGTGATTCCCTTAATGTGCTGCCATTTTTAGACTCTTCTCCCAAGCCTCTATTACCCGTTAAGCTGCTGCTGGGAATCACTGGCTTTTCTGTATTCTACAGAGCTCCCTAGGGCTGGTCGCTCAATATTTCTGCTGAGAGTAAAAATGTCAAAAAATGAGTTTTTGCTAGTGCAAAAGCACCTCCAGGAATAACTTAAGAAGAATGGTCAGAATTTTAAAACTGGATGCCTAAAATGCGGCTTCTAAATGCATATATTGGCACCTAGATATAAGTGGCCTGATTTCCAAAAGAGATGAGCACTTCTAAGTCAGTGGGAGCTGCAACTTTCCAAAAATATTGAAAATCTAGCTACTTTTATTCCAGTACCTCAAGGGATTTAAAGACCTAACTTTAGGCACCCAGGCTTGAAAAACTTAGCCAGTGCTCACTGCTTTACAGTACACAAAAACCATGATAGTCTGTTCTCATTCATCCTACTGTAGCTATAAGTTCCAGAGGAAAAGAGTTTTAGTACTGTAGTTTCTCATAAGACAGGTTGAGCATTAACAACCTGATATTTTGCAAGAGCAAGGATCAACCTTTTTGGTGGATATCCATATTTTCCTAGTGCCCTTGTTCATCTTCATCTGAAGGGTTATCCTCAGGCAGGCAGAATTATCACATGAATTGTTACGCTCTGATTTATAATCTGTTCTTTAACTGTAGCACTCTGAGGGTCAAACTGAAAGGTGAGTGAACTGCAGAGATTCTAACCTGCTGTAACACATCACCTTCTGCCCCCCTCATCCTGTGTCTAAGTTGGCTTAAGTTGGCATTACTTCCACTGAGTGGACTCAGAAGATGGTGCAAATTGTAGCAACTTTGAAACTCCTTCAGATTATTATCTGAATTTTGCTCAGAATGTTTGCGGCCATATTTACTTATTATGCTCAATAGACTTTGCCATCTATTGTGTACCTGTCTTAGGCAGACTGTGAGCCAGATTCACTGACGCTGGCAAAAAGCCCATTTCAATGGCATCTCTCTGCATGAGAGAGAGGATTCCCCTTGGAATGACAACTTTAATTCCCACTTGTGATCCCATAATCAGTGGGAATGTGCCGACATAGCTCAGCCCTGGCTCCCTAGACCTCCCTACTCCCCAGCCAATGTTGCCCACTTTTTGTGGGTGGTAATGCTGCACTATTATAAATGTGAAGAAAAGGCTGGAGCTGCTTAACATACTTCATACAAACTCCACCACAGTGGACTTTATGATTGAGATCCCATATCAATACAGGCTGAATATGGGCCTGTGTTGTTAAACACTGCAAAGATGGCTGCATTTCAGTTGTGAGTGAAAGGCTACTTGTCTTTGTCTGGAACACCCATAGGGAAAAAATGGTGGGTGCTCAGCAGCCACCAGCAGCCCCCCTCTCAGCTCCTTCTCCTCCTCCCCAGCACCTCCCACCCACTGGCAGCCCTGCCAATCAGCGCCTCCCTCTCCCTCCCAGCACCCACCATGGATCAGCTATTTAGCAGAGTGGCGGAGGTGCTGTGGGTAGGGGGAAGAGTGAGGGCGTGCTCAGGGGAGGGGCAGAACAGGGTGGGAAGAGGCGGGGCAGGGGGGAACAGGAGGAGGGGGTGTGATGGGGGCAGGAAGAGGCAGGCGAGGGTGGAGGCTTGGGGGAAGGGGTGGAGTGGGGGTGGGGCTTGGTGGAGTGGGGGTGGGGCCTGGGGTGGAGCAGGGGTCGAGTACATCCCTCCTCCCCCCCAAGAAAGGACAAATTTGGCACCTGTGGTAGGAAATAAATTCAGCCTGCATGCCGATGTCCTTTTTTTTTTTTTTTTTTTTGGTGCATATATTCAAGCTGTACAGAACAAAGGTGCACACTGAAATATCTGCAGGCCAAACCAGTTTTAATTCTGAAACTACTTCATGATCATATATCATTAACTGGGGACTCTGGAACTGCAAAGGTTATAATTACATAGCCTAACTTTATGGCCTACTCTACTTATGATTTTATGCAGTATCACAAAGGGCTGCTATGAATCTTTTCCCTCTTAAAAAAAAGACAGGCAAATATTTCAATATCTTAATATATTATGTGGTAGATGTCATGAATAATTCAAAAAGTGTGACCATGTGTTAGCAAAATCAATATTTCAAGTTGCATAATACACCACTTTCTTAATTACAGTCCAGCACTACTTTCACACATTGATAATCACATGCATACTATCTATTACTTAAATAAAACAACAATAATCTTTCAGTGAGGAAGAAATATCATGGTTCTGTACAGTTCCTCTTTCTCACCCTTCTTTGTAGTTAATGGAAAGCAAATTAATAGAGTGTCCTAAATAAAATATAGTGTCGTTGTGTTAAACATCTATTTACAGCTGATTCCTCTATTCCTATGCAAAAGACTGCATCAGAAAAACACAGCAGCAAATACTGCTTCACTGCTACTTTGCATGTCCCCGTACTATGTGCATGTATGCATCTCAGTAGCACCTTTCAGTGAGATGTTCCATTCCAGGGCCTCACTGAAAGCCCACTGAACTGAATGGAAAGACTCCTGCTGAAATTGTTGGGTTTTTGGATCAGACTCCAAGGAAATGCGAGTTCTGAACATGCCTATTAATGGAGTGTGTTTCCTGGATGTACCCTGTGTGTCATTCAACATTTACAGGGCCGGGTTTGGGCATAATGGATCTAGAAGCAAAACATGTCCACAGACTCCAAATCTGTGCACACAAATGGGTAGTTGAATATGCTACTGCCTAATTTTCATGTGCAATTAACCTTTTGCATGCACAACCACGCATGTTGGGTTTTGGAGAGCAAGGGAGGGGTGCAGCAAATATGGGCTAGATTCACAAAAGGACATAAAAAGAAAAGGAGTACTTGTGGCACCTTAGCGACTAACCAATTTATTTGAGCATAAGCTTTCGTGAGCTACAGCTCATTTCATTGATGAAGTGAGCTGTAGCTCACGAAAGCTTATGCTCAAATAAATTGGTTAGTCTCTAAGGTGCCACAAGTCCTCCTTTTCTTTTTGCGAATACAGACTAACACGGCTGTTACTCTGAAACCTGACAAAAGGACATAGGCGCCTAACTGCCATTTTAGGCACCTAAAACCCAGAATCAGGCCCAATTGGGATTTACAAAGCTCTTGCTCAGTTGCTCTAAATTCTGTAGGCACCTAAAGTCACTGGGCACCTAAATTTCTGGAGTCAAAATTCCTGAGGCACTGACATTTCTGCCTCTGGGCATGCACACTGCATTCCCACAGCAGGCATCCAGACACCTAAACCCAGAACAATGCCCAAACCAGGAGAAGACAGATGTTCCTCTGTCTAAGTTGCTGGCAGGGCCTGATATGGTAAGTGTGCTCAGACCTCGCCTACCAAATCTGATTCCTGTAAGCAAGCTTGCATATAACGGGCAGCAGGGGAAAGCGCAGCTCTCTAATAACTTTTAACCCAGTGGTTAGGGTGCTCACCTGGGATATGGAATACCTCCCCGCACTTTAAGTCCCCTCTCTGCCTGAGGAGGAGAAGGGATTTGAACTGGAAGCTGCTGCCTCTTGGGTGCATGCCCTAACTACTTGGCAATGGGATATTCTGATGTGGAGCTCCCTGCCTGCCTTGGCTCCATGCTGCTCCCAGAAGCGGCCAGCATGTCCAGCCTCTAGGCAGAGGCGCGGCCAGACAGTTCTGCGTGGTGCACACTATGCGTGCCCACCGGCACCGCCCCCACAGCTCTGGGCAATGGGAACTGCGGAGCCAGCACTGGAGGCAGGGGCAGCACGCGGAGCTTCCCTGATCACCCCTGCGCTTAGCGGCCGCAGGAACATACCGGCCAGTTCCGGGGGCTGCGCAGAGCCAGGCAGGCAAGGAGCCTGCCTTAGTCCCGGGCTCCTGCTGCACCACCAACCAGACTTTTAACGGCCCGGTCAGCAGTGCAGACTGGAGCCGCCAGTGTCCCTTTTCGACCCAGCATTCCGGGTCAAAAACCGGACGCCTGGAAATGCTACACTCCCACCCTAACTGTGCATTTCAAGGCAGTTCACCCAGGACAAAGAAATGTTGGAGCCTAAACCTCTTCTCTGTATTTCCAGTGGTGATGTGGAACCCACACCTACTTTGGACACGGGGGGTACTATATTGGATGCTTCACAAGTATGATGGTACTAATGGCTCCAAACACTATTCCTAACATCTCCTGGATTAAACCACTCTAACACACATCCGGCAGAAAGGAATCATTACTGGGCCTGTGATATAACCAATCGGTAGGCTCAGGAGGAAGTTATTAAAGGAGCAACAGCTTGAAAATAGGTGAGGCCTTTAATTTAGGGATTATTTCAGGTGTAACAGTTCCTAACATGGAGGCTGCAGGACAGTGAGCTGCAATACGTGAGGAGGCGATGGTTGTGGGCCTGCCTTTACTTCTTGGGTGTGGGGGAGAGAATTCCATTTCCCAGGACTGACTCATTAGAGTCCAGGCAGCTCCATTCCTCCCCCTCCATTAGCCAGGTGGTCTGGTTCCCTTGACTAATCCATTATTTTCAGGCTAATTCTGAAGGGGAACTGACTTAATTTAATGTCAAGCTTTCTGCTGACACTTTCACTGAAAGTATGAAACAGCTGACTCCCTACCCTTACCTCCTGGAATAAGACAGACATTCTTACATGGAAGATTTTATTCAGTCACATTGTGCAAAAAGGAATCTTGCATCACATTTCTAATGTACTTCTCAACTCACTACTGTCAGTTACTAGGGGGAAGGTTTTAAGGTTTTACACAGAGGGCTTTTCACTGGAAATGGGATTGTGAAATAGACAGGGCCATTCCCTTTTGTGTTCTTACTATATACTCAGTTCAATATAATGAAGTATATACAACTCAGGATTTTTAAAATAACGTGTGTTAAATACTAAATAAGATTTGGAGAAATACAGGCAGGACTGTTGTGGCATAAGGGCTGGTTATTTCAGCTGTACTGAAAGATGTGTGCACTAGCTATTTGGAGCCATCTAGTGATACTTTAATTGCATGCAACTTAACTAAAATAACTTGTTTTCCAAATATTGTATCTTATTGGGGGTGGGGGTTCTTTGTTTTACTCTCTTTTCCGCTTCTCTTCCTCTGCCCTGGCTATTCTTATTTCTTTCAGCTACCAAGAAAATAAACATTCAGACTGAGCCAAACTAATCCCTGGTGAAACTCCACGGAAATCAGTGTCTGAATTCAGGCAGTCTCCTTGGTAGGGTTAGACCAGAAATAAGTATGGAGTATGAGTATGGAGATTTCTGTAAGAGGAAATCTCAAAGCAGCAATAGCGAGTATGGTAGAACCGTTGAGTAATTAAGACAGAACTGTCAATGTTTTTTCCCACATGGCCAACCAGTTCACAGAAGGGCACTCATAGGCACTGCTTGCAGTGTTGTTAAATGTGGGTTCTTTTGGTAAAAGCAGCTCTCTAGAACTGACTTCCATGTTTCAGACTACAAGGGAGAGGAAACAAACATTAGGAGATGAGACAGCCGCAATGAACAGGATCAGTTCAAACTACAAGTATATAAATTAGGTAGATTACATGCAATAGACGTGACATTCATGGATGTGAGGGGGAAGAGGTTATCATGAACAAATTTCTGGAAGGCTGGTGAAATATGTGTAAAGTGGAAGGCTCAGGAAGTAGGATTTTGTTGAAAGAATGTCATAGACCTAGAAGAAAAGAGAGAATTCAAAGAGTCAGGTATCCAAATAAGTACAGAGAGGCTGTTTCAGGTGGAGAGATCAGCATGGAAGAAGGAGGAGAGATAGGGATACAAGCAGTAAGAACATTAAAATTTCTAGGAATAGAATAGAAAATATGAGACGATACAGCCAGGAAGATGGAAAAGAGTGCCAGTCAATGGAGCATCTCAAAAAATGAAGGGAGAGAATGTGCACTAGATTCTGGAATGGGCAGGAAGGCCTTGAAAATATTTGAGGATAGAATATTTATATGCCTGCTTTTTGGTACTGGGTGATGGGAGGGAAGTGGAGGAGAGCTAAGTGCTTAGTGTATATCCTAATGTAGCTGCAATGGAAGCTCCCAAAAATCCATGCAGAGAAATGAGACTGCAAGATCCAGAAGATCAAGACCCCAGATGGTTAAAGATGAAAAAGTATTGGGGAAAAATTAAGCATGATCACATTATCTATACACAAAGGAGAGAAAGTATTTCTCCATAAACATGTACTGTATTACCAATACAGTATAATAAAAAGTTGTGTAAACACAGTAATGAAATACATTATGTATAATTATCAGATTAGATAAAAGTAATAAAATAAATACAAGAGAAGAGGCAGAGGAACAGTTGGCTGGGGAATAAAGAGAGGACAGTTCTGTGGTTAAAGCAAGGTCTGAGTTGGATTCTCAGTTCTGTCCCAAGCTTCCTGTGTGACTTTGGGTGTGACATTTAACCACTATATGAATCAGCTTCCCCATCCATAAAAACAATACCCTCCTGCTAGTGGTGTTTTGAAATTAAATTAATCAATGTTTATAAATTGAGTGGAGACCCTTAGAGTGAAGGTATTACCCAGATGTAGTATATTATTATTCTATAGATAAGGAAAGCATTATCTCTGTGGACTTGATCATGTGAGGGTTGGGGTGGAAACAAAATAAAGAACTTCCGAGTGGTGTTTAAGGCAAGTGAATTCAATAAACATTAGGTCAGATCAGACACTATAGCAAAGCCAACTTTAGAAGAAAGAAGTAGGCTAAGTAATTCAGTTGCCATTGATCATCATATGGTCAATCTGGTTCTTATCTCTGCCATTTGGAGAATACCATGTCAGCTTGTGGATTTCACGATGTTGGAATAGGGTTCTGACGATGACTAGATCATTCATATTACAGAAATCAACCAGCCTTTCTCCGTTTTCATTCATGGTGCCACACCCATTGCTCTGTCATTGTTTGTCTTGTCCTTACCAACCTTGGCATTCAGGTCTCCCATGATGATAGTTATGTTGTGGCATAGTTCTCTCTCTTTAACTCCACCTGTAATATAAGATAGAATTTGTCCTTTGCTTTTCATCATGTCAGAGCATTGAATCAGAGTAATATTATTGCATTTCCCTTTTTCTCTGGCTCTCATAAGTCTGCTGCTGATGGATTTCCATCCAAGCAGGGAATGCTCCACTCCCTTCTTCAAAAGGATGGCAACACCCTCATGGTGTTGCCCATTATCCCGTCCAGAATACAGCAAAGCTTCTCCCAAGGCTATTGTTAATCTTCCTGATCCCGTCCATCTGCTTTTGCTGACTCCCAGGATATGTAAGCGGTAGCGTCTCATCTCTGCTGTGACCTGAGTTAGCTTCCCTGTTTTGTACATTGTCCGTATGTTCAAAAAACCAAGTATGGTTTTTGTCTTGGTGTTGAGCCTTCAGTCTTCATGCCAGTGGCTTCCTTTTGACTTTCGCCACTGGCAGTCATACAGGTCAGTGACTCCTGAAGGCCATCACCCACAGTAATGGTTGATTTGTCTGCTGCTGTTTCTGTAACATATTTTGTTTTTTACGGGACAGGGTTGTTAGCCCTGTGCCTAACCCCCAACCTGGAGGACCAGGATGTCTGTTTTGTCTGGCTGCTCCCCCACAGACCAATCCAGCATGGTTGAACCTGCCAGGAGGAAAAAGCCCCCACCTACAGAGACTCTGGGGATTGTTAGAGCTATCCTGCCATGACAAGGAACGGACACCAGAGGACACTTTTTTGCTTTAAGTGCTGCTTAATGCTTGGTTTCAGGGCCAGATGCATCTCTAGATTCCAGAAATGGTTGGCACCTTTAATGAGTTGGCAAATAGTTTGCTTTACGAAGGAACCTTAGAAATCATTAGAAATTAAAGGTGTTTTAGTATCCGCACCAGCTCAGTATGCTTTTGTTGCATAATTTCATACCTGGATGAAGTCTGGATAATGCTTTACAAGGATTGAGAATGTAAATTGGTTTCAGCTCCAAACTAAGCAGCCATTTTAGGAAGACTTATTGAGCACTCAGGAACTCAGAGATGTTGACTCTACACACTTTGAATGCTATTGTGTATCAAAGTAAAAGTAATACAAAAATGTTTGCAATGTAATTATTCACACCCAAATATCATGGTAAGATAAGGAGCACATGACACCAGGAGAGCACTTTGCCTTCTGCTTTATACCTACTATTACAAGTATGGCTCAAACTCAGCCCCATGTGATATACTGCACAATGCCCTAGGCCGTTTCATTAAGAGCAAAATGAAAGACATGTTCCAATGGTTTCAGCAATTTTTGTTAGTAATAATTCCCCTGTGTGACCACACAGTAGACATGAAGTTAATAGTATTCTTTCCATGCAGGATTCAGTCCTCCTCCAGGATATGCAGGACTGCTTGCTGCCCTGAAACAGGACACTTGTCTAGCACTTATGCTCAGTATGTGGGCTACTGAGCAGAGAAAGGGCTAATTCCACATGCTGTACTACAGTGATGTCCATCATGTGGCTCTGGAAGCTCAAAATTATGGCCCTCAAGGGCAACTGTATTAAGAAGAAAAATTGTATGTGAATATGAATTGGAGATCTGGCCCCTAAGCTGTGCCCTGTGGTTTTTAAACTAAAATGGCTGAATCAGCTCTGTCACCATGGAGAGGAGGTGGGGCACCAGCTGTCTCCCCCAGGTTCCTCCCACCACATTCTCTACAGCCCCAGGGGCAGCTGTAGTGTGAGCTGGGTGCTCATGAGCAGCTGCTTTTCCTTTGCTGCTACAGCTGCTCCTCTGCTAGATTGGTTGTTCCCCATAATTATTTGAACCCCTGGTCCAGTAGCTCCTTCCCTTAGGCTGGGGAAGGGGCCTTCAGACACGGGTGGGCTTGCACCCCTAGCTTTCAGTAGGTGCTCCTC